>NC_139319.1:10013405-10405905 GCF_056507025.1 Lutjanus erythropterus
GGGGGTGAAATGTCCCTTTAAGGGCCAAAAACACATCCAGGCTGTTGACTTCAGAAGAACCTTACCTGGCCAGGTAGCCTCTGCTACGAGCTTCGAACACGGTCACACGCCGCCGGAACTTTTTAAAGTTTTTTCGGATAAAACACACGCGGGTGTATCTCTGCAGCGTCAGAGCAGCCATGTTCAGCACACGGTCACGCTTTGCCTCCAACAGCTGATACAGCTCCTCTTTCAGGAAAATCTAACACAGAGAGACAAATAAAGCAAACCGTAGTATCTATTTCTTATGTGTGATTCACTTGACCTTATTTTGTACATGTGTATGTTACTGAGAGAGCTCACCTTACTGACTCCCAGCTGATACGAGCCTTTCTTGACCGGACCGAGCTTGTGGAGCATGATGACACAGTTTTCTCCGTCTGCAGGTGGAAGATCCCTCAGGCACAGCAGGGCTTTATACCTGTGTGCACAAACAAAAACTCAAAATGACAATCCAACATGACATCTGGCGTAAGTGTGCACATGGATCAGTGAAGCTGCTGCATGCGTCTCAACTCTGTGTGAATACAACTCTGAGGTTATTTATGGCTGCGAATCTGAAGAGACCCAGTGTGAAGCTAATTGGTATTGTGGATATTCCGAGTTTTGGTAGTTAGTATTTGCTTCTATTTAGTAGTTTTAGCGTGAGTCTAATTGACTGTGAATGACTCTGAAGCTGTTTTCCTCTAACACTGTAACTCAGATTACTTTGGCAGCCGGTGGTCAGAGGTGCTGTGAGATCAATTGGTTTCAGCTGCTTTCCTTCTGCAGGAGCTGGCAAGTGCCAGATGGCTTTTTCAGCATGGAGAGATTGGTGTGTGAATTGTACTCTCGCCAGAAAAAGCCAACAAACCAGGCAATTTTGACAAGTTGAATGTGGTGAGGGGTGAGGAAACAATTTTTTTTTTTCGGAGAAAAACACTGACCAGGAGGCTGAGATGGTCTGTACAATATTTTATTTCATGTGCTTCAAATCTAAATTCTAAATCAATAAAACTATAACTTAATAAATTGTTTCAGTCATTTTTCAAGCAAAAGTGTTTAACATTTGGTCCAGTTTCTTAACTGTGAGGTTTTCCTACTTTTCTTTATCATTTATGGTAGTAAATGAAGAGTCTTTGGGTTTTGGACTGTCGGTTGGACAAAAGAAGCAAAAGATAATCCTAAACTGCAGCCCTAGTAGGGTTGAGTGAATAATAATGTACTGTTTTACGAGTGCGAGCATCATCCAAGTAAAAAGTGTCAATATCCATCTTGCAGTGGGCGAGGCTTGACCTAGAAGTTGGTGGGGTTATCTGAAGTTGTTCATTTAAGCCTGAAATTGATATGGACTGATCAGAAGTTGCTGCACTATTTATTAGAAAACTATTTATAGAACAGCCTCAGAACTGAACTTCAGATGTTTCCACCACAAGAGTAAGAGAACAACTACAGAATCAACTTTTTAATAAATTTGAATAAATAAATGAATCCACTAACACAACACATTAAGTTATCAGCTACCCAATGAGGATTTCCCTCCATCACAAATACGGATATTGACATATTTTACTCTTATAAGTACATTATGTGTATGAGATACTTCTTTCAGCTGAGTACTCGCTCAAACCTGTCTTACTATTGTGCAAAGACATTGGTCTGAAGCTCAATTATGAGTCTGTTCTCCAGGTTTCTAATGAACACTACATATAGCAATTTCTGATCAACTAACAGATACAGATCATTTAGCTGGTTGAACAGATACAAATAATGGTGTATTCCTTCATCCCTAAGCCCTTGTTCAATTAATTAATTAATTAATTAGGATATGTAATAGTTACCTTGATAGGAAGCTGTGAAAGAGCAGTCTGAATGGATAACCCTCCTTCCTGATATGAATGGTCTCCATGATACCAGAATAATGTAGCTGAGTGTTAACCAGCTCCGTGTCAAACACTCCTGGCTCCTACACACACATATAAATGCATACATATCATACACGTAAACTGTTCATTTCAGATCAATTAAAATGAAAAAACAAAAAAAAAAACACTGCAAACCTGCACACATCATCAAACTTGCAAATATACCTTATGATGGTTTGGCTTGATGCAGCGCACAAAATAAGGGTTACACCTGTCACAGATGGATGAGAATGAACGGATGGATGAATGAATGTATGATTTGATGAAGGCTTAGTGCATTAGCCCTGTGCAAGGAAGTCACCCTTCCAACTGAGAGGAAACTTACCAAGAAAACCAACTTTCTAAGTGGAAATAAGTAGAGCATGGTACGGTTTTACAGTTGAAGCTACATATCAACAGACTGAAACATCTCCTGAGGCCTCTGTTTTCATCTATTACAGACATGACTGAGCTCAAATTACGCAAATAACATCCATCTCCCCAAGACAAATGGCTCGCACAAACACAGACTCTGGAGGCTTATAAGGTTGTTAGAACTGATAACTCATCTTCTACTTAGACACAAGGCCATAATACAGTATGTGTCACCCCCTCTTCCACTCATTCCTCAGTTCCCACATCATTCTCACAGTAAATTTCAGACACCTACTCAGTAAATTACAGTGTGACTCATCGTTATTTTGCCTCAACACTGACAGGTTCAATGTCACATAAACATAATTTACTCGTCTGCCTTCTCAGGGGCAAAGCATACAGTTAAATGGATAATTCAGGCTTTTTGAAGTGGGATTGTATGAAGTACTTGTCCATTGTCAGTGTATTACCTACAGTAGACGGTGGATGGCAAGCCCCGAGTTTGGAGAGGTGAAAGTAATAGTAGGAAGTCGTTGTATCACTCTCTCCAAAGCAACGAGACTCCTTTGGCAAAAACACCTCGCACAGAGTTGGCTGTCTACCACTGCTTTGGACGCTTAGTCAGTCTGTGCTATGGTGTGACTTTGTTTGTGTTACTGTGTAAAGTTAGCTTGGATTCACCAAACTAAACAATCGAGGCAGTGTTAGACCAGCAACTCCTGTGTTCTGTGAGGTAAAATCGCTGATGTATGATGGTAGTTTCCTGTCAGAAAAGGGAAGGCAGTGAAAATATTCTAATTATAGCATACACTTAAACTGATATTGATCTTTTTTAGATGAGCCTTTTGCCAACCACCATCTAAGTAACACACTGACTATTAGAAAGTACCTCATATAATCCCACTTCAAAAACCCAAACTCTCTCCTTAATGTGGGAAAAGGGCACTACATAATTTAGAAAATGTACACTTGAATGAGTTGCAGGAAAGTAATTATAATACTTTATACAATTCAGTGGCAAGTACAACTCCACATTGACATTTTACACTGATATTATTAAGTTTTAGAGGTTTCCATGTCGTAATAAAGGTTAAATGAGTGTTGTTTGACTCAAACCTTTGCATCTTCTCCACCAGCTCCAGCAGGCTGCTCTGGAACTTTGCGCTGACAGTGTTGGCCTGATAACGACGAGCCGCGCTGCTGCGACGCACATTAGACCGCTGCTGGGATGCAGACTCTGAGTACTTTAAGAAGAGGCTGGACACCATCTGTATACACACATACACACACACACACACATACACATACACACACACAAAACACAGAGGGCAGAGAGGTGAGCCAAAGTTTTGTGAACAATCATTCCTGAGTGTCCTGTCATAAAATCGGTGGGTAATATTTGAAGTGGGCATGTGTATTGAATATATAATGACTTTTAAACAGCAGGATGAATGAAGTATTTAGCACCAGTTCAATTTACTGTCAACTAAAAATGCAGTCCTGACTCAAAACAGTAATTACCAAATAGCTCTTTGTATATTTCATAACAGAAAAGTTAAAATTAAAAGTCACAACACACTGTTGTATTGTGCCACACGATCAGAATACGAGATGATGAATGATGATGATGAATGAAACTGAAAATCACTGCTTATGCTTACTTGGGTGAACACGGAATACTGTAAAATGTTGAAACAATAAGAGAGAGAAAGTCTTAAGAATAAAAAAAAGTGTATCTGCACATCTCACTCTGTTCTTGCTCTGCATGAAGAGGTCTAAAACATCCTGGCGGACCATGTCGAAGTTCTTATCCAAGAATTTGTGCACCTGCATCACAAGTCATTAGAGAACAGTTTGAACAAAATTAGATTCAATAAGATATCACATTCAACAGTGGACAAACAAAAAGCATAACAGCCCTGTGCACATTAATCTAAGGTGGAAAACAGAAGAGTGATAGTTGTTGTGTAAAAGAAATAAAACAGGGTCTATCTATGGAAATGTTATCAATTTTTTTTAAAAAAATGTTCTTCTTTGTTTCATCACACAAAAACAATAAGCCTACTTAAGTGTAATCATTCTCACATCTTCTGGTCATGTCAGAAGATTAACACATATTTTGAGAGAATATTTGTTAAAGCTTAGGAAACATTTGAGGCTTTGAGGTCCCTAAAGATGACAAGGTATTGTTTGATAACACAAAAAGTCATGATAGCCAGCAAAAAGGCAAAAATTTAAAACAGAACCTCCCAGACAACAGATGGACATATTAAGTTAAATATTTGTGAGTTCACGGACATTATTGTAAGATGGTGGAGAAAGAATTGCCCCACATGGTTCTCAATCTTTCTTGATGTTTTTTCTTTTCTTTTGTAAAAAAAAAAACCCTCAAATTGTTACAAATAAAATGTAGTTCCTGGATAAGAAAGAGGGAAAATGTCAGACAAAAAAGAAACAATGAAACAAAAAGGAAATAAATAAACAAAAAAGGAAAAAAAACAACCTAACAGAAAATATAGACAGCCAGACAGACAGAAAGAAAGAAAAATAAATGCACCTGGTATGTGACCTTCCCAGCATAGTGTTTCAGGGTGAACTCTGGCAGTGGCATCTTTGGCCTGGCATATAGCGGGTCGTTTCCATGGTGATAGTGGCACTTCTGAAGGAAGGTGTGGTCTGTTGCCTAGCGATGACAGGAGACGGTTGGTTAATGGTTGGTGAGCCATGGAAACTAAATCTCTTCAGCACAGACGCATGTTGCCCGCATGTGTTCAGCAGTGTGTTACTCATGTAAAAGAGTGTTCATATTTCACTTTGAGCATCGGAGACACTTCATTATACGTTTATCTCAATATGAGCTGAGCTTCTTACATTATGAGCCCCGGGAATAATGATAACAGCAGGGAGGCAATTAAGTGAGCATGTGGGATAGTTCTGTATTGATTGGAACTGGCTATAATACACTTCAGTGTCCTGGTTTATGAGAAATCCAATAAATGAGATGAGGTTATTTTTTACTCCATTTCCAAACTGAGGTATGAACTATTTGAATCATGAGCTGATGTCTGCTCTTGTTTCTTTGTTCACAATACACCTAAATAATTTCAAAAGTTTCTTGTAGTCTAATCAAACTCCATTTTAAGGACACATGCTCACCACAGGAGCCTGTCTCGATTGGATCTTTGTGTGCTTAGAGGACAGGTTTTCGATGGAGTAATGAATTATTAACGCCCTTTGCTTTTATTAAGCGCTGTTTGTATTAATCAATCTTACTTTCTGCTAACTTCCATCAATACCAGCTGTGTTTATTATTTAATTTCAGTGATTTCCAATAACTTAGCACTTGGAGTTTTGTTCAACAGGTGTGAATGTACCTGAGGGAAACCACACTGGTCGTCCAGTATGCGCAGTATCCCATGAGGCTTAGCAGCAATGAGGTCAAGACAGGCCTGGTTGTGGCTGAAGGGCTGCTGCTGCCACTGGATCTGCTCCCGCATGTACTCCTCCTACACACACCGCACAAAAGATCATCAGGTTGCAGCTGCATATAAAACTCTTCAAACTCAAGTGTTGTTCGTTTTTTCTGTAATGCATCAGAGTCGCGTTACAAACAAGGCTGTTTATCTCCATTAATTTATCTTTACATTAAAACTTTATAACACTACTGAGTCTTATCGTGGCTCTTAACTAAAAAAAAACTGATGTTCCTGACACACGTGTACTAACACAGTAATCATTCATTTAGTGTTTTGCAAGTCAAAAGATCCAGACATTTTAGATGAGAATAATAAATTTGGATGAGAGGTCTTGACGCATGACGACAGCGTTCACACCACACTGAAGCATCTGACTACATAGGTTCCGTCTTGTTTGTGCATTTCAGCAGCAAATGAGCAGCCAAACACTCTCTGCAGTGAGCGGTTTTCTTTCTATGTGTGAATATTCCTGATCTATTTTTCCATCAACATAATGCATATGACTGCGGCATAAGACTGGGGATAGGAGAGAGTGTGTAGTGAGTGTGGTTGAGCAAAAGAGCAAATGTGCTGTGCTCAGAGCAATTAAAGTTTAGCAGTAATTTTGTCTTGTGGCAGTAAATGTACAGTGAAGGTTACAGTTGGCTCATAGCTGCATAGATTAAAATGAAAGCATTTCTGCTACATGAGACGTGCCAGTGAAAAACTGTACATGTGCCAGGTGAGTAATCAGATTTCTCCTCTATCCCCATCCTTATTTTGGACAAGCTTCGATACACTGATACTTATTTCATTAGTCCACCAGTGATCTCTAGAACCAAACTTATTTATTCCTATACAGGCTCTCTAATCCTCTACCTCAACTTCTTGCATTCTTGCATATACTGCATTTAAAAAATCAGGTTACTGTAGAAAGCCAACTGTAGCCTGATTACTTAACTGCATGTAAACACATTGAATAACTATATCTGACAGTGCAACTAGGACCTGTCGCATGATTATACCAAGTCGTCTTATATGCTGTTCTTTCATACTTTGATTTTTCAACCCTATTTAGGCCAGTTTTAACCTGGACGTCTAGATGTCTTTTGACACGAGATCCATCCTCACGTCGAAAATGCAAATATACGTATAAATATATTAACTTGTAGTTTCCCTGACCTGCTCCTCCTGGAAGATGACCCTGTTAAAGAAGAACTGCAAAGTTTCATTGGCGTGGTTGATGCACAGCTGCTCAAAGCTGTTCACCTGTAGCTCCTGGAGAGTAAAGAGAGGAGACAGCGGGGAGTGTGGGAGTTAGTAAACACAGCTCAGCTCAGACGCATCAGCATCAGCAACATTATTGAGCGAGATCGATCTTTAGCTTGACCTCAAATCCATATATGTCCAATATGGAGATGGAGAGGGCTTCGTTGCGAGGGTAGACGCGTCCGTTGATGCGCTCTGTCAGCCAACTAAACAGCAGCGAGTACAGGATCTTGGCAACGGCATCTCTATGAAAAACACACAATAAGGTTTCTATGGAAACAGAAAACCCGGTTCCTATGGAAACAGAGGACATCTGAAAAATCTCTCCCCCAGCCCTGACATCCTTTGTCCTCACATGCCTCTACCAAAGATTGGGAGAGAATATCAAAGACTCTTCACTCCCTCTCAGAAGTCTCCTGGTATGATTTTACAGAGAGGGGGTAAAAAAAATGAGGACATTAAAAAGCCTCGAACAAGACTGTCAGACCGGCTTTTATTTCAGGTTATTCCAGCAGAAGTAGGCGCGTAGTATTTAATTTAACAGATACTATATTCAGACTTTTATTCACTCACTCACCTGGCATCCACAGCACTCTCCACTGTGAGCGGAGTGAAGATCTTCTCCCTGCCTGTATCCTGGGGAGTCAGACACATCTGTTATCTAACAACAACATAATTCCTCATATCTGTGGTATGTGTTTGTGGGGGTATGACTGTTTATGCAAAGTGTGTTCTACTCACTGTCATTTTGAAGGTGACAGACTTCTGCAGGCCGTCAGGTGAGACCTGCAGCAGCTCAGCGACCACCCTGATCTCCTGCGCGCTCACTACCGACGCAACCTCCTGACCCTCAGCCTGCAGGGACAAACACCCACATACACAGGGGCAAAGACATTCATTATTACCATCATCTATCAGCATCATCATTATCATTCAACCGTGAAACTAAATGCTTTTATCTAGCCTGTTTGTGTTGTGTGTGTGTGTGTGTGTGTGTGTGTGTGTTTGTGTTTGTGTTTGTGTTTGTGTGTATGACCTGAAGTGGCTGGAAGTAGACGTTGCCCAGATGAAGGACAGAGGACAGCAGTCTGTAGATGCCGTTTTGCTCCTCTGGAGTGAAACACAGGATGTCCATGGCATTCAGCAGACGCCTGAAGTCCTCCCCATCATCCTTGCCCTCTATGGTACAATCCCCTCCCTACAGTCCCGTAGGACACACACACACACACACACACACACACACACACACACACACACACACACACACACACACACACACACAGAGACTGTTATCAACAACAACATACATACCCTCAGCCTGTTTAATCACAGCTCTAATTAAAGAGAAACTTATCAGCAGCTCAAGGTCTTGTTTTCGCTGACCTCCGGGGTTTCAACTTCTCACCTTGATGCAACGATTTATACATCAGGGCGTGTCAGTACACTGTGACATCACCGCTAGGTGTGGTTACTGGTGCGACAGAGCACACTTCTGACCTCACTTTCAGCCAGAGAGGGCAGTGAAACACCACTTTTGAGCCGGGTGTTACACTGCTATTCAAAGGTGGCGTTAACCACAAACTCACATACCAATAACAACGTAAACTGTCAGGATCTTTAATGAGCACTGGCATGACCAACATGTTGCTCTGAGTTTCATCACGTCTCCTGAAGTGGCACAAAGCAACAAACAGATGTCAAGGGCTCTGTAGTGCAACCTGAGGGTCTCGATGCAAGTTAATGCAAGATAAATCTCAGTGGTTGTGTTGGCACTGCAACCTAAATAGTGACATCTGCACACTAACATACTTATACTGTAATGTCGACACTAACATGCAGATGTTTAGCCTATATAATGTTTACTAGGCTGTACTAAATATCTTTTTTTCATTTTTCAAACTCCTATTGAAGTTTTCAGATGTCATCACTCTAAAAATCAAACAAATTACAAAGACCCTGAACTTGCAAATAGTAATTTATCAAATAAGATGAGTTTTTCTTTATTTAAACAACTCTCTCAGACCACCCTGTTAATAAAGTTAGCATAACCTTTTTTACTGCAGTGAAAATGTTGTTTTTGAAAGGCTAAAAGCCAACATACTGCGACTGAAGCACAATATTTTGTTAGATAAAAACATGTAAATGTTGGAAATGATTACATCTATTTTTTCAGTAATTTCTGACTTTAAAACACAAAAAACAAATAAACAAATGTTTACACACTAATTCTACAAATAGTATTATATTATAGCAGTATTAGTGTAGCCTAATCATTATCTATAACTATGAAGAAATCCCAGGTTTAAAGAGAATGAGTAGACATATAGACAAAGTAGACAAGCGATGCAGCGTTATAATGTTGATTTAGAATTCAAATGTCAGTGTTATGAATGAAGCTTCAAAGCTTTGAACTATTTCCACATTCTTTACTTTCATTCCTTTGTTTATCATGTTTGCAATTTTGGTAATTAGCTTGCTGAGGCTTATGGGAATGTATTTGCCAAACTTAAATTTTGACCTGATGATGCCATTAGACCAAAATTCAGGGAACCACCAAAGTTATTAAAATTCATACCAAGAGAAACATGAATGTTGCATCAAATTTCATGGCAATCCGTACATCTAATAGTTGGAGAGACATTACAATAAAAAACAAATAGTCAACCTCATTCTACCTCACAAATAGAAATCATCATCATGCCGGATATGAATGCCTGCAAATAATTTCATGGTAATCCGTTTGATAGCTGTTAAGACATTTCAATCTGGACCGACCAGCCGGTCGACAGACCAACAAATACTGCCATCTTTAGAGGCACACTGCAACATAAAACTAGCTCTATTTTTTCAGACTATTTTCTATGCTTTCCTTATTTGTAAAATGGTGTTTTACCTCTTCAGGCCTCAGAAAATTATTAAAATGAAACAATGGCTATTTTTCCATCTAACTGTCAAGCCAATTTGAAGCCAGTTTGGAGTTAAACTGTGATAAACAGAGCAGAAAAAGTAGAGGTTGTTAACTGGAAACAAAACCATTTGATTGCAAATTCCCAATGAATCTAAAAGAAGATGATGAAGAAGAAACAAAATCAATGTCCTTGGTCATCTACGGGAGACAACTGAAGACAAGTCGTCAGAAATTTCTTTCAATTGGGCAATTTGTAATTATTCCTTAATGTCAGAAACAGCTGTTCAATCAAGTGACTTAAACTTTTGTTATGTCAGAAGTGTCTCCATCTCCCATTATCAAACTTTTCTAATGCAATTCTTCAAAATGCGTAGAAAAATATTTTGATGAAAACATGGCTAAGAAAAAAAATCTCCCTTTGCTTAAACAACTCACAATTAGATGTATACGCAATATAGAGTATGACACCAAAATGGTTTGCAACCACTGATGAACACCATTACAAAATCTTGACATCAATCATTAAAGCCATACTACAAGATACAAGCAGTGACAAGTTGTGTTTCAATTTTGCAAATCACGTTTATCACACAATATCTCTCAGATACAAAGAGTCCAGGCTGCATTTGGGTACCACAATGATTTTCATGCTTGTGCAATTAATCACCTGTTAGAATAAATATCACATTTTCAAAAAATTGACATCTCATTTATTAACATGACTGTGAAATTGATTACAGTGACCACTCCTTTTTTGTGCTGTCTGTGTGTGTGTGTGTGTGTGTGTGTGTGTGTGTGTGTGTGTGTGTGTGTGTGCGGGTGTGTGTGTAGGGGAGTATATTTCATACTCCTCTGAGCACCTGATTCAGATAGTAGTAAGTCTCAGCTTCCTGCAGATAGAATGAGTGTTTCTCATTAGGAGGAAGACCTGCCAACATCTCATAGAAGATGTGATAGTTCCTCTCCGATTTGGCCTGTGGATGAAAACACACACACACACACACACACACACACACACACACACACACACACACACACACACACACACACACGACCGCATGGCATACATAAATCAATAAATAACATGCACACATATTCAGATACATAATTAAAAAATCTATGATTCAGTTCTGTGGTTGTAGGTTCACTGAAATGGAAGTAGTGCTGTAGAAAAGACAGCATGATGGATAGATGGATTAATGGATGGATGAATGACTGATGAACAGACAGGGTTGTGTAAAAACAGAGTGCAACATGCTTGACACCTCTCATGCTGTCTGTCCCTACAATCTCTTTTTTCTCACCATGACTCAACGGTAAGAAGACTCCAACCTGACCTACTGTGTGTGTGTGTGTGTGTGTGTGTGTGTGTGTGTGTGTATGTGTGTGTGTGTGTGTGAGCTTGTGCTTTTCACCTGAAAGACAATGCGGGACTTCTCCAACAGGTACTGAGACGTTATGGCACCGCTGATTACACCCCTTGTAAAGGACGCACAGACAGGTACACACACACACACACACACAGACAAGGACGCAGGCACACACACACACACACACACACACGCACACAGTAAGTCCGAGTTAAGTAACAGGTCATGCATGTGTAATGTGCTCGGCTCTTCTCTGTCACAGTTCTAGCAGAAGATCAACTACTCATCTAACTGTGTTACTGGGACATGCTGGGGTATTCTCCACTTAGTCTATTATCTGTGTGTGTACGTGTGTGTGTGTGTGTGTGTGTGTGTGTGTGTGTGTGTGTGTCTGCACACGGCTGACCAGAAGCCTCTTGAGAGTTAAGCGAGCATACAGGCCACCTGTTGACTTTAAAAGGACTTGTTTATCCCAGTGAAACTACAGCTGCACTTACAGACAAATGTCTGCTCTGAACAGAAATGTACAGTAGTTTAATTCAAAGCCATATAAATGTTAATGATTAAAAATTAATTGCCGTTAGAAATTTAACCTATTAAAAATGTATTAACTGACAATGTATGTTTTGCATATCATCTCTCGAGAGCTGACAGGCAGGGGAGAGTATTTTGAGCCTTTTTGTTTTATTATGTTTGTTTAAATTGTTTATGCCTCGTGAATTAATGTTTCACACAACTAATGGGCAGCTAGAACTTTTTAAGAAGAACGTGTTTTATTGGGCAAATTTCAGGCCAATAATGGTATTTAATTTTAAGCCTTTATCAGCCAGTACCTATGATATGTTGATATTATCATGTATCCTTAGTTCTAATAACCTCCTTCACGCATTGGGATCAAGGTCAGTGCGGCTCTCTTTTCTAAGATTACGTTTTGGGCATTTCTGTCTGTATTTGACAGGGACAGCTGAAGATATGACAGGAAAGAGGGGAGAGAGAGGGTTTGACATGCAGCAAATGGGCCACAGGTGGGAGTCAAACTGGCGGCCACTGCAGAGAACTGATAGCCTCAGTACATGGGATGCATGCTCTACCAACTGAGCAACAGGGACGTCCCTAATGTGACTTTCTTTGCACTTAGACTTTATTCTTTAAAAATACAACTAGTTCAATATGCGACAATCTAGAAATAAGGGAAATTCTTTGTCTCTAGATTATCTATAAAATATAGTCCTTACTTTCTGGATTTATAATCCCTGAAAACTCAAAACTGTTGCTGATGTTTATTGAGTTCTCAACTACTTTCATAGAACTTGTTGCTACTCACTCCTCCATGTAGATCTGCGTGTATTTGCCAAAGCGTGAAGAGTTGTCATTGCGCACTGTTTTGGCATTCCCAAAGGACTCCAACAGGGGCGTGGCCTCTAGGATCTGACCAATCACCACAGACAGAAATGTTACCATGGCTACCTTCAACAGGGATGGTGGTGGTCATGAGAACAAAAACAAGGGAACACTTTACCTCTATCTGTTGGGAGATGGTAGACAAGAAGAGAGAAGAGAAGGAAGGAAAGAAATGACGGTGTTAGCTTAAATGACCGCAGTATGGGCTATATCTGTTAACATAATTTAAAGAATATCTACCTGTTGTGTGACGTTGCATTTATGATGTATGGCTGTCAAGTAACGCAGGATCAGTTTAGTAGCTTCAGTCTTTCCTGACCCACTTTCTCCGCTGTAAGAACAAAAACAGGTCATCAGAGTTTTTACACTTATTTTTCTTTATTACTCATAAAAAGGATGTTACATAATGTGGGCACAGTAATAAAAGTGGCCAGAAAATGTGTTGTGTCAACAAAATCAACCTGAGCAAAAGCAAAAATGACTCAAACGGTATTTTATTGTTTAAAAGACAGCTCAAAGTTTTCGAGTTTCATTGAAGTGTTGCTTGTTGAAATGAGGAGCAAACTCAAGGACTACAAATGAATAACACCATTTCATACCTGATCACAATACACTGGTCCTTTTTGGCATCCATCATGGTGGTATATGAGAGATTAGCAATGGCAAAAAGATGACTGCAACACAACAGAACAACATTTTTTTTAATGCAAAAACACTTATATTTTCATTGGTTGTGTGCCTGTGTGTGTGTGTGTGTGTGTGTGTGTGTGTGTGTGTGTGTGTGTGTGAGTGTGTGCGTGTGTGTGCGTGCGTGTGCATGTGCGAGCACGTAAATGTGAAGTGGTAGTGAAATCCATAACCAAACTCTCCCTTGGCAACCAACCAACAGCGGTGTAACAGGAGCCTCTTAGTAACACCTGAGAGTGCTGGCATTTACACCTCTATTTACCACCAAACTGTATCTCAGAACACAGCTTAGAACACGAGACAAATGTAGAACAAGAGTACAATCATATACAGGAGCACACAGAATTAAAAGTTACAGTTAGCAGTTGGTTGTGTATTCTCTATAACACTTACACCTCCTTTCGTTCTGGATGATCACCCAAATGTTACTTTAGTAAGACAAAAATATTTAGAATTTCTTGATCTGCATTTGGACCTGCATATGTTTAAAAACACAGTGTGTCCGAATCCTGGGATAGGTATGATATATTTTTCATTCAAGTGAGTGCAGCAGTACGTTAAACAAACAGCGAAAGTATTCAAAAATAGCTTATATTGCTATGTTGAAATCTTCCAGGCAGCACTCTCTAATTTCATCTTATTTGGCCAGCGGCCTAACTTTCCATCAGATTTTATACCAATGTGTGGAAGAACTTTGAGACTTCCTGCTTGCCAACACATAAGCCCCTTTCACACATGCACTGCAACTCTGCACTTATCTAGATATTACCCAGGAGGAGCGTGTAGGCGTGTTGATGACGTTGCACAGTGTGTAGCTGCTTCGTGCTCTTTTCTGCTTGCCTGCAGCCCGCATATTGCTTTTATTTATTTATTGCTTACATTAGATTTCCACATAGTCAGAGAAAGTAAAAGTGAGCATCCGGCTCATAACATTCCTGTGCACCAGAGAGCATCTCTCCTTCCAGGCTGAGACTCGGTTTGTAAACTTTACAGGCTACTTTGCTGTTGCTCTTGCATTGCTCTGTGTACAATGAAAAAAATTAAAAATAAAAAAACAAACAGTGCATTGATTCAACTGACAAAATGAGTCCACTCAAGGTCTTGATGACTCGAATCATCATCTTTTAGGGGGCAGTCCTAATGTAGTATTGATTATTATCACAAAAACAGTCATCATTATGGAGGAGTCATCACTTATCCCTTGCACGCTCTGCAGTCACCACTCCACGCCTAGACCTGAAGAAGTAATTCCAATTAGGGATGCGCGTGATAAGTCAACCAAATGATTAAGTATTACTACCCTTACTAGTCGGCATTAAAATTCCTACTGGGTTAAACTATTTATTAATATTTTATTTATGTACAACACTGGTTAACTGTTCTCTAAGATGTTATGAAAGCATAAAGTTTGGGGTTGATGACATCATCTATTTCATGTGAGAACAAATCTGACAAGGACGGTCTTCTATTGCGTGCTACATGTGTGAAAGGGCAAATTCAGACAAGTTGATTCTTAGGGCAATGTTTGGAGTTCAAATGTGACAACGGCTGTAGGCAGACACACAGGTAATAAGTTCAGGGTCTAATACCCTGCAGGTCTTACACATGCATTAACACACACACACTCTCTGGTCTTACGGAGGGTTTTCACTCAGGCCGTGGCCCGCATACTGAAGCACCATGTCTGTGCCATAAATGTTGAGCAACTTGTAGGGATTCACAGACACGAGGATGCTGCCTATGTAGGTCTATGTGGATGAAAAAAGAAAAGGACAAGGGCAGTGAGTGAGTGGATGTCACAGGCAGTCTCTATGATATTTGATTATATAAGTTATCCAATTTGCATATTAGAGAAATTCAGCATACATATACAAGTTCCTGGTCGAAGCGTTTCTTCAGGTTCATCAGGACTGTGGTCTCATTCAGCTCACTGAGATCAAACACAGAGGAAATTAAACACACATGTACAGAACACATATTGTCACACTGCAGCAGAATTCCCACACTCCAACTGTGACATCCAATATTAATTAGTTTTCAATGACATTCAAGAGCCTTCTCTGGGAAAACTGGTAAAATTAAGTGATGTCAAAATCATCAGACACCAGAGAGAGTTTTTACTTGGGAGCATATCAGAAAATGATTATGGATTAATTTCTGTCAAACTGCTGTTGAAATTACACAAATATCTTATGCAGGGGACTCCTCAGGATGTGAAGTGATGATCACTCGACAGAGATCTATTCAGGCGATGCATTTTAATAAAATACTTATATACTTAACATACTTAATGCTAGGGATTTCTTTCTGAACTCTAGAAATTTTCAAGGGTTTTAAAAGCCTACAGGCACACTGGGACACACGCACACACACACACACAAATTTATGCTTAAAGAAACTGAAAGGATATGCATTGAAATGAGCAGTGCTGCTCTATGCCGGAGCAACAAAAATGCTTGTAAGTGTGTGACGTGAGTGAATGAGCTGTGAGGCTGTTTGTTATTAATACTGGATTCTGCTTACGGCAGCTGTGTCATGTCCTCCATTCCCTCCGCCCAGTTTTTCACCCTGTGGCCTGTTGTGGGCATGCTTAGAATAGAGAAGATCTGGACACACACACACACACACACACACACACACACACACACACACACATAGTGGTAAGTAATTAGTCCAACATTGTCACGCAACATTGTCAAAGCTTGAGGGATAATGTCATCATTTGATACAGAGCTGATATAAATTATGCAGAACTTCAAATATTCTTGTATGTAAACTCACAGTTGCTATATCTCACTCATTCCTATCCCACCTTATTGCCCATTAACTGCCAGTAGAAATCATAAAAAACAGTGAAAGGGAAACACCTGATTCTGCGAAAAAACAGTAAATGTTGCCCTTACAGGCATATATGAATGAACATGTGAGTTCATTAATTTAGCTACCTTGTCATACCAGCTTTGACCAGGTACTCTATCTCTGTCAGGAGTCCAGTCTGTGTCCTGAGGCTTTCCGTCCACAATTCGAGGTGTGGGTGAATATCCCTCTAATACTCCATCTTCTTTGTACATGGACCACTTTGACAGATTCTGGACAGTCCCGTGTGGTAAGACCCTCTCAGCTGCCCAAACATCTTCCCCTCCTTCCCCTCCACCTCGGGCATTCCTGGCCCAGTGTCCTGTACGCGGCCCATAGGGCTGAACCACAGCATAGCGATTATCCTCACCCTGCAGGCCTGTTGGCACCCTGTATGAGGCATAGCGAAGATGCTGGTTTTGGACTGCATCAGACAGACTTGGGTTGTGGAAGCGACGTGTGAGAAGAGAGCCATCCGGTAGCCTGTAGGACAAGGAATGGTTCTCTTTAATTAAGAGAATGTAACACAAGTTTGTACGTTTATTTAGAAAAATAAACTGTTTTTGGAGAAATTTGTCATTGTGCAAATGGCAACTGATGCTGTTTTCTACATAAGGTGTTTCCACTGCAGGAACTTGTCCAGGGAACCAAAAACCCTTTGAGGAATTCAGAAATTAAACCTGCACTGTGACTGGAAGAATCATGGACCAAATGTCACTAATTGGTCAAGATAAATCCCTCGGCAACTGGTGCACCACTTGTGAAGTAATTCATTTACAAAAGAAAGATTATTAGGCCCTGATCATACAGAGTGCAACTTTGGCAGTGACAGACATCTTTTTCCAGTTGTTTTCTAAAGACAGTGAGCATTTTGCATGCTGCTAATGCACCCTGGGTGTCTTGCATTTTGGACACTTGGAGTGCCAATTTCACATGAATGCCTGAGCTGAAAACCTTCATCTCAAAACAGATGAGTGTCCAGTGTCATTCATGTTTTTTTGGACCATTGTCCAATCAAATTAAGTAAGAGAGGGCAGAGAGGGAAAAGTCTACATTCATTCATTCATTCATTTTCTGTAACCGCTTATTCTGTAAGGGTCGCGGGCTGCTGGAGCCTATCCCAGCTGAGAGAGACGAGAGGCAGGGTACACCCTGGACAAGTCGCCAGTTCATCGCAGGGCTGACACATAGACAACCTCTCACACTCACATTCACACCTACGGGCAATTTAGAGTCACCAATTAACCTGGCATGCATGTCTTTGGACTGTGGGAGGAAGCCGGAGAACCCAGAGAGAACCCACGCAGACACATGGAGAACATGCAAACTCTGCACAGAAAGGCCCGGCCCCAGCAAGCCGGGGGATCGAACTCAGGACCTTCTTGCTGTGAGGCGGCAGTGCTAACCACTGCACCACCATGCCGCCCACAAAGCTTACAGATGCTTGGAATTAACAATTACGCACGGCAAGCTAGTGGTGGCTCTTATCTTATATATAATTTATATATGCACGGCAATGCGAGAACAATTTGAACAAGAAAAATAAATCCATTTGCAGATAGTAGTTAGTGGTGTTCTATGGCAGAAATAAAAAGCCATCAAACACTTTGTTGTGGAGTTCTCAGTCTCCTTTTACTCCTCTGCATATCTACAATAGTAAATAACAATGGGGAAACTCTGTGTTGTTTCCTTTTGAGTGAAAATTGCATTTCAAACCGCCCTTGTTTTTTAATCCATCATTGTTCTTATTTGCCCTAATCTTCACAGTTGTTCACATGCAGTGGAAACACCAACAGTAATCCAAAAAGGGACTTTCAGTTAGTTTATAGTTTAATTTCTGAGTTTAGGTCCTCTCGTTCCATAGTCCGTGGAAGTGGCTGAAGAGTACTAATGTTTCATTCTCCATTGGTAAAAAGTTCATGCCTAGCTTGCAGCTTGAATTTTGAACAGTTGGTTCTGTGCAACACCTGGACAAACCTATCAGGTCATTCTCTGTTCTAGTTTCCATTTATAGTGTAGTTCCCTACCTGTAACGGGCACCATGGATTTCCTCATTCAGCAATGCAGACTTGAGGCTGGGAATGGTGGGTTTGGGTTTGCCTGACAGTACGGAGTCATCTGACAGATGATAAAGACCTGCAGACCGCATTGCCTGGTTTTGTCTCAAAGCAGCTGCAAGGTTGGGAGTGGAAGGCTTTTGGCCAGGCATTATAAGGGTACCATCACTGAGCTGGTATGACGCATTACGGAGGTTCTCATTTGTAAGAGCCTGCAGAGAAAGACAGCAGCAATGTTGTACTCACAATTTGCTTGTGTAAATTATGTCAAACTGCATAATATAAGTCTCTAATAGCTACAATGCCATGCTTGATTGTTAAACAAACACAAGTTACTGAAATGAAAATCAAACATGTAATGCAGTAAAGCTGAATTTACATACTTTAGACAGGTCAGGGGCAACTGGTTTCCGTGGGTCAATGATGATAGTTCCATCAGGCAAGGTGTAGGATACTCCCTTTAAATAGGGATTCTGCAGGGCAGCTGTCAGGTTGGGGGTCTTTGGTTTCCTTGGGTCCACTATAATAGTTCCATCTGGGAGGGTGTATGAAGCTCCTTTCAAGGCTGGGTTACTGAGGGCCTAAGTATTAAACAGCATTTTTATCAACTTTAAGTTATTACTATTAAACAAAATTGTCATCAATTTGTGGAAAGTAGTTGAAATCCCCATAAATGTGACCTTCTACACAAGTCCTAAAATGTAAATGGTATAGATGAAGGAAAGAGTAAAAGAATAAAAAACACAAAGTTACAGGTAGATTGAAAATGAGGGGAAACCAGAGTCTAAATCCACTGCTAACCTTTGCCAGGTTTGGTGAAATGGGTACATTGGGGTCTTGAATCCCATCCGGTAGAGTGAAGGAGGCATGCCGCAGAGCAGAGTTTTCAAGGGCGCTGGTTAGTTTTGGCGAGACAGGTTTCCGTGGATCAATTATGATGGTACCATCAGGCAGGGTGTAAGATGCATTTTTCAGGTAAGGGTTCTGAAGTGCTGCGGTAAGATTTGGGGACTTAGGTTTGTTGGGGTCAATCACAATGGTACCATCAGGGAGAGAATAGGAGGCTTCACGCAGAGCTGGGTTATTCAGGGCCTTAGCGAGGTTTGGGGAAATGGGTTGCTGAATGAGCCGAGAGCAAGAAAAACATTCATCAGTGTTAACAAATACATGGTTAACAATAGTTGAGAGAGAGGAAAGAAGTTCAAAATAACAGTTAAAGGTGAACTGAAAAGTAAAGGATCATGAGTCATGGGTTACTTGCTGTCTAGGGTCTATGATGGTGCCATCAGGGAGAGTATAAGAAGCATTCTTGAGATCCTGGTTCTGAAGAGCTCTAGAAAGGTTAGGAGACATTGGTTTCTGGGGCACACGTGGGTCCTATGTGGGTGGGAGTCGGGAGAGACATAGGAGAATAGAACAGTGACAAAACAATCGTCCTTGTTCTGTAAGCAAACAAATCAAACAAATCATACATCTGACACCGCTTCCTCACTGGATTTATACCTACCCTGATAATTGATCCATCAGGCAAGGTGTATGAGGCTCCACGGACTTGTTGGTTTTGCAGGGCACTGCCTAGCAATGGGGAGGAACGTGAATGTGCATATGGTGACACCAAAGTTCCATCTGGCAGCCGGTACGATGCCTGCATCAGCTGTGGGTTTTGAAGGGCACTTCCCAGCATTGGTGAAGAGGGTGCTGGGGTTCCATATGGGGACCGTCTGAGTTGCGCAGGTGTCTGATAAGATGCCTGGCGGAGGTTTGGGTTCTGCTGAAGAGCAGTGTGGACGTGAGGTCCAGCTGGTGCATAAGGGTTACGGCGTTGTATCATGGGTGATCTTAAAGATGAGACATTCTGCAAACCAGACCGGTTCTGTAGGGCATCTTGAAGCAGTGGTGCTGGGGCAGGCTCAGAGATATAATCATATGGAGTAACAACAGTTGGTCCGTATGGTGAATGGAGCTGTGGAGTCTGATATGAAGCCACACCTCTTAGTGCCTGACCATGTCTCATGGCTCCAGAGAGCATTGGAGTTGATGGTACAGATGTGGCATATGGGGACTGAGGCCTCTGAAGAGGAGATACATATGAAGCATCTCTCACTGCCTGGTTTTGCAAAGCTCCAGACAGCATTGGAGAGGAAGGGGGCATAGGCTGTTCATAAGGGGATGCTGGCCTTTGTAAAGGAGAATAATAAGATGCATTTCGTATAGCTTGATTTTGCAGAGCCCCAGACAGCACTGGAGAAGAAGGGGGCATAGGCTGTTCATAAGGGGATGCTGGCCTTTGTAAAGGAGAATAATAAGATGCATTTCGTACAGCTTGATTTTGCAAAGCTCCAGACAGCATTGGAGAAGAAGGGGGCATAGGCTGTTCATAAGTGGACGCTGGCCTTTGTAAAGGAGAATAATAAGATGCATTTCGTACAGCTTGATTCTGCAGAGCCCCAGACAGCATTGGAGAAGAAGGGGGCATAAGCTGTTCATAAGGTTCTACATATTCAGGAGCCATCTCACCCATGCCTACCACCTGGGGTGGCTGTGGGCCAAGGGGAGAAGCAAAAGAAGCCTGTCGAATAGCCTGATTCTGCAAAGCACCAGATAACCTTGGAGAGGAGGGGGCAACAAACGACTGCTCAATATAAGGATCAGCATAGGGGGGAGACACATACATTTCTGGAGTATAAGGGGGTGGATGGGTATTTTGAGGGTGCAAGGGGGAAGACCGACGAGAAAGTCGAGGAGATAACCGTGGGGATACAGGACGTGACATGTGTTTAAGGGAGGGCTGTGGAGAGGCGGGCATCCGTCTTATAGACTGCCGGGCCATGAGGGGGCGTCCTCGAGCCACAGGGCGAGGAGGAAGTCTGCCAGATTCTCTCCTCCCCAAGGGAGCACGATGGACCATTTGAGGGGAGTGAAAAGGGGAGGAGAAATGGGAGTCCACTGTGAGAACAGAAGACCTATTGCTTCGTATAGAGGACGCACGGAAAGGACGCACATTCTGGGTTGGTGGGGGCACTGGGCGCCCTCTGAGACCCATAGGCGAGGGCCTGACAGTACCTAAGGGAACATTTCCACCCATCCTGGGCTGGACCAATGGTGTCGGGTCCCTGAGCAGCCTAGTTGAACGGCGAGAGAGGGTAGGAGATGATGGGGCAGGCCGAGGACCTGCAGGGGATAAACTGCGACGAGATGGAGAGGGAGAGGGAGATGGTCTTCTACTGAGCTGTGGGGAGTGAGGGGGAGATACACGACCCGGGGAGAGGGGACGGGAGGGTGGTCCATGCATCTTTCTCCCTCCAAATGGGCTACGGGCTGGAGAGGCAAGGGGTGGGGGACTTCGCCTCCTCATGGAAGCACGGGGTGAGGAAGGTGGAGAACGTCTCATTGACGCTCTTGGTGAGGGTGGAGGGCTTCGCCGGATAATGGAGGCCCGGGGAGAGTGAGGGGGCGAGGGCCTTCGTGCTAGGGGAGACAGTGATCTCTGAGGTTGCATTCTACGACG
Source organism: Lutjanus erythropterus (assembly GCF_056507025.1). Classification (NCBI taxonomy): domain Eukaryota; kingdom Metazoa; phylum Chordata; class Actinopteri; order Lutjaniformes; family Lutjanidae; genus Lutjanus; species Lutjanus erythropterus. The sequence continues at coordinate 10,035,214 of NC_139319.1, forward strand.
AGCAAGGGGGGAGGCCATGGGGGAGGAAGGAGGAGAGAGTCGTCTTGACATGACAGAGGGGGGTCTTTGGGCGTTAATGAACCCACTCCTGATGGATGGTTGTGGAGATGGGCTGCGTCTCTGTGGAAGCATGGGAGAATGTACTGGGGAAGCCATGGCAGAGTGATGGCGCTGCATCTGTGGGGAAGCCATGATGACAGAGCGGCGGGATGGAGTCGGAGAGGGTAGCATGCGCCGTCCTACAAGGGGGGACATACTCGCTTGCTTAATTATCATGGCAGTTGGGGTAGGAATCGGTACTTGGCCATACCCCTGTTGCTGGGACATCATCATTGGGTCTGTCATCATCTGTTGCTGGAGAAACAACAACAGGAATATGTGTAGACTTAATTGAGATAGAAAAAAACTAAAGGAGCAACACATTTGGTAAAAAAAAAGGGGTAGCAGTGCTGAAAGACTGTAGTGACAAGTTATAGTATAGAGAGTATAAGAACACAGCAGTTACGAGAGTTAAATGTTTTTGTGGACCACATATCAAGGACACATATCACTGTTGTTATTGTTAAGGGCCAATAATAGCAAAATGTTAGCTAACTAATTGGCTAACCTATATAAATTGTTAGATAGGGACAACATCTTTTAATCACTGTCACAATTTGGTCTACTTTTCAGGAGAAAGTTCACAGAGGTTCCACACAAAGGGGTGGAACCTTGAAAGAGCCAATTGTGAGAACTGCAACAAGATCCCCCACAGACACCCAGTAGGGGTGTTGTGGGGCACCCAAACATGGTGCCTGTTATCACTTATTGTCTTGTGCTCTATTTTCAGATTTGACAACTTGAGAGCTAACAATGTGGTGGAACATTTTACAAGGTTGTAAGAAATGCTTTGGATGAGATTATTTTAAATAACATATTGCCTGTTATGTAGCTCATGTAGCTGGTTACTTGGAGCAGCAGTGGAGATGTTCTGCCTAGGGAGTTCTACAACCCTCTTGCACTAAAGAGTAGACAAAAATCAACAACACAACAGAACTACAATTACCTGTGGTAAAATCATTTGAGGAGACAGCATCTGTTGTTGCGGCAACATCATCTGCTCTTGTGGTGGCATCATTTGTTGTGACATCATTTGCGGCTGAGGTGACATCACTTGCTGGGGCGTCATCTGCAGCTGAGGTGACATCACTTGCTGGGGCATCATCTGTGGCTGTGGGGACATCATTTGTTGCTGTGGTGACATAATCGGAGAGGGCATCATTGGGGCGGACATAGTCTGCTCTTGTTGTAACATCATCTGCTGCTGTGGTGACATCTGTTGCTGTGGTGACATTATCTGCTGCTCTAGTGACATCATCTGTTGCTGTGGTGACAACATCTGTTGCTGTGGGGACACTACCTGCGGGGGTATCATCATTTGTTCTTGTGGGGATAACATGGTTTGTTGTTGGGAAAACATCATTTGCTCTTGAGGGGACATCATCATTTGTGGTTGTGGTGACATTCGCATTTGCTGCTGCTGTAATGACATCATGTCACCAAGTTGGCCTGGCACAAGAGGAATCTGGTCTTCATACTGGATTTCTGACATGTCTTCAAATTCTGGATCAGGTGGCAAAGTAGGTGGAGGGGGCATGGGTACATCTAGACGCTCTTTCCCAAACAGACGTACTTGAGGTCTAGGAACTCTAAATGCCATCTCCCCTCCCTGAATTCCAACAGTGTCATTTCCATATTGATCCAATTGGTCTGCATACTGGTCCCCATACATGCCTTGAACCTGATCCATCCCTTGCGCTCCAAGGCCAAAGACCTGCTGGCCTCCTGGTGGGAATCCGATGGCCTGCTGGGAGCTGTAGTCTTGGTAGGGCATGCCAGCATCACTATAACTAAACTGATAGTCTGGTGCAAATCCCCCTTGCATTCCCATAGTTGCTCCATAAGGGTTCTCATAATAACCTGCCTGTGCATTATCATAGTAAGCCCCTTGTTCATCACCATAGAAAACTCCACTTTCATCATAATAACCCTGAGCCTGAGGGTCAATGAATCCATCTACCTCTCCTGCATACATATGGTCCTCACCCATTAATGCATAGTAGTCCAGATCCTCATCACCATACATTGCCTGTTGCTGCTGGTAACCATAGTAATCACCTTCCTGGTTGTTATAATAGCCTTGGGCAGGGGAGTAAGCGTTATAGTAGTCCCCCATGCGGTCATCATAAAGACCACCTTCATAGTACTCTGCATTTGGATCATAGAGTCCTTCTTCTTCATAGTAACCCAAGTCTTGATAGTCTGCACCCTCTGCTGCATTGCCATAATAATCAAACTGACCCTGGCCTCCATATGCTGAAGTTGCCTGGTCTCCATAACCACCATAACCATCATCATAGCCACCATACCCTTTCTGGTGAAGGGAATGTTGTTGGTCATATCCATAAGGATCCTCCTCATGCTCATAACCATCATTATGGTAACCATGGAGATAACCTCTGGAGCTGGCTTGTCGGCTATGTGATCTATGTCTGCCCCAGCCATGGTGTCCTGAATTTCCTCGCATTTTAGTGGACAGGAAGCGTTTGGTCAGCCAGTTAGTTGCTGCTGCAACCTTGCCAAGCAACAAACTGCTGTTCTTGAAGTCGTCAGCAGGACCACCTCCATCCCTTTTTCCAAAGAGGCCTTTGAAGAACCCCTTCTTCTCATTTGATTCTCTCCCTCCTCCTAGACGAAGCAGCATGTAGGTTGGCTTCTTTCCACCATTTGCTGCTGCCTTCTCTTTGGCCTCTTTCTGCTTTTTCTTCTTTTTGCTGGCCTTGAACCTCATCATGAAACGAGAGGTGTTCTTCAGCATGGATTTGCGGCGTTTCTTCTTAGCAAGGCGGCTCTTTCTCCTACCCAAGCCCAGGAACAAACGTGATGTACTTTTCAGCTTCTTCCTGCTGTTCCTGCGCCGCTTGAAACCAGAAAACTTCATGAACATCCTGGACATGTTTTTTAGACCTTTCCTTGGGATTTCCCTCATCGGAACAGGGGGACCTTCCTCCTTTTTTTTGGCCTTTTTCTTCTTTGCATCAGCATCAGATTTCCCTCCTTTATGGTGGCGGTCATCTTTAGATTTCTTTTTGGATTTGCCATAATCCTCTTCGTAGTCCTCATCCTCTTCCTCTTCTTCATCCTCCTCTTCATCTTCATCTGAGTAACCCCCCCGTTTAGACTTAGACTTTCCCTTAGCCCCCTTGCCTCCTCGACCCTTGCCTCTCCTGTCATCCTCTGAGTCTTCATCTTCATCATCCTCTTCTTCACTTAACTCCTCATCCTCCTCTTCATCACTGAGGAGGTCCTCCTCTTCCTCCTCGGACTCAACTTTCTTGCCTTTTCCTTTATCTTTTCCTTTCTTTCCATCATCTTTTCCCTTGGGTGGCTCTTCCTTTCCCTTCTTTCCCCCTTTCTTATCATCCTTACCTCCTTTCTTATCATCCTTTCCACTTTTCTTATCGTCCTTAGCGGGTTTCTTCTCCTCTTTTCCTCCCTTTTTGTCATCCTTTCCTTTCTTTTCCTCCTCTTTCTTTTTCTCTGGTTCAGGTTTTCCCTTCTTTGTGTCCTTCTTGGCGTCTTTCTTGCCAGGCATTTTGACAAGTGGCTAAGAGCACACCATTCCCTCTCTTCAGGAAGCAATGCTGTAAACCTGCAAACACAGACATATTAAACCATGAATGAGAAACAGTGCTGTAGTTCAACATGAAAGGATTATGATGTGATATGTTGAGAAAATATGATCTGGAGTCTGACCTTTAAAAGACTCCTTCGTTTAGATATGTCTGGTTGACTTTGTGCCAGCACTATACGCAGGTTCAGTATTTGTGTGGGGACAGGTCCACCTGGCCAAAGCAGTAATACACTGCCCAGATCTGGTCCCCATGAAGGCTCCTGTCCAGACATACATAGCTAAATGACAGCAATCACATATATACACACAAAGACAAAAATGTATGCTGTATAGACCCCTTTTCTGTTGGTAAACATTATGACATTTTCAGTGGGTGGAGCTTGGGTGGAAGCAAAACAGTTCCTTAAACACATTAGCTAACACTCGCTTGCAACTTTTCTTGGCTTGTTCTAATCAATGGCTGAATAAAACACCAACACTTCTGAATATGTTCGGTTGGTGACTCACCAGGACTGCTGGTGTCACTTGAGTGTTTAATTAACCAGCAATACCAGGATGGATGAGGTCTCTACAGCTGTCACAGGGTTGGGCGATTGGACAAATACATTGACTATCTGCAACTGGCTGAGCCCATCGCCGCTTAATGTTTGTCATTTTATTTTGCTGTTTTATGCAGAGGTAACAAGTGCTGCTCAACAATGTACCCAACGGCTACAGCTAAAGTTTACATCCACTGGGCTAGAGGAAGGTGTACTGAGCCAGAGGATGAGTGAGACTATTTATTTTATTTTATTTTTGACCAAACCAGAATTGGTGATTGTTATAACAGTGGAAGGACTGACCTTGTTGGGCTTCTTTTTGTTTGTTTGTTTCTGAGTTTAAATTAAGTGTTTTACAGAGTTAACATGGCAATTAAAGCTTGTCTTAGCTTAGTAAAAAAGAGAAACTTGAATTCAGAAGGTGTGTTGATTTGTTTATTTTGTTGCGTCTGTCACACATCACCCAGCTTTCATCTTATTGCGTTTAACCTAGGTCCAGGCAATATATCAACATTATATCATATCACGATATGAAACTAGATATCGTGATAGATTTTGGATATCCTTATATCATGATATGGCATAAATGTTGTCTTTTTCTGGTTTTAAAGGCTTCATTACAGTAAAATTATGTATTTTCTGAACTTATCAGACTGTTCCAGCTGTTGTGTTATTTGTTTTTACCCACTTAATCATTATACTTATGATTATTTATCAAAACATCTAGTCCTCCCTGCAACATTTTCATAATATCAATATTGAAGCACCAGTGATAATACAACAAACTAATTTTTTCACTTAAAATGCTTCCATCCCTAAAAGTACACACACGTCCACATGTTGAATAATTACCTATATCGACGAACATGAAAATTCACTATCGTGATAGGTTTTTCAGCTATATTGCCCAGGCCTAGTTTAAGCATAGTTGTTTTGTTTTGTTTTTTGACTTGCAGTGGCAGCTGGTATGCAATAAAACTATTTGGTTATGTGGTTTGTGATTGATGTTTGCCTCCAGCTGATGTTATCATGACATCTGCACTAAAAGGGTCCATACAAACAATGAAACCAAATAGATAAGTAAACTGTGATCTTCATATCACTGCCCAATTCATGAACTGTGTTAAAATGTCTTTACCAAGGTAATTAAGTCCTTTGCACCACAAACTGTTTCATTCACTTAAATGAGGTCTCAAACTCCTACTCATCTTGATACCAAATTATCTTAAAGTCCTTCCCTGGAATCTCAAACCAAACCCTACTCTGAATCTTGATCTGGAATTCCTCAACTATAAGCTCTCTAATCTGTACCTCACTATTTGTGTATGCTACCTATGTCCAATTTCAACCCACAAATCTCTAATCTGAGAGAGCTCTGGCCCCTACATAGAGGTATACAAACACTATCAAGAGATTCTCTACCCATTAATGTCTCATTCTACTGTAGGCCTTAAGGTCAGAGGGTTCAATGGGTGAGAGCTCCAAACACCTTCATTAAATCTAATTCTGCGTATGCATGTACTGTATAGCTTTGTCTGTATTAATCAGGCTTAACCTCACTGCGAACTCTTACAAAAGAGATTTTTACTATGTTGGTTTAACTAATTTCCACACAGTGTGATCCCAGCGGCACTTGCTTTCTGTAAAACTGCGTACAAACAGTAAAAACACACAAACAATACATGCAGCTGTTACTCCAGCTCAAGCTCTACCCTCTCTACGGTCCGCTTTGCTCTTGCAGAGTTGTAGTGAAAGACAAACTCTTGTGGCAGCGAGTGGCAGCACACTCATTCATCAAGAAGACAGCTCTCCATCATAGTCACCTCCACATTCAATGACAAACAGTACAGAAGAGCAAGCGTGGTGGTCGCCAGAGTCTTGGCTTAGTCTTCAAATTTGTTGCGTCCTTGCAGGAGGTCTCTTCTTCAATGGTTAAAAAAAACAAGACAAACTCCAGGACAAAGTCTTCAGGTCACACTCAGCTTCTTCCTTTGACCTACTCCGTCCTCTGGCGCTCACTACAACACATTCCCTCACTCAACACGGCACTCTGCTCACATTGCCCTCCTCAGAGTGTGTGACAGATAGTGTGTGCGTGTGTGTGTGAGTAAGTGTGTGAGAAAGAGAGAAGGGCAGATGGGTGGCCTGTTTGTGTGTATGTGTGTGCGTTCGCATGTGCGTATACAGTATATGTGTATGTGTTTGTGTGCATTTGAGGAGTTCCTTGCGACGGGTCGTAGAAGGAGTCTTAATTTGTCATCTGGCTCTACAGGTGAAACTCGAGAGCTCCGGGTGGCTGAGGGGGCGGGGCATAAATAATACAAAAGGTCGAGAGAGAGAGAAAGACAGGGAGAAAGAGAGAGAGAGAGAGAGACATGGGATGCAGAAGATAAGCCTGATTGGCAGTAAGATGTCATCAAATCCACAAATATCCAATAATTAACCTTTAATTTCTGTATCATTAATGTGTCGCATGTACACTTGTGAATGGGAGAAATCACATAAACCTATCTGACCTTAAATCTAATCCTCCTCTTTTTCCAGAGTATCACATACTGTCAGGTGTGTGTATGAATGAATGACAACAAGTGATGAATCATCTAAGAAATATTATATTTAAACAGCATCAGTATGAGCAATCCAGGCAGCCTCCAACCTACTTCCACATACGTAATAGCAGGAGAAGGAGCAGAGGCAGAAGAAACACCCACTTGTTAGATATATGACGTCTTCGCTCTAGGTATCAATAACCGAGGAATGACTCTCTCAAACACACACACACACACAGAGGTAGTGAAGGATCAGTAACAGGGCTGTGATTATTAGTGCCATCAACCAAATTATTCCTCTTTCAGAGGAAAGGGGTCGGATTGCCAGATCTGTCCTGTTACAGGCTCTAGGTGTTGGGTTGCCAGATCCTGATCTTTTGGTCTTGGTGTGTAAGTCTATCTGATCATTACGAACCGGCAAAGAGCACATGCAGTGTGTGTGTGCGTGTGCATGTACGCGTGCACACTGTGTTTATTCCGTCTTTGAGTGGGTGCACATGTGCATTAAAAAGACGGAAAGCGTGATGAAAGAGTATTTTTTCCTGGATTTCCCACGGTTTGTCTCTAACCGTACATCTGCCTTTGAAGCAGAATGAAAAGACCCTATCAAACGTGAAAAGCTTCTGAGTTGCAGCCGGTCTTCCTCTTCCCAAAGCAATCGCTGCTGGCAGGTGGTCCTCCATCTTTTGATAGAATTTGTAGAGAAGAGACAAAACAGAGAAACTGGGATGCATGCCCGGGAGAGAAAAGCAGACTTATGACAGAGGTGGACTTGATGAGGCTCATCAAAAGCATTCAGGTCCTGAGGGGGGAGCAGTAGACCATCTTTGTCACTTTACACACATACACACACACAAACACACAGTAATCTGCTGCTATCTAGTGGACCAGCATTACACCTGCAGCAATCCTGCAGTTAGCTGGTCAGAGCAGGTAAGTTTACAAGCCCTGCAGCAAGTATAACAAACCAATTACCTAAACATTTTTGATTGCCATGATCTAATATAGTCTTATAATGAGAGGTAATGAGTTGCATCAAGATGGTTTAACTCCGGGATAAACATTTATCTTGCGGGAGGGAAATATATTGAATAAACAGACTGTACAGTTCATGTGAGGAGAGGGAGGAAGTGTTAGGTGCACCCAAAAAAAACCTACCTTTCCTCCGGCACACTGGAGTCACGTCACTGGAGCTCCGTAGTCACGTTTCCCCATCCTCTTATAGGTCAAAAAAAATGTCAAAAGGGAAAGAAAAACACCAAAAACTAACAACAAATCCCGTTTACATGTTCCTAATCTTACAGTTCCTCACGTGGGCTGCTCCTCTGGCGGGGTTCGGAGCAGCGGGGGTCGGTCAGTACAGAGGAAAAAAGTGTGCCACCGGGAACGGAGGATGAATATTTAACGACCGCTATTCTTCGCTGACCGACCGGGGGCTTGAGTTCCACACACTCCGGTGAGAAGTGATGAGCACCGCGGGTGGGCAGTGTCGGTCAAACACGGTGATACACACTACTAGTGGTAACCGTTAGTGGTAAATAAACAAAGTGGGTAAACTTGAGGCAAATGCGGGTAGTTTTTAGCCTTAAAACCGCCCTTCTTAACCCAACGGTTGAATGATATAGCCTAGCTTAACTTTTATCATGGCGGCCATATTGGTATGAAGCAGGAAACACAGGTGTTACCGATTATACTAATTAAGGTTTCGTTCCATTTAGTGTAGCAGAGCTGACGCTTTCTCTTCCTCAACTTTTTATTAGGGCTGGGCAATACATTGATAATAATATATCAATGTCGATATTGTGATATGAGAGTACATATTGTCGTAGATTTTGGATACCATGGCATACTTGTGGTATTTTCCTGGTTTTAAAGGCGGCATTACAGTAGCCTTCATCTTTTTTTTTTTGCCTTTTTTAATGACTAAGTGGGTGACACTTGATGTTTGATCAATAATATCAGGATATTTGATTTTGTACATATTGCCATATGAATTTATGGTATGTTATTTTAGGGAAAATGCAAAAAAACAATATTGCCCATCCTTATTTCTGTACAAAACCTGTTCAAAAGAGAGCATGAAAAAAGAAGAAAATTATATGAACGAAAATAAAAAATAAAAGCAAACAAATAGCTCTAACACTAAAGGGGGATAAATTGTTTTTTTTTTTAATTAAATATAAATTCAAAATCCTTTTTTTTTTTTTTTTTTTTTTTTTTTTTTTTACAAATTACAAGCTGCATGGTTTTCTACTTGTAAATTAACATTTATGGATATGAATTTGCTGTGAAAAAGGTCTATAGCAGCACCCTGACTACTGTGTGACCTGAATGGAATGGAGCCTTAATTGGTAATACCTGTGTTTTCTCTCTCTCTGCCTTTATATCTTATACAACAAAACTTAAATGTAAAAAACTTGTACAAAAGGGAGCACAAGAAAGAAAAAAAATAAATAAATAAAATTAAATAAAAAATTAAATAAATAAATAAATATATGTTTAAAGCTAGAGGGGATAAATAATAAAAATAAAATAAAGGATAAAAATCGATACTTTTAAGGGACATTTTACAGGCTGCTTTTGTTTCAGTGAGTGTAGAATGAATGAATTAATGTTCTGCTTGAACTCCTTAATAAAGGCTACAAACCATAACTTCCCACTGTTAACGTTATATTTATGGTATTTCGACATGCAACACCTTTGTTTACCTTAAAATTAATAAATTGAAAAAGACTGCTTAGGCAGCTAAATAAAAATAAATAAATAAATAATAATAAAAAAAAAACAAAAAACAGGGAGGCATTATTTAGCGTTAATTGGGGTGGGGGGGTGGTTGGTTTTCCCTCCACTACCTGATGTTATCCGGATGTTTGGTGCACAGGGCTTTGGATATTCAACATTTCCTGTCCCGCGGACTGAACACGATGAGAAAGTGTGTCACGGGATGGCTCAAGGGGTAAATGGAGCATAACAGATGAAGGTGAGAGCCACAACAAGGAAACGTACAGTTATAACGTCTTCACATGAGCAATCCTTCTGCTGCCCGCCAGATGGACCCGGCTGACAGCAAACAAACAGCGGAGAGAGTCACAAACTGCTGCTGCATCTCCACTGGATTCACTCCATAACCCAGACGACCTTGCCGTCTCCCCCACATGACCGGCTGGCCGCTCGTATCAAAACAGGTTTTGGCTTTGATATCGAACCAACTGTGGAGAGCCACGATGCAAGACCTCGCTGTCTTTTTTTTTTTTTTTTTTTTACAGATAAAACAAGCCTTTGGGCACGTTTGAGCTATTTTTAGTGCTGTGACTTACATAGACTTGAACCAATAGGCAAATTTGCAGTGTTTTGGGCTACACGTTTCATATACTGTTGGCATTCTGCAGCTGGCAGCCAACGTCTTGGTCAGTGCAGGCAGCTCTCCAGCCTGCCAGCTTGTTTCCAGATCAAAATCAGGGCACCACCACTGTCTTATTTTGTCCACCAACAGCAGTGCAATCAATTACTTATAGGCTGCTTAAACACTTGACTGAAAATGTAGCTGTTGATGTGCAGTGAAATAATCCTGAAATTTCCATCTATTGCTCCTTTAGCCGTACTATAAATTACAGGGACTCCCAGTCTGGGAATCAAGACTCCCAGGAAGGTTGAGAAAAATATGTTCTTCACAGGAACATATCTTTTCTGACTTTCTCCTTTTGTAATATTTCCCCATTCCAAATTACTAGATTATTTAATTATTAATTATCATGTTATTTAAACTACGGATGACAGGAGTCAACAATAAGGGTTGCCCACTGGGGCAAGTAAAATGCAATGTCGGGCAAGTAAATTTAGCAACTTGCATGCCCATTAAAAAAAAAAAAAAAAACAATTTTGATAATTAAAATATTTTTTCATGCAAAATATATACATAATACATAATGGCAATTAACTTTGTTGTTATCTAATAACCACTAATAAAACAGTTTGTACAGGGGCAAGTAAAAATTGTCAAGCATAGAAAATCATAAGTGCTTAATCATGGATGGTATCACTGGACTTTATACTGATGTAGATGCTGATACTGCTTATAATTATTACTTTTTTTGCAGAAAGAACAAATTAAATTGTTTCCTAAATCATTGCATTTAGCTGCATTTTCATAATTTTTAGTAAAGTGAGTCCATATTTTTTAATGTTTTGCCCTTCAGCTACTGCTTATCAAAGCTGTTTTTCGCTATAATTTGGTGCAAAAAAAATAAAGAAATGATGAAAACGTGAAACGATTCAACAGGTATTATATTATTACTTTTCTGCAAATATAACAAGTTAAATTATTTACTGAAACATTGTATTTAGCTGCATTTTCATCAGTTTTAGTAAAGCAAGTCCACATTTTTCAACATTTTGCCCTATCAGCCATTTATGTAACGATTCATAAATACGGATCACAGTATTGTTTTTCCAGGAGCTTATCAATATTTTAGTAAGAACCAGTCAGGAACTGCTACTGGTTTTTTTACCAGTTCTCAATACCTAACCCTGGAGCTGCAACAATTAGTTGATCAATCGATTAGTTGTCAACTATTAAATTAATTGTTTTGATAATCAGTTAGTCACTTTTAGTCATTTATTTTCATTAAGAAAAAGTATCTGAATTCTTTTCTTTCAGCTTCTCCAGTGTCCATAATTTATGGTTTCTTCACTCCTCTATGACAATAAACTAAATATCTTTGAGTTGTGGACAAAATAAGGTAATTTAAGGAAGTTATTTTGGGCTTTGGGAAACAACGATCAACAGTTTTTCACCATCTTCTGACATTTTATGGACCAACAACTAATCAAGTGATCTAGGAAATGATTGACAGATTAATTGATCCTGACAATAATCATTCGTTGCAGCCCTACCCATCCCTAATTTAAACAGTTGAATTGGTCACAACTGGTAAACATGCAACCTGTGACAAGAGGTAGTATGGCTCGGTTTCTTTTTAAGAGATGATAAATCAAAAATGCTGAGAACCACTTGATTCGAGGGCATCACTCTCTTTTCCCTGCCGAAACATCACCCACTCCCTGAAACAAGTTTTTGCTGTGTGTTATTCAAAAAAAAAAAAAAAAGCAGCTTGTACCTGCAGGATGAAGCCATTACTTTCCTTGAATGATTCAGCGAGCCCAGAGGTAGACAGGGGCCCTGGAACATGCCAAGCATTATAGATATTTACTGTTACAAGGCCCTAAGCGAGCTGTTGTGAGGGGGCAACGACTCCTGGTTGCAACACCACCTTCAAAAAAAATCAAATATTTCAGGTAAGACTCGCCTCCAGAAAGAATAAAATACCCAGAATCCTGAAGCTCTGTAAAACCCAAACAGAGCCACACAGAGACAAATGTTGCAAAAAAAAAAAACACACGTCAAGCCAGACCTGCACTGTTATTTGAGAAAAGATATACAAGAGACGAAGAGCCTGACTGGACTGATATTGGTCTGATGTGGGTCTATCAGACATATATCAGTATCAGCATATATGTTTAACAATATGACTGTTTTTACCAAATATATGATACAGAAAACAATACTTTTAATTTCAATTTAGCATGATGGGGAACATTAATGAGGACAAGAGAAGCTCCTTGACAGGTATAAATACTGAGAAGCTGCTTCTTGTTTTTACAACCTGCCCTGAATTGACTGATACTGAACACTACTGATGTTTATTCAGCTTTTTATTTTTATTCATTCTTTCTGCAAGTGGTTGACATTAGAGGTGTGCCATATGATTTTACGATATATTGATATTTATGTTATATCGTTATCATTTTATTCAAAGAAAAAACACATACTGCGATAATGCAAATATTATGGTGGAGGATTTAGTTCCAAAAGAGGCGAGCGACTTCAGTGGCATGGAAGTGGTTTGGTTACAAAAGATCAGATGTACAATAAACCACAGCAACATGTAAGAAGTGCAGGAAGGCTGTAACAACAACAGGCAATACCACAAACCAGGCTGAGTACAAGGAGAGCCAGAAATCCTGCAAGGGAAGTTGAGCAGCTATAATGAGTTCTGAACCAAAAGTATTTTTCAGTAGTTTGTCATAGTGTCAAGAATATCATTATTACAGAATACCTTAAAATATTGTGATGTTATTTTAGTGTCATATTGCCCGCCCCTGGTTGGCATATGTTGATTATGTTAAATTATTTACCATGCTAAATATATATATATATATATATATATATATATATATATGTATAATATTCTTGAAAAAAGTTATTTGTTTAAGAACAGTATTCTGTATACATTTGCATAGTCATATCTGTGCAAAATTGGTGTATTATCCACAGAAAAGGTCTATTTTAATTCCAGCTTAAAATGTTTTTCCCCTCTAAAAGCAATATCATCTCAGAATTCCTGCACTGGTTGGGATCTATATAGATAACTGGAATAAAGAGTTAAAATTTAAGTATAGAGATAGATATTTATATTTAACAACACTGTGACAATAGTGAAAAAATATTAACAAAATTATATTTTTGATAAATAATCAGTATCATTTGGTTGCAGACAATGAATCAATCAATCAATCAGTCAATATCATGGGTAAAGATAAATAATAGGACAGTTTGGTAAGGTCAGAAAATTACATTATTTTACTGTAACACAGCCTTAAAAACAACCATCCAAGTTTATCCAAAATCTAAGACAGGGCTGCAACTAATGATTATTTTCACCATCAATTAACCTATTGATTATTTTCTTGATTAACTGATTAGTTGTTTGGTTTGGTGAAAAATTTGATATAAGATATTCAGTTTACTGACAGAGGAGTAAGGAAACCAGAGGAATTTTGACTTTTTTTCTATAAGAAATTACAGAAACGGATTAATCAATGATAAAATAGTTGGTGATTAACTTAATCAATTAATCGTTGCAGCTCTCATCTGAGATGACATCTAGTCTTATATCTCAATATCAATAATATTGTTATATTGCCCAGACTTAAATGTAAGTAAGCTAAACTTTAAAATTAACGTGAAAAACAAAAGAATGCAAATCCCACTGAGATGAAAATAGACACAAAGCAGCCCCGGCCGGCTCGCTTGTGTCTGAGTTTGAGATGGATGCAGTCGTGAGCTTTCCCACTACCGGGCGCTGCTGGTCGGACAGCAGGCGACAGATCAGTGAGCGGATCACCAACATTAGTTTCTCTCCTGAAGGAGTCAGCTGAGTCTGGAGCTGGAGCAGCTGCTCCGAGACACACGGCCTCCACAGCGGGTCAGAGGCTGAGTGTAGAAAGCTCCCTGTGGGACACAGAGAGAGACCTGTGCATGTGTGACTCTGTTTGTGTGCGTTCACAAGAGAAAGAGAGAGAAAGTACAAACGCTTAGATAGATAGATAGATAGATAGATAGATAGATAGATAGATAGATAGATAGATAGATAGATAGATAGATAGATAGAGTGTTGGCAGAAAAGCAGCAGGGTCCATCCATCCACATCCACTTAATACCTGGATAGGCTGATAGTGGAGGAGCGAGGCTGCTGGGGTAGGGAGGGTCCTGCTGTGTGTCCATCAGTTTCAAATAAACCCTGCTGCTGCTGAGTGTCCTTGAGTCACATGCTGAACCCCTGCCTGTACTGCTGTTGCACTCCAAACTACACTGAATTTGTTCCTGTTCCTCACAAAAAAAAAAAAGCAACTTTTCTGCATTTATCTTGTCCAGATTATGCCACAAACCGGCTCAGCAATTGCACAAGCATTAATGGATCCAGCCTGCAGAATCGACAGCCGCCACACCCACTCCAGGAGGGGTGTGTGTGTTCCTATGTTTGTTTGTCTTTGTGCTTGAAGGGTTAAGGTTGAGCTGACAATGACAGATAGACTCATAGAAGATAAGAAGCTGCGTTTGTGGACAGGAATGTATAGCAGCAAATTGTGTTTATGGACTTACATGATGAATTGCAGGAGCCTTTCAAGATAGAAATGTAAAATATTTGTATCAGGGGAAGTCGCACAAAGAATCAAAGTGCTGTAAAAAGCAATGCAGGAAATGAAATCCAAATATGAAGAAAACGACTAAATGAAAAAAGAAACATCAGCATGTGCAGATCCAGGGAAGAAATACTTTTATACTTTTCTATGCAAGTCTAGTGCCATACACCTATACTATAAATTTAGCAAATAACATACAGGTCATATACAGTCCAATACATATTTGGTACTGTTATTTATAAATCATGGTAGCCACATTGTGAATACAAAGCAAGTATGTGCAGCATGTTGTATGAAATCTAGTTTGGATTTTCAGGGAAAAGGTAGCATATGGACAATGTGTTTCAAATGACACCTGCACAAAACATACTAAACTGCCTAATAACCTGCAGCCTAGATTCTCAAACTGTGGTACGTGTACCTCTGGTGGCACATGAACTGCCTCCAGTAGTACGCAGATGAAATGTTTTTTTGTTTTTTTTTATAATAAATACTAAAAATAATACTATCAAAATACATAAAATATGAGATTACTTAAATGTATTTCAAAATAAATTGTCTTTCCTGTCTTTTTTATTAAAATATGAGCCAGTTATGTCGTCACACTCAGTCATGTAGCATGTGTTTTTACGTCATCCGTGGTAGTTACAAGCTAAATTGTGATGGCAAGATGGTAACCGGGGGTAAAATGAATGCTTCAGAAACACTGCAATTAGGGCTCCAAAAGAGCCATTATGAAAAAAGTGAGGATCAGGAGGAAACTATTTTGAGCAGCCGTGTTGCAGAATAAGTGGATGATAATGAACCGAGGACAAGTGCTAGTGACTACTTAAAAAGTGCCAGTGAAGTGTCCACAGCACCTGCCAGCTTAAAACAGTGGTACTTGTAGAGCTTAATAATTTGTGAGGTGTTACTGAGTGTAAAAAGCTTGAGAAACACTGGCTTATGGAACATTTGAAGATGTGGAAATTAACGTATACAATACACCTAAATACGAAGCTACAATCACATCAGACAAAACGCTAGACATACATTTAATGGAGGAGATAATAAATACAATATTCAGCAAAATATTTAAAATCACATCAAACTGACAAGGACACAGTTTGATATTGAAAACCTCTCAACAGTTTGAAATGTCATCATGTACTTTGCGATGCCTATAGGCCACGATTCTCCACAACCATAATCTGATATGACTTGATTTTAAGGTCACACTTTGATCAACAGATCATTGGTTTTATGCCCTGACAACAGTCTTTACGCACTCCAATTCTTCTTTAAAAAGATAGTCTGCATAGTATCAAGTGTGATATGGCGGCCGTTTTTTAATGATAAGGAAAATCTAGAACAGTAATACAAATCATCTATAATTTTTACTGTGGTTTAGCATGAAACTTGTAATCATTTCATCCATGCACACCACCAGTAGGTGGTTTGAAGGGAGATGAAGGGGGATCCTGTCCACCTTGTTAGCAAAATGACAAAAATGCATCCTCCTTGTTAACCTGCTATCCTCCATCTCCTATCCTCTTGTGGCAGAGAGCGTGCAGGGGCAGAGGGGCTGTTAGTCTAGTCTGCCTGACTCACTGACATTTTATCTGACTGAGGTTTGAACAAGTTAGAACCTGTGGCTCTGACCATGGCTCTGAAATACGAGCAGTCCAACTGTGCACCATTGGGTCTATAATATTCTCTTAACTATGTACTATAAATACTCAGCGATATACTCCATTATACTCTATCTAGTTGAGTGATGAGTAGAAAGAGGACTGAAAGAGAAACACTGCTGTCTGTTGTATTCCTGTGCGCTGGAAACCCGATCACGTCTGTCCGGGTCAAATTAGCAGCTGATTATTACAGGGAATTTGTTTTGTTTTTCTTTATTTCTCATGCAGCTTGCCGTCTAATTGATATTTACATGAATATAAAGTAATCTAATGGACAGCTCTGATATTTTTCCCTTTGCCAAAACCCCGCTCAGGGGGCATTACGTGACTCCGCTTCAGCCATGGGTGCTTTCCCTTCGCCCATTCGTTTCCCGTCTCCAACACTAACAGCCATGACTGTCTCTCATTGTTTGAGTCGACAACACAAGGTAGCCCGAGAAACACCAAGTTTCGCCACTCCATCTTGTTGGCTCGTTTTTGGCAGTTTGTCATAAGCTTCGAGGTGAAAACATTTTTCTTAGAGAGAATATTACTTTCCTTTTCCAATCATGATTTCAATGTGCAAGCAGCAGCGGCCTCAGGTATCCAGCTGGAAACAGACGGCTCACTGGGAGGGAAAGCATCGAGTAAAAATTACTGCAGAATAGAATTACCGTAATATGTTTTCACATATGAAAAGACCCAGAATGAACACTGGTGAATTATTTAAACAGTATTTCTATAAGAATTATTCTGTCAGAAGCTTTTTGATTCATATAAGTGGTCAAACACTTTAACTGTGATCGCAATCAAAGCCTCTGTGTCTATGTGCAATTATTCATTCACAAAGAAATATTATTCATATTTTTTCTCTTATACACTGCTGCACACCATGTGTGTATTTAACTTAACATAAGTGCAATTTACCCTGTGCAGTTATCCACACATATCTATACATCTGTCCTTATAGCCATATATTTTTTCCACATATCTGTAAGTGAAAGGTCTATATAGCCTGTGTGTGTAGTATTTTCAAGTGTAGAATCTGTATTTTTTATATTTTTATTCTTTTATATTTCCATTTTTTACTTGACCTGTACTTTTTTGAGCTGCTATAACATGTGAACATCCCCATTGTGGGATCAATAAAGTTGATCTTATCTTATAAGCAGTTTCCTTTGTAATATTCCTATAATATTTCCGTGATCATATGATCATATGACCAAGATGTTTGAGGGGAGACATGCCCGCAGATACAGTTTTTACCAGAGATGTTTGGTGTAACCTCACAGTGGAGCAGGTCATGTGACTGAGGAAATTAACCTGCACTGACTGGACTGTACTCAGTTGCTATAGTTACATAATTGGAAGTAAAGATTATACTGCCAGACCTATGTTATGTTTTGGAAAATAAGCGTTATTAAAATGCAGGGGGGGTGCTCTCATTGGGCGATCCCCCCCTGTTAAACACCACTTTAATTACAATGGTTACGTGCTATTCTAGTACGCTAAAGGTCCAAATTAAAACAAAATATTTTCCAAAACAATTTCAATTTAATTATGTGACAGATGTTGATATGA
Source organism: Lutjanus erythropterus (assembly GCF_056507025.1). Classification (NCBI taxonomy): domain Eukaryota; kingdom Metazoa; phylum Chordata; class Actinopteri; order Lutjaniformes; family Lutjanidae; genus Lutjanus; species Lutjanus erythropterus. The sequence continues at coordinate 10,053,188 of NC_139319.1, forward strand.
TTCACCTATAACTATTTAAACAGAGATACCAGTGTAAGCCAATTAGTTTTGTCACAATGCGATTACATGGAGAAGTGACAGAAGTGCAAGTATTACAGTAAGACACCATCTAAAAATAATGTCACTCTTTCAGTTCTGGCTGTGGATCTTTGTTGCTTTTCTCACTGTTTTTTTTTTTTTTGTGTGTCTGTGTCTGCTCTGTTCAACAGACCAATAAAGATGAACATGCACGATTCTTACAGATTACAGATCATGCATAAATGAGTCGAGACTGTTTAAATCAAAATTAAATAAAATCTACAATCATGACCGTCATCAGCTGATAGATATATGTTTTTTTTAAATCTGTGCACACTCTATAGGGCTTTTACTTCACACCAGTAGCTTATTACAGTGCTGTAACGCTCCAGGGAATAAATGAAACCATGAGTCATTTTGTTCTGACATTGAGCATCAGGAACCTTCACTGGGAAGAAGAGTATAATGTCGAGCAGCTTTACAGCAACATTAATGTCATATTTCTGTGACAATCTGGATGTTTTATAACGAACAGCAACCTCTTACCACTGAATGACATTTTATTGAGAGATTTATTGATTATAGTTTACAAATACAAACATAAAAATGTAAGTAATGCAGGGTGGAAGTATTTATCCACGTTGAAGACAATCGTCAGATCAAATCTAGCAGGATGTGAGAGTATTCCTTTAAATGGCTGTTAAACATAATGAAGGAAAGAATTTCTCTCTTCCTCCTGGGTGTTTTGAAAACACAACAGACCGAGGATTTTCACTTAGTGCTGCTTCAGATCTACTCCACTCTCGAGTATATGAGAGCAAGGGGGCAACAGAGATGAAATTATCATGTTGTTTTCTGCACAGCAGGTGATTATTTGATCATCAGGAACCACTTGGTTCTGAGATCCTGTTTTCATGTCAGGATGGTGCTGCGGAGTGGAGATAACACCTGTGCTGGCACTCAAAAACACAGAAATGGGAAAAGCTGATGCATCTCATAAGCCTATTAGATTAAGCCAAATTACAATTTAAGGTCTTTTTAAATAGCGGAAAGTGGGCAGTCCACCTGTAGTTGATATTTTCATATTCAGACACAAAGCGGAGACGGGCGGCGGAGGGGACACCTGTGGCCTCAGACTTGGCAGACTTGCCTGTTTGACTAATTGTGCAGCATTTTGAGACATTTATTCATATTATACATAATACGTGAAAGTTGTACAGCTGTAATTTATCAAATTGCTTCCTCACTCTGTGCATACTGATGCATTGTGAGCAGTGTGAGTTCTGCACATTTACACTGAGAGGTGCTGACTTCAACAGACCTGCAGTAACTCACACTGTGGAAACACTTAAACCAAGTATTTCTGTATGATCCACAAAGATACTGTGTAATGTATTCTTTAAGTAGAATGGTTGAAATAAACTTGGCATTTTAATAACCTTAACGGGTGATGAATTTTAATGTGAAATGTAACATTTGGGCGAGTTTGGATTATTTTGTATTTAACCTTAACAGCCTGCAGTAAAACAGCAAGGATATAATACTATCCCCCAGTGCTCTTTATAAGCTCCTACTTCACTATGTAGAAGCTGCAAATACCACACGAAGATAAACAATTTTAGTTGGAAAAATACCTCAAACAAAAGTGAACCCTTTGCCAGTTTGTTTTGTGGTGTCATGCATATCATATTAAACTAAATAATGTATCAGCCAAAAGATATTGTCGTCCATAGGCAATCTGTGACAACTAAAGGTTAAATAAAGATTGAAAATCAATCCCCAGGAGGAACTGGACATGGCAGGGGAGACAGATGACTGAGCCGCTTTGCTTAGCCTGCTGTCGCCAAGACTTGGACCCAGATAAGCAGTGAATGGATAGATGGAAATCAGTACAGTGCTGGCATTGTTTCCGTGCTCTCTGCCCCTATATTTTTGGAATTTTGGAGCCTCAAAATTTAGGTTATTGCTGTAACAATTCTGGAATGAGACCCAGAAGCAGAATCAGTAGGTAGGAGTAGTAGTCAAAAGGCAAGATATAGGTCAACAACAGGTAGGCAGTCAGCGGAGGCAAACAAGACCAGAAGGGATCAGGCAGGCAGCCAAAAGTCCAAAAACTAGCTGGGTTCAAAGTCACTAACACAGGCAGGCGTAAGATACAGGAAATAAGGCTGCAACAGGCAACCTGGAAAATTACGAAAATTACTGGGCAGGTGAAGTACACTCAACAAAAAATATAAAGGCAGCGCGTTTGTTTTTGCTCCCATGTTTCATGAGTTCTTTTATGCACACAAAAGCTTTATTTCTTTCTAATTCTGTTCACAAATTTGTTAAAAATCCAGGTCAGTGAGGACTAAATAAACAAATTTCTTTTTACAGATTTCTTTTTCCTCCTGTGGAATAATCCTGCTGTTTAACCAGCATCTCTATAAGTCACACCTGTCAGGTGGATGGATTATCTTAGCAAATAAGAAGTGATCGCTAACAAGGGTTTTGACAAATTTATTAAAACAAAATGTGAGAGGAATTAATCTATTGCTTTCACAGAAGTCTGAGACTTCAACATTTAAAAAAAAGGGAACAAAAATAAAAGTGTTGCTTTTACATTTTGTTGAGTGTATATATGGTGTGGGGCTGATGAGTTCATGATGTACGAGGGTATGCAGACAGGTGGAGGGTTTGGTGACAGGAAAAGGCTGGAACACACTGAGGACAACAGGGCTGAAAAGTGATAGCAGTGTCTGAGGTCAAGATGGATGAAAATCAATGGATATATAGTCCAGATATATAATATATAGTAATTTTTTTTAGATTAAACTACATTATTCCCACTGCTTTGGTAAATATCACAGCCTTAGAATTTAAGCATCTCTGTAACAATTCTGGAGTGAGACCCAAAAGCAGAATCAGTAGGTAGGAGTGGTAACAGAAAAGGAGATTTAACCAGTCAAGAGGCAGGAAACAGGTAGGCAGTCAGCAGCGGCAAACAACACCAAGGGACCAGGCAGGCAGCCAACAGTACAAAAACTAGCTGGGGTCAAAGTCTCTGAAGTTCCACACAAAATCAGGTTATGTTTGGTAGAAACTGAAGATCTATGGCTTTGTGAAAGTGATGCTTGAGACAGTATGACAACGTCTTTGTTGACAGCAGAGGTTAGTGCATTGGTCTTTTTTTTAATTTTGACATGGCACAGCAGGAAAAGCACAGCTAGTAAAATTAATGATGGCTAAATTCCAATTAACTGCTTCAGTTTCAGCGTCCTGGTATTGTGCATGTTGGCTGGTTCACTGTCACAACACAGCCCATTTACAGCTGGTATTAAAATGCAATCTGTATCTTGATATATTATCCAGATAGGGAAAAATGCAAGGGGTGAACGTTATGTAATAAGAATATGATCAGATCTGCCAGACCACATCTAGAGGAAGTCTGGCTTGCTTTGTGTTTGGATCTTGGATAGATGTAAATGCAACCCATACAACAATCTCTATATCAGATCCAAATACAGATCACATTTTAAAGTTAGGTGTGAATGGGAAATTACATGCACAAGATATTCCAGTTATTGCCCGAAAAAGACAATATTCTCACTAAGCTGTTTACATGACTAATGACAGTTAATATCCTACTAATATTCCCTTTTGCATGCAGCTGTGCATGCTCCAATTAATGTAATGACATACAGCTTACATTATATACCATATCCAAAACATACCAAAGCATCTCCAAAAACCTGTTGATATCTAAGACTTTGTTAATGCTTAAAATTATGTTTCTCCATCCAACCAAAAATATGTGCTCTTCTTTTGAGCATGCTTCTCTGGCCAAGCCTTGCAAACTGTTGTTTTAGTTGAGTAGTTTTGTTTATAATGCTCAGACCTGACTCTAAACAGGTAAGTGGCCACGTGTTGCAAACTGCAGCAGAAGCTCCAGCTGAGATGCATATTCCAAAAGTGCTGTGTACATGTTCAAAGGATGCTCCTAAGACCTGAATAATATCAGCATATCCCACAAGTCTGAATGGGAAAATGCAGCATTTGGAATAATCAGGAATATCCAAACAGAATATGCAGTTTACATGAACTGTATCACATTCAAAATATTGTCATATTCTGAATAACAGTGTAAGATTAGTGTGCATGTAAACATAGTCACTGTCATGTCAAAATATCTGCTGTAAAAAAAGGCTTATTGAATTGCAATTTGTTGATTTCAAACGGGGGGGCGGACTTTGCAACTTGTGAACTCGGGAACGACTCTTTTAGTTCTGTATGGTTCAGAGAATATTATAGATCCAAGATGAAAGAAAAAAAGTCTTAATTACAAATCTGTCTGTTACTTCAGCACCACGGACAGCTCCATTGATTACCAATACGCAGTGCAGCGATACTACTGATATTTCAGAGTGATGGTCAGAGCCATAGATTAACCTCAGTCAGATAGAGGATCAATGAGTGCGACGGACCAGACAAACATATTTAACTAAACAATCCCACTGCCCCTGTTTTCTCTCTGTTGCTAGGGATGGAGAGGAAGGATGGCAGGTTAACAACGAGGGATGGCATCCCACTTTAAACTGCCCACTGATGATCAAAGAACATTTTGATTAGTGGCAGTTGCTGTTTTTAAATAGCTCTTTCCATCGTATTTTACAGACTGCCTTTGAATTTTTTTAACCGTTTCATATTCATCAGTCACATATTCTTTTCTATTTACAGTCACTAAACAATAGTTGTAAAGGGAGACCCACGGACTAGTGATGCACTCAGTGACCCTCACATCCCACTCTCTCTCTCTCTCTCTCTGTGGGAAAGGCATGGGTCTCTCTCAGCTCACTGTTGGCCTTCAGGTCCCAGTTGGCCACTCGTGATGGTCAGTCCACCTACACCTCTGAGTGTTGTTGCCAGTGGCAGAAATATATAACAACAACAATCACAATTTCATTTTGAATGTTCAGAAATAACTGCAGTCTTTTGGTGAGATGTTTTCAACCCTGTAGAGTTATAAAATTTACAGAGGGAGGCCAAAAGACAATATAGACATTTTTCATGCCAAAATTCCTGAAACAATTCATGGTTGCAGCGTCTCAAATGTGGCAATTTGCTGCTTTTTCTTTTTATTAATTAGCTGTCAGAAGTGCCCATCCAGAGCTCACATGACCTCATCTGAGGAAGGCAAAAACAGAAAAAGCACTTCTACTTGAGAAGGACCCCCCACCGATTAGGTTGAATCACTTCAACCTAATCAGAGGATTTAAATGCTGCCTCCCCCACCATGTTCAGTCTTTACCACACAGCCATAATGTTTGTTTCCTGTAAGTTGAGTCTGAATATTTGATTTCCTTTGATTGTTGCACACAATTTCTGTTGATTTTGACGTTATGTTAATTATTCGTTCTCTGTCTGAATAGCTAAAACCACATAAGTATAAAAACAAGACTTCAAAGAAATGAAAAGAAAAGAAAATTGCTCTGCTTTGAACATGAGCTTGGACTCTTGTCTTCTCCATGGTTCTCTCCAGCACACAGCATACCCCCCCCCTCCGAAACCATCAGGGCTGCGTTCAGCCCAGACAAAACAGCTAAATGTATATTTAAACAGAAACTGTGCTGCACTGAACACCCTGTTGTGTATGCAAGCACCTTTTTTAAGACATAAGTGTTGGGTGGCCTGGTAGCTCAGTTGGTAGAGCCTGAGGCTGTGAGTCCTCTGCAGCGGCTGTGGGTTCGATTTCTGCCTGCGACCCTTTCCTATAAATTAAAGGCATAAAAACACAAAAAAACAAAACAAAACAGAGATTGGTGTTAACATACACAATGTTGCCAACTGGGTAACACTTGTACCACAACCACCAAATGAGAGAAAACTCATCTCAAAGCATCATTGTGCACAGTTTTGCCAAAATGTTCCGTTCAACCTGGAAGCCTTGGCAAAATGGTGCACAGCTTTTTCATACTTAACGTGTTGATCGGACAGTGGCCTCAGTGTTTGCTCTTGGTGGGAACAATTGTCTTTATAAAGAGTATTGTCTCTAATTGAAAAGTGCCCTGAGATATTTTTGTTATGATTTGGTGCTATACTAATAAAATTGAACTGAACTGAAAAACAAGACACTGATGGACAGAATTTGTCTGTTTAATTGTGACCAAAGAAAATGATCAGCAGTTTAAACAGCAGCAGCAGTTTAAATAATGAAAATAATTTAGTTGCGGCTACATGAGAAAAACGCATGTACAATATTGTATTAATAATACCGATCTAAGTGAGTTGAGTACTTTTATTTTTAATACAAGTGCCTGTTCTTGATAACACTTTTGTAATTTCGCTTAAGATTTTCATTTCAATCATTTCTTCTAATGGATTATTTTCTACAGTGTGCTTGCTATTATTTCTTTTACTTAAGTAAAGGAGCCTTTCTTCACCACCGTAGCCCTGCAAACAACAAAGCAACAAAACCAAGCAACACTGACCACGACCACCGCTTGACACATGCAGAGAAGCAACAAACACTAGAAATAAGTAAAATACAACAATTATTTTGTCAGGATACAGAAGAGAGCAATTTTTGCATTCCCCTCACACGCACCAGCACAACACTGACTTTGGCAGATAATTGATTAGCATAAACATTTTTGCAAAAGCTGTTTACACTTTGACTACTTTTTGTGTTTCTCTCTCACGGCTCCGAGTAAATGATTAGGTGTTGCCAGGAGCAGCTGGAGAAAGTCAGAGATAAAGTCAAGACACAGCTGGAGTTGAGTTCACCTCATTTAGGCACGACACATTCGCTGTTCACTCACTCATAAACGCACAGTTCTGCATATGTTCTGCTGTTTCACATGTGAGCGCAGCCCAGCTAATTACTTAATTGCTGTGTATGTTGTGTGTGTGTGTGCACATCAGCATGTTTACCAGCAGTGAGAGCAGAAGTTCAGTGACAGGATGTGGCATTTTCACAGTGAAAGAAACACTGTTAGAGATTTAACATCCACTTTGTATATAAAGCATGCCTTTATATATTACACTTACAGTCCAAACAACTTGTCAGATTAAAAATAGATACTAAATACCTTTGGAATGAACACAGTTGGGGCTGACTAACGTTTAAACTGCCTCAGTTCTGTCCAATTTGGGGGTATGCCCATTTCAAACCTGGCACTTTAAAGCCTGGATTTAAAAAAAACAGTGCTGAAAGAGCACTTACTAAGATTATTGATCTATGCAAAAACGACAGGCTCTGCACATTTGAGGAATTAAGACAAAAGTATAAAGTTCCCATCTATCTACAAATATAACACTGTTAGCGATTTAACATGGACCCCTGCTCCATCTACTGCTGCCCTGCTCTTTAACAAAACAGACATCAAGGCTGCGTCCAAAATCACTGCCTGTTTACTTTATAGTTCTATATTTGCTGAATTGTTAGTGTGTAAATGTGCCCACTATATAGTTCCCTCAAGAACTCCACACTGGAGCAAATAAATTGTGTTTATGGAGTGTACTACTAATCCTACAATGTAATCCATTTAATTTAATAGAAAATTACAGTTGTGCTACTTTAGAGCTGTCAGCGATGACACAAAGGATGAGGATGATGATTAAAGGGATAGTTTGGAGTTTTTGAAGTGGGTTGCTTGTGGTAAATATCCGTAATCAGTGTATTACCGACTGTTCGATCAGGAGAGAGTCCGTTCTGAGTGCACATATATTAATTTGACACGTGCACAGTTGAGAGAGGAATGTGAAAAGTCTTTGGTGGTTAGACTCCATCGTGGTATCGTCATATATACAGTGGGTAGTGAAGGAAACTCCCCGATGGAGTCTAGACACTGGTGGCGGTGGTGGTGAAGGGGTGGCTGATGGTCTGGATGAAATGAGGACTGGGCTTCTGGTGAGCTCAGCCTGGGGTTTGGATTAGAAGAACTGGAGGAGAACGGGGTGGAGGAGGGTCGCAACGATTCCGTGCAGAAATGAGAGCTGAACGCGGCAGAGAGGAGAACAGGGAGGGGGCACAGTTATGGATGAATGACGCATAAAGATCGTCTTCCTGATTGAATTTACGCTGAGATTCATTAGATGGTGGCTGACGTGTGCCGAGTTTAGAGAAGCAGCAGGGGCACTGGTGTAGAACACTAAGCAATGCACTGCTACGGACTGGGTCAGCAGCAAAACATGGTTTGGCCACTTAAAAAAAATCAATATCAGTTTAAGTGAATGCTATACTTAGAAGATTTTCACCACTTTACTAATGGGAAAACCACTGTTACATAAGCAAAATATTGCTCTCTCCAAAGCCACAAGACATTTTTGGCATAATAAGTAACTTTTCCTCGCAGAACACGTCTGCCGATGCCTCGGTTGCTTAGTTTGTTTGCATGATTTCGGTGAATCTGAACTAACCCTTTACAGAAGTCGCACTGTCACTCAAACTAACTAACTTATGAAGGCAGTGGTAGACCAGCGACTCCTGTGTTCTGCAAGGTAAAATTTCTGTTTTTGTCAAAGAAACCTGGCTGCTTTGGAGAAAGAGCCATATTTGCCTTATATAACACTGATTTCCTGTCAGTAAATTCTGTCTGATGGCAGGGTAAAGCAGTGAGAATATTCCAAATATAGTGTACACTTAAACTAATCTTGATTTTTTTTCCCTTTGGTGACTAAAATACATTTCAGCCACCATCTGCTGTGCTGACCCTTTACAGCAGTATTTTGCTTAAGACATCAGTGCTCCTGCTGCTTCTACAAACTGAGGGCGTGCTGACCGCCATCTACTGTAAATAATACACTGACTTCGGATATGTACCTCAAACAAGTCCAATTAAACAATCCAGACTATCCCTTTAAGTGTCTGAAAGGTCGATTCAATGCTCACTGTTGCATAAACGATTGAGTTTTCATTACATACACAGGGAGTAGTCAATGAGTGAGTGATTCTGAAAACAGCCATAGTTTACTAATCCATACATATTCTATTCTATGTACAAACAAACATTCAAAAACAATCACACATTTTATATGTATGTGTGTGTGTGTGTGTGTGTGTGTATGCATGTGTACATATGTGTATGCATTCATATGCATACTATATGTATATATTTTTGCTTTGTCTGTTTATCCTATTCTTATTTTATGCTTATTATGCTCATTTGTTTTGTATTTTAAGCTCATAAAGCACTTTGGTCAACCATGGTTGTTTTAAATGAGCTGTATAAATAAAATCAACATTGACATTTTTCATATAATTTAGTTTTAATTTTGTGCTGGTCACAACAAGTGAAATCCCCACACCAACATTTTTGTCTAAGATACTGGAGCCATCATGACACCAGCAGTGTGACCGTCTATAACAGCCTGTTTGTGCTGTTCTCACGGGTCTGGTGTAACGAGGATAATATTGGCTAGTGGGCATCAGAGTACAAAGTGTCACAGAAGATTACACAGCAGGTGGAAACACGCTGCTTACCATGAGAGACAAATAGTCCCACTGCAACCATGTTAATGTGGCCTTCACTGATCACATTGACCGGACCATATGTGCCAAGAAAATGCCACAGCAACACCTTAAAAAGGTGTGTGTGTGTGTGTGTGTGTGTTTCTCCCTGTGTGTAAAACTGCATAATGTTGACACGCAACTCTCTCCCTCGATAGTCCTTTAGGAGATGCAGCAGATGGACAACTTTCCCATTCAGGAGAAAAATGTCCCAAAAACCAGACTGGATGAGATTAGAAAATGACCAAACAGAGACTCGGGCTAAAACATACAAGCACACCAACAGATGTACACCAGCACATTCAGTATGGGGGGCTCATTTGAGAAAATCAATGGAAATAAATTCACTGACAATGAAAATCACACAAAATAACACACAAAAAATATACAAATCAAGAACTTAATGGTTGTAAAATCATATGAATATCAATACAAACAAATTAGATGATTACACCTGTTATTTTATACATATTATAACCACACTGGCTTGATGAATGACCACTTCAGTCACAGGTTCAGTATAACGATGCACTGTAAATGCAAATGTTGTCCTTACTTAAATTAAATAGTGCATTTTACTTAATTTATACTAGTATTTTAACTTTACTTGCATAAACTGAGTTATCTGTACTTTTTGCCCGCACACGTGTTTCTTTCTATAATATTTACTTGGTTTGTCTGAGTAGACAGGACTGTGCACGTACCACTCCAGACCTGTCGGTGGCGGTACTGCACCAACAGGTCCTGCCGTTGTTTGGCAACAAGCAAAAAACACCAAGAAGAAGAAAACTTACCTGCTTAGCGCGCGAATTCGACTGAAACGAGAAGAAAACCTGGCTGTTCAAAAAGAAAGAGGCGAGCGGTGCCTCAATATATCATCCCGGTGACACTACACTCAAGCAAAAGTGGACCTAACGTCGATGTCGGTAAGTGTGTAGAGTTTGTAGTACGCAAAAAAACGCCACAACAAGCCCAGCTCCGGACAACTTTTTGAGCCGTTGGTCTGCGTGTATATTTGTGTGTGTTGAAGGAGCAGGCGTTATTTAGACGTCAGTAGCAGCAGCTCAACACAAGAAGACCGGATGAAAAGTGCCGTGGTTCGGTCTGAACAGCCCGGAGTGAGGGACCGTGTAGTTGTCACTGCCAGGCTCTCGGTACCACGTCAGCCAGGCCGTTTGACCGCAGCTCCGGATGGTTCATCGAGGCACTACCGTTAGCTCCGCAATCACAGCTAGCCGTTAGCTGTTAGCTGAATTAGTTAGCTTGTGCTGCTAGCTTGCTGAAGTTGCCACAAACAGACATTTACCGGTGTGTTCCTGCTTAAAATGTCAGTTAACAGTTAAGTTAGCCCAACAGTGTAAGATACAGTTGTCACTGTAACTCGTCTGTAATTGTTTAATAATAGTGTATTTTATTTTAGTTGAAACTGGGGGTGGGAAACTTGGCTGATGAGAGAAAACGGATGGATCAGACAGTCATGGAAGACCAGCCTCCAGTGAGACAGATGACGGACAGCAGGCTGTTCACATAAAGTCAGGTATGACCCACTAATGCTGTATTCAACCACACCACAACAAACCATTATTTTTTATAGCTGATTACTCGGTTGTTTCATAAAAATATTTAAATGATTTATTGATAAATGATTTGTTTAGATAGTAAGATAAGTAATGGAAAATTGTCATGGTAAGTAGAGCTGCAACAATCAATCGATTAATAAATGGAAGAGTTAGTTGTTTTTTTTTTAATAAAACAAAGTCAAAATTTAGCTTTTGTGAATAGTTTCTGGTTTCATCACTATTTTATGACAATAACTGAATATGTTGTGGACAAAACAAGACATCTGAACTCTGGACTTCAGGAAATACTAACTAATAATGATAAACTTTATAGAAATGACCATACCAAGTCATTATCCTGAAATAGGGGAGACTGGGGGCAACTACCATTTTTCAAAATATTTTTCTTCTTAACTCAGACTATGTGAAATACACCACTCTTCGTTTGATGTGAGAAACATATATATGTGCGCTATGTAATACTACAATTGATATTTTCACCAATAAGGACGAGACTGATATATTAATTTTAATGCAAGAAACTACCATTGTGTTACGATTTCCCAGGGCAATGGTCACACAATGGCCACAATTGCTACAATTATTGGGGGTGGTTGTAACACAAAAAATAAGTTGTATTAACTCATTCATCTCAAAAACACACCTCAAAGTAATCACATCACTGCTGTAGTAGCTAATTATAATGCTACCCATTTTTTTTTTATATATCAGCCACCGTATACATTCAAAACAAAAGTATTTACTGGACTCTGAAAATGAAATCTCTAGAGAGATATACAATCTGTTTTCAGTAGAGTTTATAGTTAATCCACTTTGTTGTATACTTTATCCACCCTTTTTATGAGACAGCTGGTAAAGACATTTAGCTTAAAGTTTGCCCACCTTTTTTACCACTACACCCCTGGTTTCATCCATATTAGTTAATTAGTTAATAAGTTAATATTTTAAATGTTTTAATATCCTTATATCTACACCATGTTACACCATATGCACCTACCTTCATCTACTTACACCACACTCATCCAACAAGAGGGAGGATTTTTATCAAATCTCAATCATAACATTCAGAGAAAGTTGTGTTATATGAGGCTCCCACACTGTCACTCTCCATGTCTCAAGTTTATAGTCCTGGCGTTTTGGTTTTAGACCGAATGCATCCTCAACCTATCTTTGCAATCTGGTCATTTCTTTTTGAAAGATGTGAGTAATCGTCAAATGTACTATTGGTACTGATATATTGATACAGCCTTGATGAAAAATCCTTGATGCATATTTTTGTTTCTTAAGGTGTTTGCCGAGATCTACGGAGGTCCCAGTACAAAGTAAATCCAGTATAGAAACCTCAGGATCTGGATCACCACACACAAGTTTGAGATTCATCATCACCACCTTATATCAGTGCTACTATTTCTATTGCTGCGTGTGTGTATGTATGTATGTATGTTACATTTTCACACATTTCTTGGCTTATCTTCTGGACTAAAAGGTTTTTTTTGGTCATGAAAAAACTTTGCAAACAAATGATGTTGAAGCCTGTTGGTCTTAAGTTATGATGTAATCTAGTTTGAAGTCATTTTGTTTGAGGTAGTATATTGTAGTGGATTGAATAACTTTTTATCTTGTGATTTATATTTGTTTCCTCCATATGATTTAGGCACAGTCTTGACCTTTGGTGGTCTCTTTCTACTCTGAATGTAAATGAATGTGAATTGAGTTAACAAGATTCAAAATGAACAGCATGTTCAGCCTTTATTCAGTGATATTATTGTATTAAGAGTGTTACATAAACGTTAATATTTTACCTGTTGTGCACAAATATCCTAAACTTTCTGAAAAACAATAAATAAATCATATTTTTTATACAGCATTTTTTGTGAGTTGTTTTATTTGAGTTGACTACACTAAGGTATATTAAGTGCATTTTATTTAAACTTAAGTAGTGCTTAATTACTTTGATTTTACTGTATGCTTGACATAAAATTATGGCAGTTTTTTGGAATTAACTGAATGTAAAATCCATCCCACGGTCCTTGCCTGAAGTTTAATCATGCAAACTAATCAATTTTCAATTATTTCTTCTTTACTGTTGCTCCCTCTATAACTTTCAGAATACAGAAGGCAAGTCCCTCTGGTTCCCTTCATCCAAATAAACCACCAACCTTTTCTTACCCCCAGAGGAGCCAGTAAGTGATCATTGTGCTCTTTATCAACCCAACATGCTGATGCCAGCATCCAACCACAGAATTCCCCTCCTCCACCACCACCACCACGATAAAGACTCGATCAGCAGTTGGCTGAAGGCCAATCTGGGAGTTTGTGCTATTGTCTGATTATTGGATTCATCCCTGTAATCAGGCATTATCCCCAGATAAAGTCTGTGCCAATCTAATCTATGTTTAATCAACAACAGTAAATTTTTAAACTAGTCTGCTGATTGGAATCATTACATGTACTCCTTTTTTCAGTTTCTGAGTTGTCCCTCTTAATGGAAAACAAGTGAAACAAGGGTGCTTATGGCTTTTAGGTAGCTAAAAATACATCACTGGAGTGGCAAAGTTCAGCGGTAAATATTTGCGGGTGCATGTGTTCATTCCCACTTCCATCTAACATCTCACTGGTGTTGATCCTCACGAGCACTTCACTAAAATCTAGAGGTCATCCTGTCTGTCCTCTTATCAAGAGGTCTCAGTTAATCTGAAAATGAACAACGCTTCAATCTCACATTCAGGCTTTTGTTATTGGCTGTAAGATATTTAATGCACCTTCTGGCTATTCTGATAATAGAAAGGCCATAAAAAGTTACAGCCTCAAGATGAGCTATTTTAAATTGGTCTGTGGCCCGGGCCAATTAGTTTGATTTGGCTACATCCTCCAGCATTTAAACGCTCTGCTGCACCAACTTCATAGCCACAGTGTCATAAGTACCCAACTTACAGTCTGAGCACCCCAAGAATTTTAACACTGTGAATATACAAATGGGATTTCCTGTAGCACTGTGAATTTCTGAGCTGACGGATTGGGTACCAGGGTGCGCCCTGGTGCTTTAAGTGTAAATTAACCAACACAGTCTAAATGTGTGCTTCCCCAGATCAACTGGATGACATCATTCCTGCATATTTTTGTGTGTGTTCCAGGTTGCTACTCGAGAGGGTCATACTGAGGATTCACAGTCCTCTCTGCTTCTCTCGGCTCCTCGGGTGCAATTGATGCCATGCAGCAGCAGCAGCAGATAAAACCTCCAAATCATTGTTGTGATTGTCATCTTGCACATGCTTGGATGCCCAAGTCTGTGTCGAGGCTTCATGAAACCTGCAGGTTGGTTCTTGAGTGTCAATGAGTTGACTGTTTGGAAACTACAGTTATTTACTTTAGTGGATCCACTCATGTCTGTATGGTAAATATGAAGGTACAGCAAGCAGCCAATTAGCTTAGATTAGCACATAGACTGTAAACTATCTAAATGTAAACAACATCTTCCTTCCAGTGCCTCTAAAGTTCATATGTTAACCCGTTTTATCCTGTTTAAGTAATCCACGCAAAACCAAAATGACAAGTTCAATTTGTGGTTTCATGTGTACAAGATAAATCGCTGCATCCGAAATCGCATACTATGCACTGCACACCCAAAATGTTTACTATTGTTCAACACAGTTCTGTGTAAATAAATGGTATGTATCTCTCTGCTCAGCGTGTATCACATCCCCTCCTGAGAGGTTCTTTGATAAGTGGAGGCGCATAACTGTAGTAAGCCATGCCAACTATGAATTAAATTTAAAAATGTATTATGTCTAGCAAAGTGAAACTTTATACTTGGATTTAAATTAGAAGCATTCGTAACATTATGCCAGAGCTGCCTTGGTTGCTGTTTGCCTTTTGTCTGTTATGTTGCTGTTTTTGCCACTATTGCATTGTATTGTGGGTTATTTATGCTAGCGTAATATCCAGTGCTTTATTGTATTATTTCCCCAGAAATGGTATGCACCTCCTGTACTGTTGGTTTCAAGTGGAAACTTTTTTAAAGCTCAGAATTCACGACTTCTAATATTATAAAATTTACAAGTTCCATTTGAAGGCAGCATAACTTCAAGAGGCTTCACTGGTTGCCTGGCAACATCACAGAGACACAAAACAAGAGTTTAGTTCGGCACATAAAAAAACATTTTAACATGTTGGTTTCACAGTTTGATTTTTGTATGGCTTTAGAAGTGCAGGTGGCTTTTATGATCACTGGACAGAGCCAGGCTAGCTGTTTCTCCCTGTTTCCAGTCTTTGTGTTGAGCTAACAGACTGCTGGCAGCTGCTTCAAAAAGTGAACAAGCGTGTTTCACAATATTTTGAATTATTTCTTTGAGTGTGATCAGCTGCGACTATCCTTTCATGCATTCTCGTCTCATCCATTTTACGATAACCACCCCAGACTGAACCCAGTAGGTGATTTGAGGGGGCTGCCATCCCCCTTGTTAGCAAAATGACCAGAATGCATTCCCCTTGTTAACCCGCCATCCCCTCTCATGTTAGCAGAGAGAGTGCGGGGACAGATGACTTGTTTTTAAAATATATTAGTCTGGTCTCCCTGACTCATTGATCCTTTATCTGACTGTTTGTTCAAGTTAGAATCCGTGGCCCTGACCATGGCTCTGCAACATCGGCAGCCAAACTGTGCTGCGTATTGATAAATCCATGTTGCTGTCTGTGGTGCTAAAGTCGCAGATGTCGTGACTTTTTCTGAGCACCCGCCTTTCTGTCAGTATCGTTTTGGATCTATAATATTCTCTATAGCTATATAGCCGATTTGCTAGTCTTGGGTGAATGAAAAGAGCTGGGTCCATCCCCCCCATTAAAAATTCACAAACCACCTGCTAGCTGAATCCACTGCATAGAGGGACATTTTGCATGTAAGCTGTAAACATTTGGAAAGTCAACTTAACAAGGTTCAGTTGCTGTAATATATATGATTTTATGAGGTCCTAAGTTTATCCAAAATATGAATTATTCAAATCCCTAAACTTTCCTGTGCTGATTAATTTAAAGTACTCTTACTTTATCAAGGTAATGGAGAGATTTTCATATCTGAATATTAATTCATCTATTTCTGCCAAAAATTCTGGTTGGTCTTTATTGTGAAAATGAGGACAGCTGATTTTCACCAAGAGAGTTCTCACTAAAGCTTCAGAACTTTCTAAATCCTTACTTGCAATTAATTATTAAATTATTGACTGACCTTTTCAAGCTAAAGATAATTGCTGGTGTGGCCAAGTGAAAAAGACACAGCAGTGCATCACTCTCAACTAATTGATTTGGCTGCTGCACTCATGAACTTTTCACTGTGATCAGCACTGTGACAGAAAGTAATCACCTATCAATTTTTGAGATGAGTGGTTTTCAAAGGCGCCCATAAATTTGAATAGGGTGATGATACCGCCAGAGTAGACCCTCGAGAGTCAGCCTTAAAGCACGAGCCTGAGATCCGAGCAGGCACTACATGCAGCACTGCCCCTGTCTGGCTGTGGGAAGCAGTGCTGGCGTCTGTAGGAGAGCTCATTCCAGGTCACCCACTCTCCGTGGGCGAGAGAGCGGGAGAGGGCGGAGAGTGCAGGAGAGGGAGGGAGACAAAGTAAAAAGACAGACGAGAGTGTGAGAGAGAGAATATCTATAACTTCATAAATGCCAGCTATCACACCGTTCTGTTCCAGATAGAGAGCCCTGAATACATTTCTGTTTATTTTGTTGCCATTTATTGACGGAGTGATTCATTTCCTGAGTCTATATAAAGCCATGTACTGTAGCTACAATGTCTTTGCTGTGGCAGTGCCTCAGACGGAGGGAAAAAAAAAACGAAGAGTCAAGATCATTGTATAAAAGACAGAAATGTGTCTTGTAGGCTCATCATACGTCATTAGGCAGCCCACCTACTTTCTTTACCAGCTTACTTCTAGTTGCATAGAAACATTACAGTGAATCATACTTTTGAGGATTTCTATTGTGTTTGCCTGCCAATCAAACCCCCGATGATTGTCAGATAAGCGCTAGTGTGCTGGTACAGTATGAGGATGGCAGTGCATTTGAAAAACTGGGGAAGCAGGTGTTGCTACAGGAGCTACTGTGAGGTAGCCGACCATGTGAGCGTGACAAAGGAAACTACAAAAGGAAGAACGGTCATTACATCACTAACCAACATTTGATGCTTCAGACTTAAGTGCCAGTTCTACTGAATCTTATGGGAGATGCGATGTCAGTTGTGTTAAACGGAGGCCAACAACAAATACATGAATGTGCACATTTGGAAAAATCAGTCAGTATATTATTCTCTTAAGTGTGGTCTTTAAAGTTTTTCATTTTTTTCAAAGGCATTTCTTATACTTAGGTTATATGGTGTAGCCAAAATGCACTATTGAATAATTTCCTGGGTGTGTATATGTATATAACTTTAGATTTATGCATGGTTTTACTTCATTCCACTTGCGGTATTGCGACTGGCCACTGGGAAAATAAATAAATAAATAAATAAATAAATTCCCCATCGGCTCAAAAAGCATTTCCCTCCATAGCCACCATTATAAGACACATTAAACATTAAACAACATAAACTGTTGCCTCAAACTGCAGACTAGGAGTTTCTATATTTGTAAAACTTGCCTTGAGCTGAAAAAAGCAATTCAGAAATCTGTGACGTCATCACAGCGTAAAGTCGAGTGGGAACTTGCAGGTGGGAGCAAGTTGGGAAACACTGTTGCACATATTCAGTGGGACATATGACCACAAAATAAACCTGGAAGCTAGAAAACTTTCTTTTTGTTTATGCACCATGTGAGCAGCTCTCGTTGGACTGAATTGGCGCCATCTTTGTTCTCACTATTTAGTTCTAGTTTTTCTACATATATATGGACCTGAAGCTTCTACAAGCATATACCATCATTTCACAATTGTGTAGCTCATCGTCTGTCTGCTTTGGATGGTTATGACATTGTGACTAATTCTCTAAGTCCTAGACTCTCAAACTGTGGCACGCGTACCTCTGCTACATAGTTATGCTCATGCACATATATTCAAAGTGTTCACTAAACCTGCCAGCACCAAACGGCACAAACCAGTAAGGTGGTACTTGGAGAGCTCAATATTTTGAGAAAGTTTGAGAAACACTGCTCTAAGGGATAGTAAGTATATTTAGAGTTTGATGGGAATTTACTACAGGAGCCTCACAGTTGAGCTCTATTTATGGAGGAACAATAATTAAATTTTTTGTAGTACAACCCTGTGTTGAATAATGATTATAAATGACCTTGATTCCTTGATTGATATATTGGGTTTTATTCTGTTTCTCCATGCATATCCCACAGGCTTCAATAGAACTGGCACCAAGCAGAGCATACAATGTTCCTTAGTGATGTAATGACCCTACTTTTTTTTAATTTTTACTTTCCTTGAGCGTGACCAGGCAATTAGGATTAAGGACTTTGTGTAACTGCCTCAAAATGTAAAAAAGCATAAAATTCACCATGCTATTCTTAAAAACACACACAAACTGATAGTAGAAATGCAACCCAAAGTGTGCCATCAGGTCTTGTTGTCATGGAAACAATGCGTTTTTTACTAAAAAGATTTTTAAGCAAAGTTGACAGTTACAGGCTTTTATGGACTGGGTTTCAGTTAGCTGTGCAGCTAATTAGCCGTGTGTGCTTTAAAGGATTTCCATATTAGTTGCATCAGCAGTGAGCTGGCAGCGGGAGGGCTGCGTGTGCTGCTGGGTAGGTGTGATCAGTGGTGCCGGTGTACGTCACTTTGTGAATGAGTGGCTGGCATCCTGTAGCAGTTAGCGTGGCCAGTGGTTTATGAATGGGGACTTCACTTGTGCAGTCCAGCACCGTTTGCAGAACACAAGCGATATGTATCCGGGCTGTGCCTCTGCCAAAACAAAAGTGGTGACACTCTGAAAAAGTCAGTTACCATGGATACAAAAATTGCCCACATCATATTTGTCAGAGGCCTTGTGTAATCGTTTTCTCTCCCTGTAATTTATTTATCTATTTATTCATTTATTTATTTATTTATTTATCAGTTTGTGAGCCTGCCTGCTGTTTTCTAAGTTGGAGCTGCTTTAATTGGACTCCGTTTCCTTTCCTCTGATTCATTCCAGGAATATTGGAGTACTGGGCTTTGACTATTAGCCAAACAACATTAGTGGAATGAGCTTTTGTCTTCAATAATTATACAGAGTAATAACAAAATAGTTAGCAGACTGTTGACGCACTACACGGTGATAATGGGTCTCCCTTGTTTTTCAAATATTTTATAATCACACCCTGGTACGGGCTATTAGCAACAGCCTTGTGAAATTTAATCAGACAGCAAAAATGAAGAGGTAAAGGCAGCTGGCTCGTTCAAGTGTTTGGATGCCGGAAGCCAGATTTGAACCTGAGCTGAGAGTTTGCATGTGTGTGTGTGCGCGTGCAAGCATGTGTTTGTGTGTTTGTGTGTGTCCGGCACTGTCTCTGCAGCACGACAACTGCACATCTCTGGGTAACTTCTGTTCAATGTGCTGTTGGCCCATGAAAGATTCATGACGTCTGAGCCCAGCGGTTATAAATCAGTTATAATAAAAGGGACGCATGTTCAGACAATTCCAACACTGTGGACTCCTCCCCTACTGCATAACTACCTACAACCAGGCTCGGGGAGTTATGCATTACATGTAACAGGGTTATGTAATTTGGATACCAAAAAAAGTTGACTGTATTATGTTGCAGTTTTAGAAAAAAAAATCTCACTACAAGTACATTTAGTAAAAATAGGGGTTATTAGCAAGATTACAATTTTAAAATGCATTTTAAAATAAAAAATGAAATCCTATCATGCACAGTGTGAACACATTACAACACTTCACTGGTCTAACAACACTGCTGTGGTCGCAAGTGAAATGTAGCTCATCTTACAGTTGCCAATTTATTATCATCTCATAGTAAAAACAATTATTTCACTGGGTGGAAGTCTGGACATTTTTGTTTTTAACTCTGGAGAGGGGAACAGTATCACTGTATGACCTTTATAGGCAGTATATCTGTATAATTGATCCTTTTTCTTAATTTAGGTTTGATATATAAATATATTTTGCTCTAATTGTGTTTTTTGTAATAGCGATTTATAATTCTTAAAAAACAGTGAAAGTTTGCCCTCATATCATTTTGGACAATAAACTGTAAAATATCCTGCCTCTATTTAAATATCTTTGTTCAAGTGTTCACCACTTGCAAAAAATATGTTCACATGTATATTATATATTCTGTGTATTATCTTCTGTATAAAGAATATCAGTTGATATATCGATATCTGAATTTTTTTTTACTCCCTGATATTGGTATCTGCAAAAATCCAGTATTGGTTGGGCTCTAGTTAGTGATGCTGGTGATTGGGATGGTGAGTGGGTAAAAACACAAGCCCCAGACCAGAAGTGAATAAAGTCATTATGTTGTGTTTTGTACGGGTTAAAAACTTGTGCTTTTGTACAATAACAGTAGAGCAGCAAAGTTATGCCCCTTATGGTGAACCACCATGGGACAAAACTTTACAAATACGAACTATTGACAATGGCAAGAGAAATTTTTTTTTGACCCCGTTTGAACTGGGCCATGAATTACACATATGATGTTTGTCAATTTAAAAGAGAATTTTACAAGTCATGACAGCTGCAGTTTGTCGTAAAACTGTCAGTGCATAAGACTGTTAAGATACATTATCTGAAGTCGTGCAAGTGACATCATGACTTTCTCCCTCTAAAAAATAACGCTAGCCGCTGAAGTTACAATGTCTGTGTGTTTTCACACAGGGATTTAGTCGCACAACAACAGGTCTGGTTAGTTTTTTCTCTTCACGGCTGATAAAAGCACCAGGTGTCACTGGATAAAACACCTCAGGTATGATAACCTTACAAGGGTCAGTGAGATTGGTGTTTACAAACAACAAATGTTTAATTTCATGGGGCACACTGGAAGCGCTGTGACTTCACCTCTCGACTCATGCTCTGCACTGCTGAGAGCTGAAGATTGATTGACAGGTGGATGTCACGATATGATTGGTTGAAACTGCTTAGTTCTAGCCTACGTAAGCGCCAGGCAAATGTTCTTTTACATGAAGAAAAAATGAATGGATTTTCCATGAGGGCAAAGGATTCTTTGAATTTTTTGGCATGTATTCTGAAATAGGTGCACAATATGACTGTGGTCATGGTCTAAAAGGGTTATAAAAGCATTTTTCATTTCATCTCGACTTTAAAGGTATATAATTACAGCCATTAAAGGGATAGTTCACCCAGAATGAATTTCGGTCATTATCTACTCACCCTCATATCGATTGGAGGTCAGGTTTAGTTTGTTAGTCCGCAAAACACTGCTGGAAAAAACAAAACATAAAATGCCTCCATACTGCTTGTCTGGTGTAATCCAAGTCTTCTAAAGTCCTGACATGCCATTTGCACACCATCACACCACATACACCCAGTTCAGAGAGTGTGCATGTGCACGTGAATGTGGCTTCAAGCTAAGGATCTATATTTAAGATTCAGGCTAAAAACATTGTGTGAATAACATTTTTTTTTTAGCCAGCTTGGGCTTTAGGAGAATTGGATTACACCAGACAAGCAGTATGGAGGCTTTTATGTTTTTATTCTGTTGTTTACATTTGGAATCTGGTGACTATTCTCTTCCATTGTTTGGGAGATTCTGCTGTTTTCCTGTGAAACTCCAGCAGTGGTTTGTGGACTGAAAAACTAAACAAGGCCTTCAATCGATAATGACCGAATTTTCATTTTTGGGTGAACGATACCTATCATCTAAATGTGCTTTTGAGCATAACAAAGGAAGGAATAGATGGACCAACAAATAATAAACCTAACAAACAACACAAAACATATTAGACTAAACAGTGTCACCATATTTTGTATTAAGGTAATCCAAAAATAATGGAAAGTATCCAACATTACGTTGCTTTAATATTGCAATACTTGGATTAGGTTACAGACTACATTTTTTAGCAGGTAATTAGTGTAACCCTCTCAAGCAGGCATACAACTGTGCACAGACAGGGCAGAGCTGACTCACTATGTTGCCCAAATGTTGTGCTGGTGTGCACCGGGTGGATGCATACTAAATGAGAGAGAGAGAGAGATCCTCAAGTCTGTGTGCACGCACAATCCTGCAAAAGGTCATGTCCCAGAAAATTACTATAAGGAGGTCTGCAGGCATGCATAGCCTTGAATGAGATTACAGCTAAAGAAAAGAACAGCTTTTAAAAGCTTATTTATGGTGGCCCGGAAGAACGTATGATTTTATTTCCTTGGCAACAGCTTAATGTTTAAATATAGAATAAGACGAGCTTAGCCATACTCCATTGGGGCTAATTTTTGGTTAATAAACTAAAACTGAAAGTGGCACCGCACAGCATCCTCTGCAGCTCCCAGGGGTGTCCTGGGTCCGGCCTGTCCCAACAGGACGCCTCTCTAATGGGTAAATAGCAGGAGGAGATGGTGCTGAGTGGAATGCTATGAAAGACAGAAAGAAAGAAAGAAATGCAGAGCTATTATATTTGGAACCCCAGGAATTTTTCCTCAAAAGAAAAGAAGACCATCATCCACTCTTCCTGTGGTCTGTATCCCTCTCTCTTTTATGTCCACGTTATGCAATCGTCTGTTTCTTTTATTCCAAGCCTCGGAGGCTCGGGCTCTGACGGAGGAGGATAGAGGACCTCAACAGGTGGAGATTTTTATTCTAGGGATAGAGGAGGAGGAGGAGGTGGAGGAGGAAGAGGAGGGTAGTGAAGTGTTCCTTAATAATAAGCCCTCTGGTCTGCTTAAGCTGTGCTGCGTTTTTTTTTGTGTAACTCAGCTTATGACAGCCAGTCCTAGTAGATCCCCGGCCTGCTAACATGACCCCATGCAGTATCTACACCATCTGTCTGCAGTGGGACTCCAAGGCAACACTCAGAGGGAGATGCAGAGAGGATGGAGGGAGAGAGAGAGAGGGGTGGGGGGGTTGTCAGCGCTCCCCGAGGACCCCCTGTGCTGCAGTTTTGATCTGCTAATTATGTTTAATTGAGGCTGTGTAATTCACTATCGTTGGCTCTATTTTCCCTTATCTCACCCTGAGCTTTTTAACAAACTCCGGCGCTGACGAGGGAACATGACACATCATCAGCAATAAACGTTTGGTCGGTTGCATTCATTTAGAACGTATCGGTGTTTTTAATTTTGAGATTTTGAGGAAAGGGGCTCGCCTGTCTGTCTGAAGGGGGGCCAGTAGATTGGGTTACAGCAGTTGAGCGGATATTGAAATGTTTTATCTGTGCGCAGTGGAGCGGAGGCGCGACGCGGCGACTTGTTTGACGCCGAGACAGTCGTCACAGCACACACACACACACACACACACACACACACACACAGAAACACTCACACACTGAAAAGAGATAGAGATGCTGTGGGTTCGTTTTGGCCGAGGTGGCACCAGGTGAAGCCGACGAATGACGGTGTGCGCCATACCTCTCCTTCGCGTCTTCGTGCATTTTTTTGGGGGGGGGGAAGAAGACACGCAAGGAGACATGAGACGTCAGTTTTAACGAGCTGCGAAGTTGGAGTCGCTTCTTTTTTTGGCGGGGTAGACAGACATGGCGAAATATCCCTAGTGCGCACCCCTCTTCTTAACTCGCCACCTATCTTTTTTGATATTTTATAATGAGGGAGATGAAGTCACCCAAGTCACACCACCATTACTACCCACCTCTCTCTCCCCCTCCACCACCACCACCACACCATCCCTCTTTCATTCAGGCCCGTTGCCCATATGTTTAATTAACTAGGCTGATGTGTAAGTACCTTCAGCCAGCGAAGCGTGGGCGGTCGGGCGGGCTGCGGGGTAAAGACACTGCCGGAGAAGACTTCCTTATTTCTCTCCGTCGGCTGCCGGAGCTTCACCTCTGTCGCGCGGCGTAGAAAGCTACAAAAATAACTCGCCCCGTTTTTTTTTTTTTTTTTTTTTAATAAACTTGTTCCGAATTGTTTCGGGGCGGTTTTTTTTTTTTAGAGGAGGGGAGTGCGGCTCGTCTCGGAGAGCGCTTGAAGGAGAGTGAGAAAAGAGAGAGCGCGTGTGTGAATATATGTGTGCGTGTGTTTGATGTTATTTGTGACGGAATCCCCCCCTTCAGTCTCCAAGAATCGGTGCGAGAAGGAGAAGGAGGAGGAGGAGGACAGGAGAGGAAGAAGAAGAAGACGAGGAGGAGGAGGAGAGGAGGAGGAGGAGGAGGAGGCGCGCGGACCTGTCCACGAGCCCTCACTGCGGAACGCGCGGGGCTGCCGCTGGAGATTCCAAACCAACCAACGGTTATTTTGGATTCTAGAATCTAACTGAAACCCCGCACATCAAAGGCTTTTTCCCGCTTTTTCCCCCACGTCTGCGCCGCTGAATGGACGGTGTTTGACATCTTTAACCGAGAGGAATACTACCTATCTACCGTGCGGAGAGGTGTTTGGTGGTGGTGGTGGTTGGAGGGGCAGACAGGTGGATTTATCCGTGTGGTGGTGTGTATTTTTTTTTTTTTTTTTTTTTGGAGGGGGGTGATGAAGAAGGAGAAATTGATGGATTAATTTGACGGAGGAGGAGAGTCGTATGTGATTCCCACTCCTGCCGAGGGCACCCGAATGGAGTAACAGGCTGCAATGTCATCTCCACCTGGCCGCCTGGAGAGATGTGTCACGGGAATGGGGTAAGTTTGAGCTTAATTAGTGGGGCTTTTTTTTTGGGAGGGGGGTGCTTAACTCGCTCCCCTCTCAGGAGGGGGGAGACGCGGGAAATTGAGCAGGGGGTTTAAATATCTGCCGCACACTCACTCTCTCCCTCTGTCAAAGAAGAAGTGGAGCAGAGGCGGGGTAGGTGGTGTGGTGGCTGGTTTGTGTGCTCCTCTCTCCTCTCCGCTCCTTCTTTTGCGTTCGTCCGAGCCGAGTCCCCCCCCCTCCCGACACACAACCTGCTGCATGCCCTACATAGACGGAGCCCGGCACCGGAGAGAGGAGCGTGAGGGGAATATTCGCTAAAGGAGCCACAGGCTGTTTTTAACGCTCCCTCTCTCCCCCTCTCTCTCTGACACACACACACACACACACACACACACACACACACACACACACACACACACACACACAGATTTTGCCTTCCTTCCTCACCGTGCACCATCATCTCACCTTTGAATTTAACTTGTGTTTTCGTCACGCAAGCTTTTCATCCAATAAGCCCGCCGCGTCTCAGCAGCCCCAAAAAACGCACACAAACACTGTGTATAGCTACATAACACACACGCACTCGCATCCACTTGGAATGAGCTGCAGTTTGATGAAATTCAAACTGTTAAAATGCTCATGAGTCACCCGGAATATAATGACATTGTGTAATAAATGTTTATAGCGCGTCCTTTTATAGAACAGTCAAATTCAACAAGTCTGCGCTTTTCAGGGGTGCAATATCCTTTTTTGTTTTATTTATTTAACTATTTATTGAATTCTTCTTTTCCAGATCAAGTTTGAACACTTTTCCTCTGGTTTGACTGACGCTGTGAGAAGGAACCAAAATGCCAGTAAGCGGACAGGTCATGGTGGCTGCCTGCACGGGCCCTCGCACCACGGCAGCACAGCTCAACATTCATCGCACGGACTCCGAAGAAGAAGGCGCAAAAGCTCCGCGACCGCAAACCCGCAGCAGCCAAGCTTTGTGACACCGAAGGTAAGAAGAGGGACCGAGGCGATCAGGAGGAGGAGGAGGAGGAGGAAGAGGGGGTGGTGGTGGTGGTGGGGTGAAAGAGTCTGTCAAAGCGGCTCAGACAGGCCACTAAGCGGCGCTGTTGCATCACATTATCCTCGGCTACTGATGAGAGAGGCCGTGTAATGAATTCATATCTCAAATTACAGTTTTCAGGCTTTGAATGCAGTCACGTTGTAGAAACACATTTTCTTCCGTTTTCCTGCCGCTTCCCGTGCCAAGTCTGACACACAAAGTGTCTTCTCCTCCTCTAAGGGACATAGAAGCCATCACACACTCACTCACATGCTCAAACACACAGATGTTGCGTGTGTGTGTGTGTGTATGGGGGGTAACTGTAAGAGTCTAACATATCTGAGCATGGGAGTGTGACATGACAGAATATAAGGCCCTCATTTCCATAATTCCCCATCAGACTAATCATTCCTGGTGGCAAAGCGGTGCCCCTAATTTTTAATGTGTGTAGCTTATGTGTGTAAATTTCTCATGATCATTCAGGGCAAATTATCATTCATGCTGTTGCAGACTCGTGGTGGTGTTGTTGTAGAGAAACCGGGGAGAGAGACTGAGGATGTGCTCAGCAGTAGCCTATTTTCTTGAATAGTGGGATGACACAAAAGGAGATCAACTCTGTAGGGCATAAACGCAATAGAGTGGGGAGCAGTGAATGTCGAGAGCTGTTGCTATCTTCATTAATATAAATATCTTGTGCACAGCTGCAATGAATTCTGGGTGTGATGTCATAACACCTTTAAAACCTTAACTGTATTTTATAGTAGGCCTGCTTTCCTATTCACTTTCTTTTTGTTGTTATCACTCCAGAGATTGTTTCCTGCTCAGCTGGGCATTGTATTCTCATCTCTCGCAGTCTAGCTATTAACCAACTACTGAAACAAAGCCAAACAGCAAACGCATGAAAATGAAAAATTCTCAGTGATGCGATGCATACCATATTCTGAGTCCCATTTTGGTTCCAGCATGACATAGTGTTGAAATTATGTGTCGAGCTGCATCTCACTGAGCTGCTCACTGAACCATCTCTATTGTTGGCAAAGCAGGTACTGTAGTTCAGGATTCATTGTCTCGAAGCAGCCTGTCATTGTAGTCAGAAGTGAGACTGTGTTGTTTTGTTTCTCTGCAGTTAAAGCTATTTAATCCCACACATTAAATGTGCTGTTCTCAACATGTTATTGTGCTGCCTTTAACAAGATGGCCCTCTTGAGATTTTTTTTGATGGCACCTAAGTGGAACTGGTGATATTCGCACAAACATTAAGTTCTTGTACCTACGCCGGTAAAAAAGATCCTGAAGGTGTTTTTCTGCTGCAACACAAGTTTATTACAAAAATATGTTTCAAAAGAGGGTATTCAGGGAGGTTTCAGTAAAAGGTGAGCAATCAGACTCCTCTGTGTCGTCCTGGCCTCTGTGCTTTGGTTTTTAGTGGTGTGCAAGACATTTTTAGAGCTACAGCACAAAATTAGCCCCAAATCTACATATGCCTGCAAGTGGGGAAAGGTTCAGGGAGCATTCATGCATAAGTCTCTTTCTTTTCATGAAAGATACATAGACTTCTTACCTCTGTTGAACCATTAGTGTTACTGAAAGTATTGCAATTGTTATTGTGCAGTTACTGTGAAAAAGTCTCAAAGATTTTTCAAAAAATAGTTTTACCTTTAACTTGTCTTTGATCGTAACTAGAGCCTGACCAATACTAGACTCGGCAGCCGATGCTGATAATAATAATCTCCTTGTCCAAAGTCTATTTTTACTTTTCCCTGTACAAATTGTTTTATTTATTAGTGGTTATCAAATGACAACAAAGACTAAAGTTAATTGCTATGTTTAATCTAGGTCTTAATTAATCTAGGGCTGCAATGTCAATTAAAGGTCAGAAAATAATGTAAAACTTCCATATCAGTCTCTGAAAAGTCCAGATGTCTTTAAATATCCTATTTTGTCAGATATTCAGTTTAATATGCCCATAAAACTCTCTATATTTGAGAGACTGAACCCATCATTTTCTGCCATATCGTCATAAAAATACTTTAAATCATCAGTAGTTAATTGTTTGTTTTTAACCACTTGATCTGATGTATATAAACAACACTTGTGATATATGACATTTTACAATAACAATAAACTTTTCTGTCCAAAATTGTATCAGGGCATTGAAACAGTTAACTTTAATCAGTATTTTGTAATAATTATAAATAACTGTAAATAAAAAACACAAACAGAGTAAAATATATGATGAGATTAAACCTGAATTAAAGCTACTTCTACTACTACTATTACTATTACTATACTATAAGTAACTTTCATGTTGTGTTGGTTTTGGAGGCCCCTGTGGACAAAAGCGGGAGTGTTTATGCCCCCATAACCACAAAATATTAGGACAAAAATAAAATTATCTGAATGAAAATCTTCTCCTGGTTCATTTTAACTGGGCAACGTAAAACTCACAGAAGTTTTAGCTGGGAAAATGTGAACACAGGCTGGTTTAATCTGAGTTTAAGGAGAGTCCTGGTGGCAGCCGTTAAGAATAACTGTAGAAATAGCTGATCTTCTCATAGATGGTCCTGTTTGTTTACATAGGTCACATAAAAATATCAGTATTAAATTGCAAGCTTTTCATAACCAGCTAAAAACTCATTGTAGTAGCTTTAAGAAAAGGGTCAAAAATACATAAAACGCTGCCTATAAAGCTAACAAATAAAACAATCTGCATTGTGATTTCATATCGGCTCATATCAGACAACATAAAGTATAAACCAATACTGCTATAGATGATATAGTTGTTAAAGGCCAGTACTGGGGCAATAACCCATAATTACTGAGCCATATAGAATATTGGTCTGATTGGTTGTCTACTGCAACTAATGATTATTTTCAATATCAGGTCGGCTGGGTATTGCTTAAAATATTACAACACCAGTCCCGATGCTCGTACCTGATGCCAGCTGAATAATTTGTTTGATCCTTTTTCTCAAGTTTTGGAGACATCTCGGCACGTTGAACTGCGAACTCGATCAAATACGCCTCACTTGACTTCACCACCACAGACTGTATATAGCTGCATTATTCAAGCATTAAATCAGAGAATGCTGTGAGCAAAACTACACAAATAGTATTGTTTTTTTTGTTTTTTTTTACATCTGGTTATGAAAAGGATTTAATACAGGTATTGTTTGACTGGAGCAGTTGTGATACTACTTGGTACTGGCTTATTTCAATCGGTACTTTAAAGCTATTATACCCAGATCAATCATTTAGCCTATAAAGTGTCAAAAAATTGTGAAAAATGTGCATCACAATTTCAGAGAGCAAAGATTGCTTCTTTTGTTCAACCTATATTCCAAAACCCAAAAGACTCTTCATTTGCTGTCATAAATGATAAAGAAAAGCAGCTAATCCTCACATTTAAGAAGCTGGAGCCAGTAAATGTTTGACATTATTTCTTGAAAAATGAAACAATTAATGTATTGTCAACAACTAATTTTCTTTCAATTGACTCATCAGTTAATCTACTAAGCGCTGCAGCTCAACTTCCAGGTTATTTCATAGTGCTAGATATGTTGTTTGTGTAGCTCAGTTAAAGCCATTTGAGTCACAAATACTAGAATAAAACGAAGTAAGAATCCTCTTATCCTCTCCATTTTTTCCACTCCTTTTCTCATGAACATTTTGGGGATTTTGGGTAGGAGTACACACACAAGATTGCAACCTGGAGCTTATGAAGAATAATTATAAAGACGCTTAAAAAAGAGAAAAGCCAAGGAACCTGTGGGTGGAATATGCACCTTCCTGCCCTGCATTGTAGCTGTATTTGTCCTGAAGGAGGTATTGACACATCCTGAGATAAGAGCTACAGCAAATAATCCCCTTATCTGCACAGTATTTTTGGTTGGCGTTCACTATCCACTGAAGTTGACAGACTGCATGTTTCAAAACAACGTTCACGGTGGTGTGGTTCTAGCCCAGGACGTTAACAGCCCAAACCATGTGCAGCCACCAAGTCTGACGTAGCCCTTTAGATTTAGCTGTCATCTGCTGAGTGAGTGCTTTCTTTAAAGTCAATTTAACCTGCTACTACTGTGCCTGCACTGCGTTGCCTTAGATAATCTTGTCCTGACAACACCCACCACCGAAATTTAGTTACAGCTCACAGTGGCTAACAAATCTAACAGTTCTTCTTGTCAGCTGTTAGAAGAATGAAAAATTGATGCCCTGCCTCCACAGTTGCTGTCTTTGAACATACAATCACAGGTCAAATGCCTCGCACATGAAGCGTGAGAGGATGAAAATGAGCGTTTTCATTTCCCTGTTCCTAGCAATTACCAGTGAAAAGGACTGAGTGACATATGATAATGAGTCATTTGACCCCTGCTGATCTGCTGTATATTGATGTGTGATAGTGCAGTCTCAGACATAAGTTAATAACCCAAAAGCCTCTTAAGAACGTGCACTGTTTAATCATTTAATCAAAACACAGTCGGTGGTCTCATTTAATGAGTTAGTGAGCCATAGTGATATTAAGTAGGGTTTGACTAATACAGGTTTTAGAACCGATATTTGTAGAGTGAAGATGGTAGTGGGTGCTGTTTTCTGATGATGCTCTGCTTCTGTAAATTCAACCTTTACATGCCTCAAAACACAAGTGTTCAGTGTTTTACATAATTTGATTCATGAAAAATCTTCTCTTTCTATACGTACAGCTAAAATTCTGCAGAATAATATGTAGCAGGGCTGCAACTGATGGTATTTTCATTGTTGATTATTTTCTCAATTACTTGTTTGGTCTATAAAATATAAGAAAAGGGAGAAAAATGTTGATCGGTGTTTCCCAAGGCCCAAGGTGATGTCGTAAAATGTCTTGTTTTGGCCAAAACCCAAACCAAAATATATCCACATTTAGGAGTTTGAAGCTGAGAATTTTGCCCTTTTTTTCTTTAAAAATGACTCAAAGTGATTAAAAAACAATTAATTTATTGACCTATTTTCAATCAATTAATCATTGCAGCTCTAATATGCAGTTGTTCTGTAATTAAGCAGTATTACACATGTAAACAGCGCGGTTCTGACCATCGCTGCCGTGCCAATTATGTAAATAAATCACACCTTGAGTCAAATATTGTAATTATAAAACGGTTACTAACAAAATAAAAGATATAATCAAAATGTATTCACATTGTGGAGCAATTTGCTCCCAAAATTTCCATTTCCCTTGAAACAAACAAGGTCAGACTAATAATTGGAAAACAATCAGTCACATTGGTAGAACACCTGTTCCAGCGTTAATGCTCTCTAGGGATCGTGGGAAGACTGCCTCGCTAGCTCAGTCTTGCTGTTAATAAGATATCTGCTGAAAAAAAATCCATGGTCAGATTTAGCTACTACATTCGCAAACTTCACCTGTGTTTATAAGCTAGCGCCGTGTCACTGACTCACTGACACAGCTGACGCTGAACAGAGTTTGTATGTGATCCACATATTTCCAATGACTCCAGAGCAAACTCCGAAGTCAAAATGTATTGGAAAAAGATAGATTTCCAGATTTCAGTACTTCTTTTTATCTAAGGAAATACTCTGCTTCAGTCCATACTGGTTGTCGTTTAGGCTTTCAAAAACAACATTTTCACTGCAGTAACAAAACTGTTTGCTTTCCGGCTCGCTGCACACAAGGGAGGCCACATGTGTATTAATGAGGCATTGTGGCAACAATCTAACTATATTAACTATATAACTATATTCATTAAAGATGATTTAATTATTCTTTCAGTGTTACTTTAACAGCTGCAAGAAATAGCCCTAACAGGAGGTCATTGTTTATAAAGGCCCACTGTGGATCCTGGGTTATTTTCTTGAATAAAAATACTTCAAAAACATCCCCTCTCTGGGTTAAAAATGTTCTGATACCAATTTTTTCTTTCCCAATACGATTCAGATAACTGAACTTTGACTATGGGCCGTTACCAAATATCGATCTGATACTTTTTAACAGCTGCATGTGTATGATATGATTGCTATCATCCTTGTTTTTATCTTGACTCAGATTAAACACTTTGTAAAACACGAACAAATACATACAGAGAATGAATGCCATCGAACTTAAGTTCGCCATCCTGGAGGAAAAAAATGGCGCATGAGATGCTGCAGGGAGGTAGCAAGGTCCTATTTTGGGTTTAATAACTTACGTGGCATCAGATCCGTGCAGAAACTTGCCGTTAATCACTGATACCAATAGGCTGTATCAGATAGTGTTGTCAGAAATACTGATATATCAATAAGTATCGATATACTGAATATTTGAAATGCATTCAATGCACTTTTTTCTTAGTATCCATACTCCCGTACCAGCTGCACCTTTTCACTCTCTCTTCTTTTCAACAGTGAGCTGACACATCTTGTTTGTTAATTTTTCCCTGTGGTATCTAAAATGGTATTGAATATCAATATTTTTCAAGGTGTTGTATTGAAATTAGAAATTCCAGTATTGTCACAACATTGGTATCACAGGTGTTTTACTGGTTCTGGCATCAATATCAGAACAAACCTGCTCTGGGTGGAGTAATATTTTTAATGATGAGCACAGTGTACTGTCATGCTCTATATGTCCAGCTGACCAATCAGATTGTTTGGTCAGAAAGTTGTTTAATCACCAGTGAACTTCTCACCTCTTCAATTGCAGAAAAAAAAATTGTGTCATCTTTGTAATTAAAATGAAAAAAAAGGTAGCTGCAGCCTGATAGTCCTGCAGCTTGCAAATCACAGCTAACACAGCCTCAGTTAGCAGTTTGACATTCAAGGGGCTTATGAGTAATAGCTAATACACACCTGCATCAGTGTGACTTTAATGGTTTTTTAAGTGTTTCCGTCTGCTCAAGATTCCAGATAAGTCTTATCCAGTTCCAGCCCAGTTTTTCAAGACTTTACTGATAGGATTTAAGTAATCGGATTGGAATAAATCTGAAAATTGTGTTTGTCAAACCTGAAAAATAATAATAGTCATCATCGCTCAGGCTTGGATTTAGTGTTGGAAATCAAATCTTACTGTTTTTTTTTTGTTTTTTTTTATCAATCTTAAAAACTTATCTGTGTTTTTATGACTCAAAGGCAGATGGTTTTGATGCTGAAAATCAGGCTAATCTTGATCCCAGTTGAGAGGTGGTTTCAGGGTAGATTTAGAGTCATGACAAGCGTAATAAATCTGTAACCAAGAAATTGCCACCTGTACAACATGAATTCAAAGCAGCATTTCTTTTTTCTGTTTTAATCTGTCAAAATACTTACACATCCTAAATGCCTCTGTTGCAGACTGTCGCAAGTTGGATGGTTGATAAAAATGGCTTTTTGACCTTTTATTCTTTATAAGTGTGTTTGGAGTAATGTTGTAAGGAAGTTCTGTTGTATTAGTTTATTTTTTCCAGTGTATCAAATTGCAGAATAGCAGTTTTGTTTCGGTTTATGTTGGTGAATGTGTCCTTGAAGACCCTATTCAGTGTTAACTACACTCAGATCTTTTTTGGCCTTGCAATGCTGTTATTGCTGTTATTGATAAGATTATTTGTTTAACACACGGTGAGATAAAGGTTAAAGGGATGTTATGTAATTTATGCCTTTCAGTGACCTGTACTGGCAGTTTGTGACATGCATTGACCAAATGTAGCGGTCATATTTTCAAAGTAAAAAGTAAAAGCTGTCTTAATTGGTCAAAAGATCGAACAGAAATATCTGTGGAGAAGTTAAATAACGATAATAAGGATAATTTCCCTGATTGACTCAGGACGCAAATGTGTTGTGAGGCTTTTAGTCCTTCTCCACCATTTCTAAGCAATGTAACACACAGACATTAAAAGCCTAAAGTCGATTAGGTGCTCTTTACTGATAAGAAATAAAACTGCTTGGTTAAGGAAATGTGGTATTCTTACGTAGGGATAGATGGTAGGAGCCATCAAGCCCCAAATTTTTGTGGCCAAAGTACATTACTGGTGGCCAAAATGTAAATTTATATAAAAACAATACAGAAAAGACAATTTAATACCATTTAACACAGCTTGTGTTGTCCTCTTTTCCCATGAATTGTGATGTGGCGTTTCCTGCATTGTGCATTATTTCTGATGAAAAACAAGCCAGACTTCTCGGCTGGTTCAGGAAACTGGTAGCAGTACATCACATCCTTATATCTGTCATATTCTAGCCACTTAAACTCTTGCGCTTCCATTCACTCCTAATGTTTCGTTTCTTCATCATCCACCTTTTGTGTTTCCTGTCCGCAGTCTAAGTAGGCTGAGTAAACCCCTACTTCAGTAGCACTGACATATCGGTAGCTAGCCGACGACGAGAACTGTTAACGGTTTCCGTAGAATATTGAACTTAAAGGCACAAAGGAATCTGATGTTTGTGGAAGTATAATATTGTGTTGGTGACAGTATGGGGATAAAACTTGGCAGCCACAGGAGGCCACCTACACGGAATATTTGGTGGCCACAGAGTAACTTAGAAGTTTAGATGTGGTTTTATTTGTTACTTTATTTGAGAAGGAGAGCACCTGCTTGAAGCTGCTTAATTGTTTTTTTTTGTCAGCATGACAAGCTGTAAACACAACACTGACTTATTATCACCTTATAAAGTTGCTGAGGCAAACATGTTAGCAAACACTTGCTTATTTAAGCATCCAGTAGACAAAGAGCTACATTAGCATTTATTCTGAGACGTGCCTCTAGCTTCCTAATGATTCTAAGTCCCAGTATTTCTCACTTTAAACAGCTGCCCATTGTGGCTGGAAACAAGGCTGATGAGAATGGAAAGACTGAAACGCTCTTTAGAGCTGAGAGGAACTGCAGAGCTGGATGACAGTTCTCTGTGGTTTCGTCACAGCAAGCGACACCTTTAATATTACATATACGGTTGTGATGTGACCCATTATAAGATAAGATTAGGTTAAGAAAGTATTACAGCAGCAAAGGGGATATAGCAAGAAGCAACAGATGTAAGATATATACAAGAGCAAGAGATAAACAAAAGGAAATAAAGCAATAATAATAAAAACAAACAGGAACAGACTCAGCAGTTGAATTAACACCAGTTTGCATAGAAAATATTGACATTGCACAGTCTTAAATGATATTAAATCTGACTGGCATATTGACATAGATTATTAAAGGGACAATTCAGCCCAGAGTCAAAAATACATATTGTTCCTCTGGCCTGCAGTGGTATTCATCCAGTTATACTGTTTTGGTGTTAGTTGCCATTTTTGCCGTTATCAGCTGTGGAGATTTCTGCCTTCTCTCTAACATAATGGAACTAGATGACACTTGGCTTTTGTTGCTCAAAGCACCAAAAAAAAGTATTTGAAAAATTCAACAGCAATGTCTCTTTCCAAAAATGATTACCAGGTGGCTCAAAATAATCCACAGACCTTGTTGTGAGCAGTTTCATGTAGAAACTACTGTCTTTCTGCAGTAGAATCTATCAGAACTACTTTCATTCTACTAAAAAGAAAGTAGTTCTTACATGAAACTGCTCACAATTAGGTCTGTGAATTATCTTGAGCAACTAGTACCATTTAGTCTCATTATATTGGATAGAAGTGGGACATCTGTACAGCTGATATCTTCAAAACTCTGCAGCACACACCAAAAATATGATGGATAGATAACACTACAGGCCAGGGGTGAAAATATGTGTTTTTGATTTTGGGGTGAACTGTCCCTTTAACACGAAAGTTACTGACTAGTGCTCCTTTAAAACATCAATGTTTCCTCTAAAAAGTAAATAATGCCGCCTCCTTACTGCTGGTCAGTAGTTATTATTAAGCGATGAACACAGATGTGCTCTCCTTTGATGTCAGCATTCATCTTTTAGTTGAAAGCTTAAGGCTTTCAAGATGGTGGATGTTTCATTTTGGATTGTAACCCCCTACTGTGTCCATTTGAATAGTGTGCTTTTGAATTAGCTTGATTAGTATTAAGCACAACATGTGGCTTTGAGAGTGAGAACATTTCCTGCTTCCTAGGAGGCTCAGTTGTTACCTTAAATGATGGCTTTTACACTTTGTCAGTCTGAGGGTTTTTCTGAGCTCAAAAAGAGGCTTAGGAGGTGCGTAAGTGCGGTCAGCCTGGTCCTGTCATTATGGCCAACTTAACACCCAAAACCCATTTCCAATTTTATGCTTTTACAGACACCAGATTTTGGTTCAGACTGATATAACACCGTCCTAGTTAAGACATTCTTTAGCATTTTAAATCCAATTTGATTCAGTTTTCCGTGACTACGAGGAACAGGTCATTCACATAAATGTACCAGTGCTATGTCACCCCTTTATTTGTCTCCAGCAGGAAGCATTGTGAATGGCGGAGGTCTCACTGATACCATTAAAAATTACATATGTACAGGCACAATTAGCTCAATGTGTTACAGAGATGATTAATGCATTTTTGCAATGAATCAGAGATTATCATACCAGAGGAGATAATGCACGGAGGGTTTTTTTTTTTAACAATGGTGCCACAGAGCTGCACGATTATATTCTGCTGTAGCACCATCGTTCTGTTTCCAAAAGAGGTGGTAAAAAGAATAGTTATTGTAATTCTCTGATAAGCTAGCAGCCACATTACGAAAAAGAGAGTCAGTACTAACTGTGCCAGTGATGTTAACTCTGTAAGGAATTTAATCAGTCTGCTTCAGCATGAGTAAAATGGCTTCATTATCTTTCCTCGAATTCACATTTAATGAATTACATTTTCCAAAAAAACAATCTTGATTGACTTCTTGAAAGAGTGTTTGTATCAACAGTGACTCAAACAATTGAAGGTTTCCTTTTATATGTCAGGGGGAAAATCCTGTAAACGGATTCAAGAGTTACAGTCCAAAAACACTTCTTTTGTTCATGAGCACATGCTTAATGTTGGCAGACTGAAGTGAAAACACTACTCTGTGTGTGTGTTTTCAATTACAGTTTTTCATGAAGCATTGAGCTTAATTAGACACCATAAAACTTGCTCATTGCTGCAGTCAAACGCAAAGTTTTGAAGTGATTTTCAAATTGCCTGTTTTTTTTAAAGAAAGAATTTTTTGGGTTATTGTTGGAGCTGTATCAAGGAATGCCTCTTTACTTTTTAAGTGACGTCTCAAGACAGACACAAAGTAAAAATATAGCCGCAAGCGGCAATTTGCGGGTTCTAACCTGTTCCGCCCCAAACCAGCCACCGTGACCCTCACCACCCAGCGTGACCCTCATCTGCCGTAGCGCAAGACGTTCCCCACCCTGTCCCCGAAAGCTCCGAGCGACACATACTCTTTCCAAGTCACACGTTTCTTGAAATCGGGTTTTCAGCCAGCCTGCACGCTAATGACATTTGTGGTATACTTTCACACAAGAGACTCCGTTTGAACATCAAAACATACATTGAAATTGTACCTATTGATGTGTATTTCAAAGTTTCAATAGGTATTTTAATGTTTAAGCAATCGCAGTTCCACGATCATGATAATTTTGGGAGAAATGTGGAGATAATAATGGTTGTGTATGGGAGAGGCTGTAAAATAAAGACACAGATGTGAGTGTACTATTATGATTTGACCTAAATGAAGGTAAGTGAAAGTTCAGACAGGAAGACCATCTCTTTCCCATACCTCAAAGCCACTTCTCTGTTTTCCAAATTTGACTGTGCTGTGACACACAGACGATTGGCCGGACAGCTGGAGTCGATTCAGCCAATCGCCGGTCGGCAATGGCACAGTTAAATTCAAGAAAAGGCAGAAACTGAGCCAAAAGTTCCTCTGTGCTGTGACACACAGACGATTGGCAGAACGGCTGGAGTGGAGTCAGCCAATCGCCGGTCGGCAATGGCACAGTCATATTTAGATACACCGAGAAAAGGCAGAAACTGAGCCAAAAGTTCCTCTCAAACTCAACTGTTTAATGAAAAACCGTAAGTGCTACAGCTACAAAAAGCACACCGTCATTGAGAGGACGGGATGCGGATTGCAAAGGTGTAAATTTCATTTCTGTGGTGTGAAAAATGAGGCCAGAGCCACGATGGACATAACTGGAACGGTCTGCTTTCTTCCAGAAATTTGGGCTCTCGCTTAACATGGGAGCGAATGGGGCAGGTGGTCAGACTTGTTGTCGTTTCAGACCACCTGCAGCCAAAACCCTAAATCCGTTTTCTTCAGCGGTCGCACCTCTGCGACCGGAACGGCTTTTCCTACAATTTGGTGTACAATTTGTGTATGTAGAGTGAACGATGTGGCCACACCGGCGAGTTTAAGAGAAAATTTCTTGATGATTTCACAGGTGCTGTGCACTCTAGCGATGACATCACCCACTCTAAGTTGCAACATTCCACGCAA
The DNA here is from genome assembly GCF_056507025.1 of Lutjanus erythropterus. Lineage (NCBI taxonomy): Eukaryota > Metazoa > Chordata > Actinopteri > Lutjaniformes > Lutjanidae > Lutjanus > Lutjanus erythropterus. Next base: position 10,091,419 of record NC_139319.1, read on the forward strand.
TACACACCCATTATAAATTCTGAGAAGGGCTGAAAATTTCATGATTTTTAAACAGCTGGTGTAGAAAAACTAAAAGAGATATGGACAATACGAATCGGTCACTGAAAGTCGACGGCGATGTCAACGTTTCAGAGTTGGAACGGAGTTTCTACGTGAATGTATGAGTTGGTGAAGCGTGGGTGAAGATGAGTGAGTTTGAAGGATTTTCTCATCCACTTCCATTATAACCAAGTTTCAGAAAACACTGAATATTTTGGAAAGTTTGAATGGTATTGAAAAGTTCAATCACATGTAAAAAGTCAAGGAATTGCTCAACATTTTCCAGTTTGAATGGAGTTTCTAGCTGAAAGTATGAATCGGTAGTTACCGTTTGAAAAAAGGTGAAATGTTGTGATTTTTGAAGATTCCCTCATTCATTTTCAATGGGAAAACGGTTTGGGAAAAAACGGGAATATCTGGGAATGGTGGTGGCGCCCCCTTTTGGCTGAGCTCAAAATCTTTTTTAGGGTATGCTTCCAAGTCTCATTGTGGACCTACCCACCAAGATTGGAGACGATAGGTCAAAGGGTGTTGGAGTTATGGCCGATCGATTCTAAGCTCCGCCCACAGCGAAGATTCATCGGTCCGTGGCGGCCGTGTTTTTTGACCAATCTGGCTCATTTGTAATAGAAATGTGTCTCATCATCCCCCAAAGCCGTGTACCAAATTTGGTGGCGATGGAGTCAAAACTGTAAAAGTTTATGTCATTTTACTGTTTTTAACATTATTAAAATTAGCAAAAATTCTGTAAGGGCGGCGTTCATGGTGCAAGAGGCTTTTTTGTAGAGGATAATCGGGAGGACGTGTGTGTAAAATTTCAAGTCAATAGCACTTGCGGTGCGGCGGGCAGAGCCTTTCAAACTTAAACTCTATGTTATAGCGCCCCCATGAGGCCGATTGAGACCAATTTTTTTGAGCAATATTTGGATGTCATTTATAGTCCATGTACCAAGTTTCATGTCCCTAGGTCCTTCCGAACGGTTAATGACGTATAGGCCACGCCCACTTGCACCTATCAACATGGCACTCAAGATATTAGTTAATAGCCACCCCTAGAGCATGCATACCAAATTTGGTGAAATTCCATCCAACGGTCTTTGAGATACAGATGTGTGGCTCTATAGCGCCCCCTATAGGCTGAGCTCAAAATGCTTTGGTAGGCAGCTGCCAAGTCTCATTGTGGACCTATCCACCGAGTTTGGTGATGATAGGTCAAAGGGTGTGGGAGTTATGGCCAATCAATTCTAAGCTCCGCCCACAGCGAAGATTCATTGGTCCGTGGCGGCCGTGTTTTTTGGTCAATCTGGCTCATTTGTAATAGAAATGTGTCTGGTCATCCCCCAAAGCTCTGTACCAATTTTGGTGTTGATGGAGTCAAAATTGTAAAAGTTTATGTCATTTTACTGTTTTTCAAATTATGCAAATTAGCAAAAAATCTAGTATGACGGACCTTCATGGTCCTAGAGGCTTTTTTTTAGAGGACATTGAGTTGGACCTGTGTGTCAAATTTCAAGTCAATCAGACTTATGGTGTGAGGGGCGTGGCCTCCCCAAAAAGTCATTTTTAAGCCTTAATTACAGCGCCACCATGTGGCCGACTGGGCTCATATTTTAATAAAAGTTGATGCACATCATTTCCAATCAATGGGCCAAGTTTCAGTTTTCTGGCTCATTCCAGCTCACGGGAATTTTAGCTCAAGCGGCAGACAACAAAAAATAATAATAATAATAATAATAATAATAAACCGGTACAATCTTAGAAGGGTTCTACCCCTTCGGGGTTAGAACCCTAATTAAGTAAAAAGTAAAATTTTGGCCAAAGCCAGCCTGGTGCAATTTCCTCCTATGAATCCAGAAAACTTGAATATAGTATTCCAGCATGGCAGCCCATTCGCCCCCATGAAAATTGCTTACTGGCTGAATACGGCTGCTTTCTTCCTTCCTTCCTTCCTTACACGTGACTTTACAAATGTTGCTGGACCAAATGGATCAAATTCTCATCATACAAAGAGTCATTTCAGGGTGTTTGTAGTGCTTGAAAAATTGTATTCATCTTTCCTAATGATTGCGTATTGAAAATATGCCGGTGTGTCTTTAAGTGTCATGTTATCTCATCCCTGTGATCATGCGAAGGAGCAGGCAGGCTTGCCAACATGGAAGTGATGCTGCTGTACCAGCTCTTCTTTTTTCCCCCATGGCCAAGGAAGAGGTCATCTGTAGCTTTTTATGCAGAATTTTCTTGAGATAGCCCGAAGAGGCAGACTTAATGAAGGTGACCTTTCAAATTGTTGGGATTATTTTTTTTTCTCAAAGTCCCACCTCCACTCAAAAAATGTTTTTTCTTCTTGTTCCTACAGTTGGATGTTTGAGCTTCACCGTGCAGAGTGATGAATGTGTTGTGTTTGAGACCAGAAGAGTGTTTTCTCATTCATCTGCTGAAAGTGGAAAATTTCTCTGTGCCTATTGAAAATCTGATTTTAAGGGGTGTCCTTACAAGCACAATTTGTGATATTACAACTAGTTTGACTGTCGATCCTGATCCAATTTGCAACTTAAACAAGTGTGATGGAGGAGCGATTTGTTTATGCAGGATAGGCCAGCATATAGTCCTGGGCGATATAGCTGAAAAGTCTATCACAAATGTTTAATACAAGTGTCATATTGGTTGATATTGGTTATTATTGATCATATAGATCGTAACTGATGGCATGTCATGTACTCCAGGGGTTGAGGAGGCTAAAGTGAGTAAGTTCACTGTATTACTAGTCTTGGTTGGGACAGTATTCCTGCACAGTTTAGTTATTGTTTGCATCCATCCATGCATTCATCATTACATTTATCCTTCCAACCATCCATCCATGCGTCCATCCAGCCACCCAGCTCCTGGAACTCACCTGGCTCCTTCTGACGCATTAGAGTAGCACTTCCACTCCAAGCACCCATTCCCAATATCTGATCCAACTGAACAAGACACCTGATGATTGGTTGATTGTGTGTCACTCACAGCACCTAGGGATATGATAGGCTGAGCCAGGGAGGGAACGTACTTGGGGTTTGTGTGTTAAATGATTGGCTGTTTGTGTGCTACTCATAGCACTCCATGATCAAGGGATATGACAGGCTGTTTATGAGCCAGGGCATGCTTTAATAACGGTTTGCATTTTATGCATTTAAGTGTATTTAATGCACTTAAGTGAAGCTTTTTAGTAAACTGTATTCTACTTCATACTATATTGCTGTCATTTTAGGCTGAGGCGAATATATTGGCAATTGCCTGACACATGATGCATGCACATAACGTCCCACAGTATATGTATTCATGCTTGTAGACACTGTGGCCAGCAAGCTACATTTTGCTGTCATTGATCTGTGGCTCTTCTTTGTTGGTGTCGTAGCCTGCTGTCAGCCTGTTTCTCGCAGTCACTGACATGATACTGATAAGAGAGTGAAGTTACTGCTTCATGCAAATATGGTTTAAAATAAAATATTTTGATGAGATGAATGTTATCCACAGATGTAGGCAGAGAATGATATATCTATAGGTAGATGCAGAGACGTGACAGACTGATAAAAGGTGAATTCCCTGTTGTGGAAGGAGTTGATTAATAGTTGTTTGAGATTGCTTCTTCAAAATTAAGTTATTTTATCCATTATTGATTTGGTTAAAATTGTCCATGTGCGTATCTCTTCTCACTTAGACTCCTTTAACTCAGCATTGTTGCCTCAGTCAAAGGTTTCTCTCTTGTTTCCAATTTGTAGAAACACAGCACCTAAGAGACTTCCTGGAGCACAGACTCTGCTTTTATTGATTCTGCTGTTGATTTCTTTGTGTGTTATTTATCTACTTGTGAAGCAGAGCATGCTGCGATTCAAAAAAGGCTATATAAAAATGATAATTACTTTAATTATATAATTGCAGTCAGCCAGTATCTGCAAGATAGTAAGTGCATATTTTATAAAGCCCAGGCCTTGATTTAAGTGGTGCACAGTGGTACTTAAGCAGATTTTCATACTCACACCCCAGTGCACCAATTTTTCGAGGATCTGCTGCCTACCTTGGAGACACACATACTGATTTGATAAATATGTAAACAAAAAACCTGCAATATGTGTAGTTGGTGTCCTTATATAAAACATATTTGCATACCAATAAATGCCCATAACATGATAATAGATTACTGTGAAGAATGACAAACGTGAAAACAACAAATTACGAACAAATTACAAAGTGCAATTGAGTCTGTTCTTTGATTATGTGGCATATTAAAAACAAATTGACAGCAAAGGAACTCAGATGCATCTTGCCATAAACATAGTCAAGTTTTTAAGGCATCATCAAATAAAATGATACATGATTTCCACATGAATAGGACCTCGATCACTCCATGATTTAGTGTGTCGGCATGTAGTCAGTTTCCATTCATTTTTTTCTACATGATCTTGTTGAGAACTCTGCCAGGCAGCGGGATGCAGTGGCCAAAAATATTCCCAAAACATCCGCAAATCATCCAAAATATATCACTCCAGGTATAATGCTGCCTTCCACGCTGGCGACAGGTGCTGTCTGAGCCAGACGGGGCATCTGGTGATGTGGGAACATTTGAAGCCTCTGTCTCCTCCTGCCAAGTTCAGTTTTTAACAGCAACGAGCAACACATCAAATAACATATGTTGACCAGACATGGCTGCCCAGAGATGTATGATCAAGGATAAATCCCATGTTGGAGACGTTTGAAAAGCTGCTATCAAATGTACGCCTGGACTGCCAACCTAGATTATTTTACGGTAAAATATTTCATATACTGAACTCTAAAATTGCTGGCTGTTCAAGTAATGGCTTTTCGCATTAAAATATACAGAACAAGACATCTCCTTTCTGTAATGGCTTTATTTAAACATGACAGGATCATTATGAAAGAATGTGGCATCACTGCAAGAGAACAGTGATGAGATGGAAACAATGATTGAGTGTTTCCAGGTCTCTCACAGGCTTCATCAGTGATGGATTTTAAAACTTCCTGTTGAAGTCTTAATTAATGACCATTGTGAGCATGAGGGACGCTCGCCCCCACTTCTCAGCAGTAAATCCCCTAATATGTTTTCACATCAGTCTCACAATTTATGAGATACATAATTCTACTGTCGATTAAAAGCTGAAAAATTAGAGAGGGAGATTGTCTGATGATTATTCTGATTTTCTTTTACCTCTTTTACCCCTCTCTGCGAGGTAGGAGTGGGTGATGTGAATACCTCCAGATAATATTTTGTCTAGTGAGATGTTGCCGTAATGTTTATCCTGTGATATCTATCGCTTGAATATCTCTTGTCGTGTCAGGCTATTGTGGGTTATAATGAAAATCAATGAACTGCTTTATGGCAATATTTGATTTTTACATGAGTTACATCAATGTGTTGAAGTGTTTGTCAGCTATTTAATTCGCTAGATTGGTAACGCAGTAACATTTTTGAACATGCAGGAGTCTTTATGAATGTTTATGACTGTTGCAATTAAGTGTAATTCAGTCAATTATGTCATTTTAATGCAAAGTTAGGATTACCAAACATTGTAAACTTTGCATTAAAAATGACACACATAGTGACAACAGTCATAAAGATTTCTTTGTGTTAATGACAGCTGTCATGTCATGGTATAACCAGCCCGTTCTCATGTCCTGCATGTCAAATACAGCAGCTTGGTCAGAACCCTGTGGTTCTGTATGACGCTGTAGGTACCCCTCAAATGCCATTTCTGAAGGTGCCCCTCAAGTGCGTTTTGATATGACATAACTTGTGTAACATATTTAAATTATGTAATGTACTTAGGGTTGGGTATTGTTTGGGTTTTTTCTGATACCAGTACTAAAACGATAATTTTAAAGCAGTACTGGTGCCCAAACGTTGCCTGAACCAAAACAGAATATGCAACATTAAATAATGTCTTTTTTTCATTGCTATGGTACATTTTGACTTTAAATTGAACAATATATTAACTGTTAATAGTTTAAAGGTCATTTAAATATGAAAAATGAATACAAAACAGTTCAATTTACATAAGAAAAATAAATGCTGAGTTGGTATTCTATGTTATGTTGGTATTTGTATTCTACAAACTCCAGCTTCAAACTTTTGTTTTTCCAAACCTGTTCATCACCAGTGGTCTCCCCATCATCGATACAAAATAAGAAGTTATTATGATGCATTGCATTTAGTGTTTTCTATCTATTCGATCCATTGCTGGTACCAGGGACGCCCACACTGTCAGCTGATATGGTTGCTATGGCGTCACAAAAGCAGTTGAACATGTTCTGTCCCTCTGCTTGTAAGTGTGTCCTCTGTGTTGCCAGATGTTTCCCCCTTTACACACAATGGTTTTTAATTTGTTGCACGTCACATCCAGTGTTGAAATTCTTTCCAGTGAAATACAGCCACACTTAAGACTGTTTAACTCTGCATTTTAAGCACGTGTACGGTAGCTACAATCTAGTGAAACCCTACCTACTGCTAGAGCTGTGTAGTGTTGCCATAATGTTACCAAGGCATGTTTGGTGATGTGTCTGTCATGTCCGCACCAGAGGGAAGATATTTTTATTAACAGCTCAGGCATGTGGGACCAAAACGAGGCACTGTATGTGTAGTAAAGTAGGTACCAGTTTTATAGATACTGGTGCCATATTAGCATCATGTTTTCATAATTTTTGTATATTACTTTTTGTAAGTTTCATTTTTTTGTTAACTTAATGTAACTACTACACTTATTTTAACCCAAATTATGATCTTTTTCTAAACCTCACCAAGTAGCTTTGTTTCTTTAACCTAACCAAGTAGTTTTTATGCCCTTATTTTGAAAATCATTGGACGTTGGCTATTTATTGCTAATGTGACCACGAAGCCCTTCACATGTAAAAGTGAAGCTCGAGAGGTACCTACAGGGTCATAGTTTGAAGCGTAGGGTCACTGACACAAGCTACCATACTTGAGCCATCTTCCATACACAAAATAAGATCAAAAGTCCATAATTTAATTCACCTGCAGTTATTAGCCGTCTGTCATTCTGCACGTGTGTCTGGCTTGAAAAATGTCACATCAGTGCTTTTATTTCCTGAACTTATTACAGCAACAGAAGACATTTGGTGGACTAATAAATGTCTTCACTCTCATCAAAAATTGATTGTTCAGGAGAGTGGCACACTTGTCATGCATTAAAATGAGCACAACTTCAGTTTTTGGTTAAAAATTAAAAGGAGAATTTATTCCATCATTACATCAGATTGTTTAACAAGGCTCACCAATGATTGTCTACAATCGTCCTGTGTCATTTTAATGTTTCAGGTCCTCTCAATAATTGAACGCAAGAAAATTCACATCTGATATTCATAAGGTTGGCCCAGTCTCAGCTCATCTTACCGCGCTGTGTTCTTCTTACCCTGATGTTCATACAGTTTGGGGTCAACTACACATCAACTACACATTTAACATAAATAGAGGGTTACTGTGCAAGTTTGTCATATAATCAAATAAATCTTTCAAGCTTGTGCAAACAGTTCTGATTCGCTAGCTGGTTTTATATTCACTCACCACATTTCAAGATATTTGAATTAAACATACGTATTAGGTTATGTAATTATTATACATGCAAACATTCACACCTCAGGCTTCATAATTAATCCGCCTTCACATTCTATATGCAGTGCAGTGCAGTTCTAATGTAAAATATAATGGTACTATTAAGATATTTCACAATATGACCTCTTTCTATCTCTCCAAGGTCAGAATTATGCTGCCTGAAAGACTTTACACTTCTCCGTCTTGGCACTGCTTCATTATAACTTTATTTCCATGCCCTTTTTTTTCCCTTTTCTTGCCCCACCAACACCTTTTGCCTTTTAGTCTCCTCCACGGGGGCTGTGTCTTTCTCTCGCTTCGTATTCTGCTGCACAAAAACACAAATATCCTCAAAGTCAAACAGGCACACACATACACACAGTTACAAAAAAACACACAGTGCAGTCCCCCAATGAATAAAGGAGGCTGTCCTTTCTGGTGTTTGGCATTGTCCTTGTTTATTCATATTTATTACCAATGAAATATGAATGACAGAACTCTTGCGGACATTTTCTGTTCCCCTGCTTCCACACGTACCCAAAGCACGCAGAGAAAAGAGACAGAATTGGCCAAAAGTGTATCCCCCTAACACATGTACGTACACACATTTCTCTGCATTGCTGAAATTTTGATGTGGAAAAAGACTGTTGGGCTGTTAAAAGACTGTGTCTAGCAGGCAGGCGGTTTTATCGAGGACAAGCAGGAAGGCACTCGGAACTTACATCAATGTTAAACAAATAAAAATGTGATATTTCAAACAAGACCTTTCTACCATATTCTGCTGTCGAATCAAGACAACAAACATTTGTGTTTTGCAATTCAATGTCTGCGTGGGTGGATAATGATACACACTGTGCTTTAGTAAATGCACAGCAATCTCTGGAAAATATAAACCCCCAGTACTCCCAGGTCAGAAGAAGCTTATTTAAGTATATGATGTGAAAGTGCACCTGTAATAAGATTATTCTGAAGGGTTGCACTGAAATTGCACTGCATCGAAACAATTGTTTTTATTTTATGGTAGCTGTTGTAGTAATGGTAAAAGGGTTGTGAATAATTAGGGACTATGTTGTATTTGTTTCTCACTGACTAAGAAAATGTGTCCATATCTAAAGGTACTGTTGTTGTGCCTTCAAAGTAAACACAGCTAAAATTAGGTTTTCTAAAGTGCAGGGCGCCATTTGATTCAATAACAAATAATTTTGGATTGTTTTGGTTTTGACAAACTTTCTCAGGGATGGAATGATGAAGTCTGTACTTATGTTGTCCCTGTTTATAGTTCCCCAGTCTTCATTAAAATTCATAGGCATTTAAAAGAGAAATATGTAATATATTTACTGTAATAAATCCTAAAATGTCCATTAATGTCATCACAGATTAAAGAAACATGCTGTGTTGAAATACTGGCTTCTGCAGCAATGCTACTGCCAGCATGTTCTCCTTTGAAAAGTTCATTTAAGGCCAAAACGTTGGTAGGTTTTCATTCTTCGATTTCACCTTTATTAGAGTTGACATTAATGCTGAATGTTCACTGAATGAGCACGTATCTGTTTGTAAGTTGTAAGAAATGATTAATATTTTTTTAGAAGGAGTAAATGTTTGTAATAGTTTGAGTATTAGGGATGGGGGAAATACTCGATTCTTAGATGCATCACGATGCAGACACCGAAGACTGTTAAAAATCGATTTTCTAAATGTCAGTTAACATGAAGCTGATGGAGCGAAAAAGGTGGAACTCGCGCTGCACCCAGTCAGTCTACGGTGCGCACATGCTAGAGTTATCAGCAGTTAACAGAGAGATGTGCTTCATCTTCTCAAAAGACAGCGGTTGCAATCATGCTTAAATTTAGTGCAAGTTTTTATCATCACCCAGAGACGTTAAGAAGTTCACAGAGCAGAGCAGCGATCAGCTGTAACGAACAAGCATGGCTGAGCGGCATTAAACAACTTTGATTAATTCTGTGATGAAGAAAATAACTCTCTACTTGGTCTGTTTTTCCGCAAAAACTCTGTACCTGCTCTGCATGTTGGACACTGAGGTCTTTCCTCAGGACAAACGGCGCAGCAGAGAGGCTGCTCTCCACTGTGAACAAATAATGTGAATAACACCACACACAGCGAAACACTCTGGCTCCCCCCTCATTTTTTTTGGACTGTAAGATTCTTTCAAATTCATTAAGTCATTAATTAACGCAGCTAACTTTTTTAAAAATAAAAAGGCTACAGACCATTTGATTGTCAGTTTAATATTGCATTTCAAGAAAACTGGAAAAAGAGATTGAAAATTGTGCCCCCTCTTTCTATTAATTCAGTCAAAAATAGATTTTAATCAAATCAGACAAACCAGGCTACTTCTTGAGTTTTGGTTCCTGACAGCCATAACATAAATCACATAATAAAAAACAGCAGTTATATGTATAATAACTCAAATAATTCAAATATCAAGTATAAGTGTAAAAAAAAATCCTTATTCTATTAGTCCATACTATGCAATCTTTACATACCCTCTTGTTGTAAAAGTATGTGGGAGCTCTTCCATGTAAAATCTTTTATTTAATTGAATATGACATACTTGGTCCTCCACTGGAGGCCTGTGAGGCTGTAAGAACTGACGCCTGGCAGCACGACTCCAAGCTTCAGGCCTGAGGGTGACTTTAACCAGCGTGTTTTGTACTTGTTTTTTTAAGGTTATTGTGAGGGCCCAGTACATGGATTAACAGCACAGTGGAAATAACACTGGATCAATAAATCCCTCCAAATTGTAGGGCTGCCTGCTTGTTAAACCACCACGTCTTGTTTTCTGTTCTACTCGTGTTAAATAAGAAAGATGTCCCTGTGTGGGTGTGGAGGATCTGGAGTTGTTTAAATTCGATATTTGACAGAGTTGTGCTGAACAACAAAGTAACGAGTAATGTAAGGCATTACTTTTGCTGCTGAGTAATTGAAATCATAATTACTTTTTCTCTGAGCAATATTCAATGAGTAATTCATTAAAGATTTGAGGTATCTTGTCCTTCACTGCATTGACATCCTGCCGTCATTTGCAGTCTACAAACAAATATGTCCATTCAAGAGTTGGTATTTCTGTAAGTTTATTCATAACAACCTATAGAGCTACATCAATTTCAATCACACGTCACCGTTATTATTTTGCTAGGTAGTCCATTGTGTAGGAAGCTGACGTCTTCTTAATCCTGTTTACTAAGCTCTTATTAGTGAATTGTGTCTCCGGCTGGTGAAAAAACAGCCATCCTTGAGCTCAAACCAGACCTTTTTGAATCACTAAATAACCTATTAGGTGCTACCACTATTGTCAAGAATGCACTAATTGTAATTAACAGGCAAACTATTGATTCTCCTGCTGACTTTATGTTCAAGTCCTTCCCGAGTCTAGTATTCGATCTATGCAGGATAGCTTTGGTCTCACTGCCCAACATGCAGACCCTTGTTCAACTAACAACTCCAGGATGGTTGAATCATCTGCATATCAAAACAAATGACTTTTAAAGGTGATTTAATGAAATTTACATGAATGAATGAAACAAAAAGAGTAGGGGGCCCAGGACACTGCTTTGTGGTACTCTACAGGCAAAGGCCCAGGCTGGGACTACTGGTCAGTAACCTCAGAGTTATATTAACAAGTCAAAGTGATTTTAGCTCAGAAATATGTTGCTTTATGAAGCTTTAAGACGCATAGTAAACTTGTTTTACATCTACTAAAATTCTTAAACATAAAACTAATGCATAACTACAGCTGTAGACTTTAATTATATTTACTTGAAATACACAAATTTAAAATACACTGAGGTTAAAGATACCTGCACTGATCTCAGTGTGTTGATCAAGCAACATTTCCCAAAGAAAAAAAGAGCAAAGTATTTGCATGATTTTTTTTTATTAGAATCTCTTTCAGCCCAACTGGACTTTTCATCCAGAAACAAACAATATTTGTACAAACATAACTCTTAAAACCAACAATTAGCCCCCTACACTGCACAGTCATTGCACTGAGTACAATGATTAAAATCTGGCACTCAGCAGGAACCCCACTCTGCAGTGAAATATATCACCCTTTTATTTTTTCACATGAATTAACATGAGATTTTTTTTTAACTATTCCCACATTTCCCTAGTGGTGTCGGGTAATTTATTCCACCTTTGACAATCCTGATAGGAGAATGCCCTTTTAACAAACTTCCGCCAATGGTGTCATTCACCGTGTCAACCATCCTAAAGTACTGTGTAATTCAGCCACTAGTGTGTCATATGTACACCTCAAGATAATTCTAGCTGCCTTATTCTGCTTTAGGAGTCTCACAGATACATTTATTGCCCCAAATGGCTGAGCAATAGCTGGCCTGACTGTCAATTAAGGCTTGGATAAACTGCTTTAATACCTCCATAGGCAAATAACCAGCTGTCCGTCGAATCATACACTGCGCCAGTAATTTCTTTGATAAGTGACTGCTGGGGAGTCCATAACTGAAACCCGTCCAATGCATTACCCTCATAAAAAAGTAAAACATTAAGTTAAAGAAATCGCTTGATATCTACATATTGTCACAAGATGATTATTACTGACGCCGATAATTGCAGCATCAGAGCAATAACCGCTCAGTACTGAAGAATATGAACATGTCAGCTGCTAGTGCAATATTTCTAGTGACTTTTTAATATAAATTTTATCAGTTAAAAGTGATTAAATGCTAAATGACAGTTGGATGAATGTTTAGCTGTCAGTATGAGAGACGTTATTTAAACCCATTAAATGTAGATGTGGAGTGTAATGTCTGTGCATGTGTGTGTGGCTGTGCCTTCCTTACTTACTTATCTGACTTGTCAGCCTTCTCTCCAACATATCAACATTGGGCAGTGGTGGCCTAAAGGTTAGAGAAGGGAGCTTGTGACTGGAAGGTTGCCCATTCAATCCCCCCACAGGCAGGATAAATCTAGGCGGGGGAAAAAGAGAGGCAGCACTTGTCCCTCCCTCATTGCCACCACTGAGGTGCCCTTGAGCAATTCCCTTAACCCCAACAGTTCAGTGGCCCACAAATAAGACTGTGGTTGTACTGGGCAGCTTCCAGGTGTGAATGTGATCAGGGTGTTCCTGCAAAAGAGAGCATCACTCTCAGTGTACCTATCCTGCTTAAATAAAGGTAAAAAAATATAATATATTATAATATATTATACTCTTAAAAAAATGTTTTAGTGTTTTTAGGCAAAAAAAATCCTTAAAAACACAACAACGTGTGCCTCAAGCATTTAGAAAAACAGACGGGAAATCATGCATTTTAGGCCACAACACTCCCAAAAGAAGCCTGCAAAATCCTGGAGGGACAGGCTAATACAGCTTGTTAAAGAAAAAATGCACTATGTCTTTGGCTTTGAAAAAATGCAGATTAACTAAAACTAGATATATTCATGTAAAAGCACAAACGTATCTTTTTGTTGTTAGCACCACAGATTTAATTATCCTTCATTTAAATCTGCTCAGATTTATTTTTTCAGTGCATGGTTTACCTGTTTACTGACTCCAGACCGTTCCTGACATGCTTACCACAGGCAGCCACCACTACTGCACGACCCAGACATCCCTGAGTCTGTGCAGCTCTGCTCCGATCAGTCACACATTAGTATTTCTGGTCTCACCACAGCATGCGTGTGTGTGTATGCACTCACATTTTGTCCAAACTCACTGGTGTAATAAACTAAAGGTGACACTGCGCTATTTTCTTCTGTTAGCAGGCAAGATGTTAATAAACTTTTGGTGAAATGATTCAAGACATTTGCTGAAGGATGCCGATCAAACCACTGCCAATTTCAAAAATAAAAACAACACAGAAAGCAAGCAAAATGTTTTCTCCAAAGATTCCACACCTTTTAAAACATTTTCCAACATGCCCTCGAAGACGTCACACCACCATCTGCAGTGTGTTTTAATTTTCTTACCCAACTGAGACACAACGTAGCACAGACTGCCCGGTAATGTGACAAGCTTGGCCAACTTCTCACAGTACTAATGCAGCCAAATAAAACTAAGAAACAATAAAGGTGGGTGGCCAACAAACACAACACTGAACTGCTCTCCTCTAAAAAGAGACAAGAAGTCCAAACTACAAGTGGGCAAAGTGTGGCTTTCCTGTTCAACTTTCTTTTATTCCTTTAATGCACTCTCTATGAGGGCTGCAACCAATGATTATTTTCATTATCAATTAATCTGTCAGTTATTTTCTTGAGTAATTGATTAGTTGTTTTGTCCATAGATTGTTAGAAAATGGTAGGAAAATATTGATCACTGTTTTCCAAAGCCCAACATGACATCTGGAAGCAGTTGAAATCAAAGAATTTGGATATTATTTTCTTAACAAAAAAGACTCAAAACCATTAATTGGTTCTAAAATTGGTTAATAGTAATTAATTAATTAATTAATTAACAGTGAAACACTAATAAAATTAATCTAATAATTTTTGCAGCTCTGGCTCACTTATCTCTGAATGTATCTGAAAAACCAAAGCCTGTCCAATCTTTTGATAACGATTCATGTAATCATTTAAAACATTTCATAAGGAGAACAAAAAAAACATTACCATTTGTATATTTCCCTCTGATACACATACAGTAATTCCCTTGCAGATTATGTGTTTGAATGAGCATCAAACACACATTATGCACTGGCTGTTAGTTACTTAGGACAACACTGCTAACTCTGCCAATGTTGTCAAATTATATTGTTTAGCAAATTCAAAAGTGACAGCACTAGACAACATAAAAGTCACTCGATGTGCATGTTATTTGTGCATGTTATTTATCAAACAGGTGCACCGGCCTGGAAGCACAGCTTGCCTGTCATCTGAGACATTGCTTGCGTGCGATCATTGAAGTGTGCCTCTCTTCTTCATGCAAATGCATTTAGCATTTAAAGGAGGATTGCACACATAACGGGGGGAGATTTGATAAATGTGGTTCACTGCACATTCTGGTGCAGGCTCACCCATCATTTAAGGGTCAGTTTTACAAGGAAGATTCTTTGCCTCTACGTCGCAGGTGCAGATTTGTAATGGTATATTAAATGAAGGTTGTGGTGGAGGAGACAAAAATTAATAATCCTACATTCTGCAGAAATCACCATGACAGCAGAAACATGTGTAGGAGAGCTACAGGGAATTATTTAGAAATTAGAGTGACAGCTTCTTAGAAAGAAAAGTAGTGCAGTAATAATAAAGAAACACAATATTGCACCATTTTTTTCCCCACAATAAACAACGATGAGACGGAGAGTTGTGGCTTTGTGGTCATTTAACCTGAACTTGAACTTGACGTCCTTTGAGCTAATGCATTCTGGTGATTGCATTGCTTGACACATAATTAAAATGGTGTGTATTTTTTAAAAAAAAAACATTTTACACTTTTAATGACTCCTACTGCATTGGTTTTACAAACTTTAAGATTATTTTGTAGTAATAGATGCCCAAATTATTTTCTCAGTTGCAGTTTAATGGGGAACTTAGTAAATGGTTTGGAAAGTTACAGTTTCATTTAATGGGAATTATAATTTCACCACGTCTACATTTGATTTCTTTTTCTGGGCTTGATTTCTTTCAGGATTTATTACCCCCATCGCAAAACCCCCATTTCACCACTGAACTGCATCTTTGGAGATCTTGTTTATATGCAGAAAGCACCTAAAAGACAGTCCCAGTTACTGATAATTAGCTTCTGCTTTAGTAAATCAGACGCTAATTTCATGCAGATTGTGAGCGCAAATATGTACATAAATCTGGCCCTGACACTCAGAGTTTGGAACTGGGTATTATGGGGATTAACAAACCAAATTGAAAATGAGAGTAGAAACTGTGGTAGAAAATTGGGTGGCAAGACGTTTTTAGGGTTGCAGCTGCTTTTTGTATAATACTTCAGTAAACAAAAGCAATGATGATTTGATGTTCTACTGTATATTATTCAACCCTGAGCTTACAGCCAAATGTTATCTGTTATGATGCAATAAGTTTGTAGGTTTAGTGTTAAAGGGGTAGTTCTTTTTCTTTCTTTTTTTTTAAGTGGGGTTGTATGAGGTATTTATTGATAGTCAGTGTATTATCTACAATAGATAGCAGTCAACATGCCCCCAGTTTGGAGAGGCAGAGAGAATTACCAGCTAAGCAATGTACTGCTGTGGACAGGGTCAGCAGCAAAATGTTTTTTATCCACCCAAAAAAAATCAGTATCAATTTAAGTGTAATATATAATATATACTCCCTCCATACTCCATCGGCAAAAACAGTAATTTACCTCACAAACATGGGAGTTGCTGCTTCGATCTGTTTGTTTTGTTTGTTTGCGTTATTTTGTGACTTTGGTGTTTTGAAAATTTAGTTCGGATTTGTCGAAGTCTCCCAATAACTAACTCCCCCAAAACTCTTCGCCCTGCTGTGCTGTGATTGGCTACAGCCACTGTGCTCTGATCGGCTGTGAGTGTGAATTTAGACAGTTGAGAGAGGTTTTGCAAAGAGGTTGTTCTGGATGAATGGATCAAACACACGGCTCTTACCCAGGAGGCTTGGCTTTGTGTCCCAGGTTTATGAAAAGATCATGGTTTATGGTTAAAATAGACCCCTTCACAACATTACAAAGGCTCCTTTTCATTAACATAGGCACACTGGCAATAAGAAATAGCCAATCACAGCTCAGTAATATTAGCCAATAATGACACAGTAGGGTGGGACTAGGCAGAACAGTCTTGGGAAGAAAAATAAGGTGTCTGATGGTAAATATTCAAAATATAACTCAGACTTAAGCTGATATTGTTCTTTTTTATGTGGGCAGTTCTTTTGGTGGCTAAAATATGTTGTGTTGCTGATCCTGTCCACAGCAGTACATCGCTTAGCTTCCTACTCCTACCTGTTTCCCCCAAACCTGGGAGCGTGCCGCCAGCCATCTATTGTAGATAAAATCAGAACTACCCCTTTAATGTTTCTTCTCTTACTTGAGAATCATACCCTTAAGCAAACAACAACAATAATAAAATAACTGTATTTAGTAGTGATAACTTGTTCTGTCATCACTGAACATGTTCTACAAAACGTTTTCAGGTTCAACAGCACATTTCTCAGGTACCATAATAACACCATTGTTGTGGCAAGGGCACCACAAGGTGATACACACAGGATGATGAAGAGGAACTGACAACTGACTTGTTATTGAATAGTTTGTATAAAAATACATTTTCATGTCAGCTGAACCCTCCAGAAGCTCAACACTCAGTTGCATTTATTTCTGGCCGTTGCTTTATTCTTGTTTTTTTTTTTTTTTTTTTTTTTTTAATGATTTCACTAGCATCCAAAGATACAGCTGTATAATTCAATGTTCAGCTCTCAGATTACACTGAACACCCATCAATTTTACACAGAGATCATTAGCGGGAAAATTGCAGATAATTAGCTGGGAAATGTAATAAAACAGGAAAACAAATTAGAGCAAATTTAATATGAAACAACAGTGCTAGACACAGCAGTATCAGATTAGTTAGCTGTAATCACAAATTAAGATTTTGGAAGCACCTCACAAATATAAAAGGCTTTTAATGATGGATGTTTCGATTATAGTCTAAAAGAGACACCATAGGTGGTCTGTAACTAAGTACGTTTACTCAAGTAGTGTACTTTCATGTACCCCACTTTAGTTACTATTACTTTCCAGATTGCAATTTATATACCCTCATAACTTTCACGTCCAAGGAAACTATGTATCTCCAGATGTGTTTATTGTGAGTGTTTGTGATAAACTGAAGGATGAAGAGTTTATTTAAGTGTTCAGAGAATAAACTAAATAAACTATTTAAAAACCCTCTTGAATTAGCTGGAAAACCAGGCTGTTTTACCGACACTGTGAAAAGTTGAACTTATTAGAGATACACGGTTCTCAAGGGGCAGAGACATTACAAATATGATGATTTTATACAATATGATGCATTGCTTTACATTAAACTACCCAACAGTATATAAAGTAATTAGAATCAGCTCAACCTTAAAC
Organism: Lutjanus erythropterus; assembly: GCF_056507025.1. Lineage (NCBI taxonomy): Eukaryota > Metazoa > Chordata > Actinopteri > Lutjaniformes > Lutjanidae > Lutjanus > Lutjanus erythropterus. Next base: position 10,109,088 of record NC_139319.1, read on the forward strand.
GTCTACAGCAGTAAAATGCAGCACACACATCCATGCAGCAGTAAAGTTAATCCAACCACAGACAGGGTAGAGTGATGACACTCACTCTGCACATGCTCAGTAGGATTCTCTCTCTGTCTGTGAAACAGGAGCAGGATCATTTCACCTTGGGAGAAGTTTTCAACAAAACATTGACTGACAAATTGATTTTGACACCTGCTTTCTAAAGTTTGGATGACTTTGAATTTAAACGTACATAAATTTTATTTCAAGGTTATTGGTTAAAGATTAACATGAGCAAACTGGCCGAGTGTCGGCACCTTGTTTGTCTGCGTTGACATACTCTTCTGTTAGAAAATTTGCATATTTTGCTTAATTTACATCTAAAATGATCTTAAATTCAGTATGATCAGGAAGGTCGTTAGGCACTCTAAAAAATAAATGGCAACAATGAGGAAGAAAAAATTGAAAATCCTTTATTGAAGTGGCTAAATCGTTTAAAATGCCAACATGATAGGATTTAGAGATAACAACGATGGTCAAAACTTTGTTCCTCAGGCTTTGTGCGCATGTTCACTTAAAAAGGGTTTTTTGGTGACTCTGCTCAAAATGGGAACTGGTTGTTATAATGAAAAACTAAAAAAAATTTCTTTCTATTTCTTGCATCCCCAACTGAGGTTTCCATGACAACACGGTGCTGTTTGCATTGCTGTACTTGCATTACATGGATTCGCTTGGTGACATCACTAATGTACAGCTCAATAGGTTTGCATAAATAATGTCGTTCCTCAGCTGAAAATAAATATCACTCATAAAGAGCAGCACTTTTTACAGATGAGTTATTCTAAAACACTGAGCATAATCTGCTCCACTCCAGGTTAAAAAGGTCAGCATTAGTTACCATGGTGATCTAGCCAGGTGAAAAGAGAGTCACCTTTGTGATATTGAAAACTCTGGTTTTAGCCTCAACATGCTTCACTTACCCATTAATCTGGCTTTGTAGCACAACCCTCAGGTTTTCATTAGGGCTTTGAACAAACAGTTGAGTAGCCACACCTACATAGTTGCACCAGCCAATGGTAGGCAGTCACATGACCCAGACAAACCTAACAGGCGAAGCTGATGAAACTGATGAGACACAAACGTCTAAATGTCGTCACGAACGACACAGAAAAAAGAAAATCCTTTTCATAACTCATGCATGGAGAATAAATACCCCATATTTCAGTTTTAAACATAGGCGGTGAGAAAATAGAGAAAAAAAAATTCTAACCATTACAAGACACAAAAAATAAAAGAAAAAAAATGTTTTGTTTTTTTCTTTAGTTGAAACTGAATTTGTTTTATTCACAGTCAACCCTCAATGAGGAAACTACAAACTTTAACAGCCACATTTCAAGCCTACAAAGGCTGAGTGTTGGCCATTAAAAGGACATATTTCAGATGGAGTATCACTTTAAGATGTTTTGGGGAAACAAGGCCCACATAACCGCGAGCCTAATTTGTGTTGTCATCTAGAGACACTGTGTAGAGCTGCTTCATTGGCGATGAATGAAAGAAAGAAATTGTGGACTGATAGATTTAAGCAATTACACCCACATGGGCTTTATTTAATAGGAGTTAGGGCTAACATTGTTGAACCAAAAAATGTGCTTATATCAGAGGAAGATCACTCTGGGTTGTGTTACACTGTGCACAAAGACATCCTCTGATTCATTGTCACTGAAGCAGCTTGAGGGGCCTCTGAATGCCAGCTCACATCTGAGCACCGGGTGTGTTGTTTCTAGCTTTGACAGAGACATCATTTTCACAAATCGAGAATTAACTTTAACTGAGGAAATAAAAAAATTTTTGGACAAGACTAATTTGCTACTTTGAGGCATATTTACACAATTTAGAAAACATGTTCAAATGAGCACAAACAAAAGCTCCTTTCAGTCTATTTTATTGGAGTGAATCAGCTATTGAGTGCTCTCTTACCTTTAAAAGACATGTTTTACAGAGTGTGAACACCCTTTTTAGTCTTGGCAGGATACTGCAGAAATATGCCGCTGAATATTGTTACATTATTAAGATCTTGCTTTTTTAGGTTTTGTGGAAATATTAGCATAAATGCTAACACAGTAGGAAACAGCTACCCCCTCATGACATCTCTTTTGGAAGCTAATCACAGGAGTCAGCGGATATGATTTTAAGCACAAATGCAAATCCTGTAAGACAGCGGGAACACTCAGTGACCCAAAGTTTTTCCAGCTACGTTGACCATTTTGGAAGCTGTGGCACAGCACACTCTCTGGCTCCTAGTTATGTTAGCTCTGATGCTAACTCCAGGGAAAGTTAGTGTAATCTTGTCCCATTGGTTGGAGCTGACACTAATTCCCTGGGACAGGAGTGTAGCGGTGTGTGATTTAGCGGCGTATGCTAAGTGCTGCTGGAGCTGCAGGCTAGTCTGTGGGCACCAGGGCAGAGAGAGCAAGCTGGGAAAGTACTGACTTGACTAACTGGCCTGATTAGACCGGGTGTGAGATGACATGGATCAGACACACACACTAACGCAGCCGGAGAAGACAGATTGGCAGAATTAGAAAAAGTAAAAGCGTTTTTAAAAAATTACATCAAGAGAAAGTAGGTAGATAAAATGATTAACAGATGTGGATGCAAAGTTAAAGGACTGTGAGAGGAGAGGATGGAGAGATATAAAGACAGTAGGTTAATTTTGTGGACGTGATGTTTTCTCCTGGGGTGTTTTTCAGCTCTGCTGGACTGTGGTGGTGTAAAAAATTGGCTGAGATGCAACGCAGCATTCGCATCATGGTTTCATTAGCTCTCATTCAGCCTAAGGCATTTCACACTGCATTTCCTCTACTCATCTGCTTCTCTTAGATCTGCTCACATTACAGGAAAAGGTAGCACAGTCTAAGCTGAGCGGTGAACAGGAGCTTAAACTCCTCTGTATTACACTGGAACTTGGTCGGGATATAGAGTCGAAATAACTGCTGTTTTTCATCCGGGTGAATGTTGTTGATTGATTCTGACACTTGTGTGCCTTTAGCGGTTTGGACTGTTTCCCCTCATACCCCTTGGTTGGGGTAAAATCAGATTACATTTATCTCAGGGTTATTTTATCCATTAATAGCTGGCACTTTACTTTGAACATTGCCTACAGGCATAGATTATGTTCAAATAAAGGCAGACAGTGGAAGAGAGATTTAGGGCATCTCATGAAGCCAGATTAGTGGTTTAGCAAAAATAAAGTTAGGTTTAACTGTGGTCTCTGAACGGTCGCACACTTAGAAACTGAATTAAGTGATTTTTTTGAATAGTTCAGGACAGAAAGAGGGCAGTTGACTCCCGGCCCCAGTTGGTGGCTATCATGATCATATCATCTTATCATAATCTTTGGTTTTGTGCTTGAGACTTGCACTAATAATTAGATTCCAGTCACATATGTGAGCCCCACCATTTTTTATTAAAGATAAATACAAGCCAGCCTTTGAGAAACCCAGTGGATCATTTTACCGCTTTGAAGACATGTTCAGAATACACAAGACTTTTATATCCTGATGGCTCAAACTGGTAATAAGTTGTAGTTTAAAGGAATATATGAACATGTTATCATTCATTCAGTGTCCGTAACCACTTATCCTGGAGCCTATCCCAGCTGACACTGGGCGAGAGATAGGGTACACTCTGGACAAGTCTCCAGTTCACACCTACAGGCAGTTTAGGGTCACCAGTTAACCTAATTAACTGGCATGTTTTTAGACTGTCGGGGGAAGACTAACTTTTTTTGTGTACATGTTATCATATACTCCAAAAAAAACATGTTAAAAATGATAAAATATCTGTTAATTGTAGTATCGAAAGTACCTAGGCTGTAAAAAAAACATACCTAAGTGCTCAAACAAGACTTCAGTTCAGTTTAGTCTTTATTGTCCTGTCTGAAATTTGGCTTGCAGCAAAACCAGACAGTGTTCATTGACTTTTTTTCTGTACCAGCACTGTGTGCAGGTTGTTAGAAAAATAGATTGTTAGAAAAAGATTTTTAAAAATCCTGACTTTTTCCGTGGTATTTAAAGAATAATCAAGTATTGTTTTTTATAATACTAGTATTGTATTGACGTTTCAAATTCTGGCAGTGTCACAACTCTGTTACTAGAGGTATTTTTAATAAATAAAAATGAGAAGGAGTTTCCTTTTTTTTTTTTTTTTAAAGAAATGTGATCCCATCTTTTTCTTTTCTTATACTGTAATGCAGTGTTTATCAAATTGGGGTAAAAGTAAACATCCTGATACATAATGAATATTTCAGAGTTAAAAGACATTGATTCATTCTGTGAACAAGTCAAAAGGGAAGGTAATATTGGACAGGAGTCTCTGTCTAAAGATATTTTCAACGTCATCACACATTAAATATACAATACATCTACCCCTAAATGACATTAAATATTCACTGAAGATGTATATTCTCATAAATAGTGAATTTATACAATAACATCCATATAAAATATTGCAGAGGTTGTGATGCTGCCTATATACCTGGTGAAGGTCGGACAGATGAAAACTTTGTAATCAATAAATATTTCAGCAGTAACAGAGACTGTGCGATCTGGGGAGTTCATCCTCTTCAATAAAATAAAGTGAAATAGATTTATTCAGCTCTGTGTGTTATGTCCAAAGACTATAATATTAATGTGAACACTGGCTTCCCAGCGTTCAGTGAAATGAAGCCATCAAGAGTGTAGAAATGGGAGAAGAGTCGCCCCATAGGTGAGATCCTCCGCTATTGTTGTCTTGCGCCTGAATTTTATGTTTTTGTGCTTTTTCAAAGACTATTCCACCATAAGTTGATTTGCTGTTAGGTAGGTTTTGTGGCTATTTATTTGTCAGTTTGCTTCAAGAAAGTTTTTGTGAAAAAATACAGGAATGAAAAACTTCCAGCTTCAACAAAACAAATACTCAGGGACTAAATCAACATGATGGATGATGTATACTTGCAGATTAACTTGTTAAGTTACAAACTTGCTCCTCAAGTGCTTCACACCTCCTGTCCCTGTTGTGTCTTCATCACCCCGGGGTAGTAGTCCAGTCCATTTAAATGATAAAAGAAAAATTTTAGAGGCTTGGTTGGGATGGGGGACAGAGACGTGATGCTGCTCGTATACCTGATGAAGTTTGGACAGACAAAAACTTCATAATCAATACATTTTCAGCAGTAGAAGAGACAGTGTGTGGGAGTTCTTCTCATTGTTTACAATAAAATAAAGTAAACAGCTTTATTCAGCTCTGCGTCCTGTGTCCATAGAATACAATAATATAAATATGGACGTCGGCTTCCTAACGTTCTGTGACATGAAGCCATCAAGAGTGTAGAAGAGGAAGGAGAGCCGCACCATGGCTGTAGGGATCGGAGGGACTTGTACTTGTCTTCCCAAATAAATGACATTGTTGTCTGTGTTTCTGTGCCTTTTCAAAGACAATTCTGCCCCAAGTTGATTTGCTGTTTTGCCGTTTGTGTTTATTTACATGCATAAAAGGTCACCCGAATGCAGGAAATAAAGTGTCTAATGCTAAAATCCCCAGACCCCCAGTATAATACCAGGCCTCCACTGGATAAAGATTGGCCACTGTGTGACCTTTGATTTTAAAAAATATATATATTAGATCCACCCCTGCTTTAGGTCCACTCTTGGTGTTCGTGTCAAGGTTATTATAGTTATTATAGCTGTTATAGGTTATTACAGCTACTACGAGGAGATTTTAAAACAGTCTCAGTTTATTACTGATGCCTCTATAAGACCAACATAAGCAAACTAGACCATTCGTGAGAAGGTTGGTTATTTCTGTATAGTTATTTTAGTTACAGTGAGTCATAGTCAGTTAAAAGGAAGCAGCAGGTGTTTTTTCCCTTCAGACTATTTAATTGAAATTATGTTATGTAGTTGCAAAACTGAGGAAAATTAATTTTAAAAAATACAGGAAATGTTTTTAGTTTTGTTCTTTGTCAATTTGGTCAAATTTGTCAACACAACATGAGCATGACGAGGCAGTGGTGCATATCTTTATTGAAAGTTGGATCTCTTCATGACTGTGAGCCATCCGTGTTGCATAAGAGCTCTGAACTTAAAAAGTCTTGCCCCTGACAAATACCCCCCATATTTTGATAAAAAGATAACTAGGGCTGCAACTCAAGAGTATTTTCATTGTTGATTAACCTGTAAATTATTTTGTCGGTTAATTGGTAAGTTGTTTGGTCTGTAAAATGTCAGGAAATGGTGAAAAATGTTGATCAGTGTTACCCAAAGTCCTCAAATGTTTTGTTTTAATAAATAATAATAAAGAAATGAGAAAATATTCACAGTTAAGAAGCAAGAATCAGCAAATTTTGACTTTTTTCTTAAAAAATGATTCAAACTGATAAATAGATTATTAAAATAGTTGGTGTAACAGATGATAGTTGCAGGTAAAAATAACTAAAACTGAAACAGAAACCAATAAATGCTAAACTAAAACAAGCAAATTCTGGAGACTAGCTGAAACTAGACAGAACTGAAAGCAAAAGAAAAAAATTAGTAGAAATAAAAGCATATGAAAATAGAAAACTGTGATAACCCCAGTTTGTTTGTGTGTGTTTTTAGGGTATGATGGGTGTAGTGGGCTGGATGTTGCTCCTACTCTCCCAGATGATGGTGCCTGTGGCGTCCCAGAAGCCTCCAGGGCTCAGCGTGGGTGTGGTCATGGGCCAGACGCGCCACATTTCTGATCAGGAGCTCCGTCCGCCTCGGCGCCCTGATGATGCCCTCGACGTCTCCGTGGTAATACTGAGGGTCAACCAGACTGACCCAAAGTCTGTCATTACACAGGTGAGAAATGTTGTTGTGTACATTCGCTGGTATTACACACCTCTATCACACACACACACACAAACACTTGTTTGAGTCCTTGTTTGACACCTGAGTTTGTTTTATTGTGTCCCAAGGTGTGTGAGCTCCTGACTCGCACTCGTCTCCACGGCATCGTGTTTGCCGACGGCACCGATCAGGAGGCCATCGCCCAGATCCTTGACTTCCTCTCCGTTCAGACGCAACTTCCAGTCCTGGGAGTCCACGGAGGCTCTTCTATGATTATGGCTGACAAGGTGAGCAACCCTGACGCACACACAGGCGCACACAGGTTCCAACGCGCACACACACACACACACACACACACACACACACACACACACACACACACACACACAGAGAGAGAAATCATACCCTTGCTTTTTTGGATCCACACAGTGTTTGTGTTTTGGAGATTAGGGAGCTGTAATCCCTCCTCTCAGCCACCTTTGAATGTTGGGATAATGGTTAATGCTTTTCAACCTACACTTCTTTCAGATGTCCTGGCACGTTAGCATTTAGGTCAGACTTCCATAGGCAGACTTGGCATTAAGAAAGTCGCTCCACCTGAAACACAACTCATGATTCAATGTACAGTGGAAACCATTTATAATGATCACAGATACAGTGATCAGTTTGCAATATTACATTTTATTACTTTTCAATATCACTGCAAGTATTACTTTTAATGTACTTGACAGGTCCACTTTTCTATTTTAGTTTATTTTAGCTTAGTTACTTTTTTGTCATTCTATTAGGCACTGTTGTTTTGCATTTACTCCTTATATACTTTATATTATATAATTCTACAATACAATCATATTTGAAGCAGCTATACTGTATACTGAAGAAATCAATAAAATTCAGCCAGTAGTGAAGCTGTTGTTTTCATTACTTTAAATTTAAATGCATTAGTACCACTTTACAATGAGACTGCCCTCAAATGATTTAAAAATGGTTTCTAATTAGTTATTATGTTATTAATTTGGTTGAAAAGACTTTATAAATCATAAATAAACAAAGGAATTATAAAGTGTAAATTGATGCATGCTGAATCTGATAATTTGATAATTGTTAATTTGATGCCAAATAAAGCTTTTTCTTTACTACTCAGATAGGCTGATTGTTGATTAAATGCTACCACCTTTATAACAAATATCTGATGAAGCTGACAGGTATAAACAGGATTCTTACGGGTGCTGAGAAACCGTGAAAACTCTTGAATTTTAAGGTGAAGTTTTCAGTTTGAAAAGTGCTCGAAGTTTAGATAAAGTGTTTGAAACTCATTACTTCCACAATAAATCTCTATCTGACTAAATAGTTTTCTTTTTAGATAAAGAAATTAAGTAAATCAGATAACTTAAATGCTTTTCCCTTATGAACAAAACAAAGACGACAGTGCTTGAACCTTAAAAGATCCCACAGCTAGTAACATTAAACTCTGATGTGTCTGTGTGTCCTTTAATTCCCTTCTGTAAAAGTCTATCATTAAACATGATTTTGGTTGTTTATAGCAGTAGTTTATTTGACTTAGTGCGATGAAGAACAGAAATGATCATTTTGAGTGTATATTTACAGCATGTATATAAATATATAGGCCTGATTTACCACAGCTGTAAGATGCTGGAAAAGCCTGAAAATGCTTGAGAGCGCTTGAATTTAATCGGGATAAGGTGAACGAACCGTGTATAAATGCTGCTGATGGAGAGGACAAAGTAAGCCCAGTAATTAATGACATCTGAGCCCTTTTTTATCTAATGTATTGTAACAGTTTATTGATTATTGTAATTATTACTATAAAGTGTTTGCAACCCAATAAAGAACTTAATTATACACTATTTATGAATCATTTATAAGGGCCGTCTTATAGTGAAGTGCTACCTACATGAGAAATAAAGATGTAATCACATGAGAGGTTTCCACTGTAATCCATTAGGCTACAACATGAAAAACTCCATAAAACATGGGAAAAAAAATGTATTTATATATTTTTTAAAGTTTCCATTTTCGAGATAGAGATATATCCTCAGCTGCTGTGAAAATGAGATACTGTTAAACCACAGCTTTTGATAAATGTTGCATTTTTGCTTCCTGTGAGTTTCTTTTAAGCTCTTTGAAATGGATGTTTAATGGTTGTTTGAGTTAAGATTGGACATGGTTCACTTGCGTCACATATAAACTGTCCGAGGATGTTGTAGTCAGCATGTAGTAGATTATGAAGTGACACAAATAGAGGTTTTTGAAGCTTGTTTCTGCTCTCAGCGCTGCTCTGTCAGATCATGTTTTGTGTAAGTATGGAGTAGAAACACTGCCAACGCACTGGATTGATGGCTGGTTTCACCCCAAGCAATTTTATGTTAATTACCCTTTTCAAAGGTTACATAGTGCACATTTAAAAGTAGAGTATTCCTAAGGTCAGTAGAAGTCTTTGCACCAAACATGCAGCATTCTCTGGTATATCATTTTTATTCTAACAGATGATCAAGCATTGTTGAAATATGTAATAATGTATTTTCTGTTTGGTCTAAAAACTGGGCTACGGAAAGCCAAAAAAAAAAAAAAAAAGGCGAAATGCCAGGCTGTATGTAGCTGTATCACGTCTGGCACTCAGTGGGATGCCAGAAAAATAGATTCCTAGTTTTTAAAAGAAAAAAGAGAGAATATCCTTTAAGATTGGATTTTTGTTTTATTTTGGTGTGATGCTCAGTGCAAAGTTAGGGATGTACATCTCTTTCTTAGCTGAATTCTCTCTCTGGTACTGACTCTGTAGACCTCGCTGACTGACAGACAGACTGAAGAAGCTTTGATAAAAACACAACTGGTTCTTTTGCTTTTAAATCTCTCAGGGCACAGCAACCAAAACACAGGAACCAATAACTGCAGCAATACAGCCTTTTGAAGTATAGTTGATGGGGGATACAGTGTGTGTGTGTGTGTGTGTGTATGTGAGAAAAGACAAGAAAAGAGAAGGAGGAAGGTAAGAGAGAGACTGAGAGTTGGCTTGAAGGTTAAGGGAGAGGGGCTGTAACATGAAGGTCATTGGCTTAAACCTCCCACTGAGTATATAATGAGAGGGAAAATAAATAAATTGTATTTTCCTGCCTTCAATCGCTGCTGTTGATGTGCCATTAAACGAGGCACTTAACCCCCGACTGCTCTAATTGAACTTCTCAGTGGCCAAAAGTACAAGAGTGCGGTCATTCTTGGCAGCTCCCAGGTGCGAACGTGAGTGCGTGAAGCCTGTAACTAACCGGCCCCCTGCAACTGTTCCTGCAGGTGTGTCCTGTTAGTAAAAAAAGTCCCCCCGCGTGGTTTAAATGACAGGCAAAAGCAGCCCAGTGGTAGGCAGTTTTGGAAGCTCGGTGAGTCAGCAAACAGCCCTCGAATTAAGTCATTACGTCACGTCATTGCATGCAGGGCCACTTTAAATGCAGATTTATTGAGGCATCATGGCCAAAATGTAGACAAGGCCAAGATCAGTGGCGAATAACAATAAATGATAATTACAATTTATGAAGACAAAGCTAATAATTAGGCCTGGTTGATAATTAGCCCGATCGCCTAAAATCAGTAATCAATACAAACACACATTATGAGACTATAAACCATTAATCAAACCAATAACTAACTGCAGACAACATCAGACACAACCTCATCATACAGAGTCTTTCTATAGTGCGGGCAAAATGCTAAAAAATATGCATAATAGTGATGCACAGACAACAGTTATAACTGTGTGCACTGGCCGAGTCATAAATCTGGTCATTCTGATTAATAGTGGATGAGTTGCTGGTGGGAAAAAGTGTTCTCTGTGAGAGGCTGTGTGTGCCTTTACGCACAAAGCACAGCAGAATAACTTCTTTCATTACTTAACTCAGTTTCCTGCTTGACATAATTTAAAGGGTACCATAGCGTGTAGGACCAGGTAGAGGCGAGTCCACCCAGGCCTCAGACAGTATTGGCTGTTTCAGTTAAACTAAAGCTCGCTGCCCTTTTTAGGGGAAAACGCTGCACCCAAACTCGCTTTAAGAAATATGACGTATTTCCAATTCCTTACGTATCTGCAAAAGTACATAACTCTAAAAACACAAGATAAAAGGTGTCATATGATGAGAGTCTTCCTGTCAATTCAGCATCGGTTTAAGTCAGACAGAAAGAGGGCGCACTGGGAAAAAACTTCCCTTCACCTGATTTTTTTTATGTCTGTGACAGTTTCTATAGATGTAGATGTTGACAACTGTCAGACAGCCTTAAATGAGGAAATTTGCTCCTTTCTTTGAGGGCACAATGACCAGTTCAAAACAGGGCATCCGAAACTGGCCTTGTGTTACAGAAGGGGCAGTACAGACACATTCTGCATCCATGGCCGTGGCTGTTTGGCCGTGGTATAACGGTTTAGATGCGTGGGCGTTGTAGTTCTCATTTATCTGCACCTGCCAGAAGGACACAGTTCAAATGATTGGGGAAAAGGTGTGAGAGGATATTGATGATTTTCCTCCCCTGTGCTCTGGCTCTGCATTGAATAATTCTGTGATTTTTTTTTCTGCAGTCATGATCAGGAGTGCAACTAAGGGTTGTTTTCATTACCTGTTCTACATTTATGGATTATGTAAATAATTGTTTGGTCTATAAAATGCTACAAAATTGAGAAAAAATCCTCATATAAAATAATAAATGGGAATTTAACTGCAGGAAACACATTTATTTTTTAGCAGTAACACTGAGACACAAATACTGCACAGGCTGCATTATATACTGCTTTGGAGAGCGAAGGTGAGCTTAAACTCTCCTCAGTCTGAGGAAATAAAGAACTTGGTACTTATCCACAAATTTCTTGGAAATACTTGAGGATACAGAAATTTTGGAGAAATGTGAAGGTGTCACCTTGATTTGATATGATTTGGAATTATCACAGTGTATTAGCAGTTTAAAAAAAAACATAATTCACCCTACAGTACATGATATTATTAAAGTAGTAAAGTAAAATCAGTAGGCGATTACAGGGAGGATGCCTTCACCCTTGTTAGCAAAATGACCAAAATGCATCCTCCTTGTTAACCTGCCATCCTCCGTCTCTGTTTCCTAGTAGCAGAGAGCGTGCATGCAGGGACAGAGGGGTTGTTTAGTTGAATATGTTAGTCTTGTCTGCCTGACTTATTGATCCTTTATCTGACGGAGGTTTTTGCAAGCTAGAATCTACAGCCACGACCATGGTTCTGAAACATCAGCAGCCTAACTGTGTTGAGCACTGATAAATCCACTGCGCTGTCCGCGGTGCTGAAGTAGTAGATTTGTAAATGGGAGATTTTCTCAGAGTTATGCTCTGCGGTTTAATTTTGGATCTATAATATTCTATAAACTATATAGCTATGGTGGGGTATTTAACAATGTAGAAGCAAAACAGTTGTTCATAAATCAGTTTGCTATTATTATTAAATAACTGTGTGGATATTTTTGCAGTCATGATGAGGTGTGCAGCTAAGGATTGTTTTTATTACCTGGTGATTATTTTTAGATTATTCAAACATTTGTTTAGTCTATAAAATGCTACAAATGGTGAAAAGTGCTCATAGAAGATAATATATGGGAATCAACTGCAGGAAACATTTATTTTTCTTAGTAGTAACACTGAGAGAATTTAAAATACTACACAGGCTGCACTCCACTCTATCATCCTTGAACATAAATGTTAACAAAGACATGGAAAAACTAACCATCGCAATTTCTTTGATTCGTTCAAAACTCTTGTTGTGTCTAAAAACCCAAAGATATTAATTTTATACTAATATAAAACCAGAAAATTTACTCATTTGAGGAGCTGCAACCAGCAGCTTGATAAATGACAGAAAGGATTAATTGGTTATCCGGATGGCAATTATTTTTCTGCTGATTGGCAAATTGAATAATCGATAAATCGTTTCAGCAGCAGTTGTGATTGGTGTGCTGCAGCCTCTTCCTATCTTGCCTGGCGACAGAGCCAAACAAGACTATTACAGAGGTGATGAGGACTCTCACTGAGGTTGACACACGTTTTGCTCTTGACACTCACACCGGGAGGGTGATCTCATCACACTGTGATCTGCTCTGCCACTGTCTTCCTCAGCTGTATCACCTCCTCTCAGTGACTTCAGAATATGAAGGTATATATAAATGGCAACGGTGTGAATCGCTAGAATAAAAAAGACCAACCCCAACAAACATATTTTGTGATGAAAAAAAAAATTCTGGCTCCAAGTCATACTTCTTGGCTGTGCGTCTGTTGCTTTTCTACCTGCTGTCAGTGGCGTAGTGGTAATCTGGAGGATTGAGAGAAATCCCAGTGGGCTAGTAACAATTCAGCCTGATTACTGTGGGCTAACAAACAATATTGTGCTTTCTGCAGCCTGAGCCGGCAGAGCCTGGTGCTCTCTGTCTACACACACACACACACACACACACACACACACACACACACACACACACACACACACACACACACGAGTTCTGCTAATGTCGCAATCACGTCTATAGTATAGGACTGAAAAATGAGCGGCTCATCCCCCGTTACCTTGGTTATCCTGGCTCAGTCCAGTAGTAGTCTACACATCATGTTTTAGATGGAGAGGAAAAAACAGAAGGAGGGAGATGGTGCCAAGAAAATACAGAAAAAAGCTTCAGCAGGCAGGCAAGTGCTCTAAAATAATAGATATACGTGGAGGTGGGCAGTGCAAGTGTGAAATACTTGGTGTTAAAGCAGTGTTAAGCTGCCAGGATGCAAACTTAACTGTCATGATTATGTCACATTTCAAGTAAAGGCTTTCTCCACTTGTCATTTTTATCAGTAGCTGGCCGCAGAGCCATCACACTCGATCACATAAACAGGAGCAGGCATTGGAGGCATCCCGGAAAACTGTGATAAACAAGATTGTGGATACCAGGACAGTTTTTATTTGTCAAGATTTCCTTGAGTTTACACACAGTGTGACTTCTGAGCTCAGTTACAATTTGTTTTTTTTTTTCCTGGAAACTAGAATATTTTTAGCTGCTTTTCAGTTGGGGATAAATGTGTTCATTTCAAGTCAAAAACAGTTTTGTTGTGTCTGGCTTGGTTGCAATTACCAGCGTAGGACCTGGCCTTATTTTTGCTTTGGGAGCCGCTTTTTTATTATCAAATAATTTCTCCAGCTTATTGGCTCCACCAATATCAGTGGTTTTGTAATACTGACAAAAAGAAAGTGTAATATCTTTATATATTTGTAGGAGGGATTGCTATTTTCCCTAAAAATGAGACATTTTCTCTTTGGGGAATAGAAGCACAATATCCCAGAAATCCTGGTAAATGCACTCGTTTTTAAGGTTTTAAGATATTCGGCTACAGTCAGAACACACTAATCATGTTTCAAACAACACTCAATGCAACCAGGAGAACTATGGGTTCCCAACCTTACTGCTTTTAGGTATTATTTGGTGGTATTAATACTTACTGAGGCAGGTGAATGTCATTTAGCTTATTCAACATAGGAAGGAACATAATATAGACTGTGTATGCAGCGTGAAGATGAAATGCCAACTTCATTGTCTGTGATCTGTACCTGCCTGCCTGCACAGCCTCATGGAAGTGTTATTTTAAAATTCATGGTTGTATAAAGAAACAGAATTTGTTAAAGGAGTAATTTGGCGTTTTCACATTTATTTTATTATGTAGGGCTGCAGCTAACAATTACTTTCATTACCGACTAGTCTGTCAATTATTTTCTCAATTAATCAGTAAATTGTTTGGTCCATAAAATGTCAGAAAATGATGAAAAATGTTCAGCACTGTTTAACAAAGGTAGACATCCTCAAATGTCCTGTTTTGTCCACAACCCAACAATATTCAGTTAAATTGCATAGAGGAGTAAAGAAACCAGAAAATATTCACATTTGAGGAGCTGAAAGCAGAATTTCTTTAAAAAATGACTCAAAACAATCAATCAGTTATCAGAAAAGTTGGCGATTCACTTAATAGTTGACAACTAATCAATTAATTAACTAATTGTTGCAACTCTCTAAAAGCTGAGAGAGATTAATCCTGTTAGCGTTCACAGGCAACCGGTGCAACTCCAGCAGGAGGCTGGCACTGTTTGTGCTGCAGTGTTAGATAAAGTCAGTCTAATAAGGTCAATGATCACTCATTAGTTAAAATCAAAACGCTCTCATTTACTTGGTGTGAGTGCGGACGGATTCTTCAGGAGATTATGGCTGTCTATCTTTGTGCTGCTCTGAGAGGCGCATTGCACCATGCTGTCAACTGTAAATGTAAATATGCTGCCATTTCTGCTGGTATTTCAACCAGTATTGTTTTGGATAAAGTATAAATCCAGTGATGCATGCTTTAGGTTTTCACCTGGGATTTTACCTGACGTTCCAAATGTTGCTGCAAACCACTTGTTGAACTTCCGGCACATGTGATCCCGCATTCACAAAGCGGACACTTTGCATCTGAGCCTAATTCAGATGGTAGAGTCAGGAGTATTTGAATTCATGCCACTTTGTCTTTATTAATTAATTAATTGAAGCGTACAGTGTACTGCACACAGCTGTTGGAAAAAAAAACAATTTATGTATTTTAATATGGGTAGTAGGGGTGTAAAGATTCACTCGTGCATCTGATGCATCTGGCTTTAATGTGTAAGATACGAGTGCATCAGTTCAGGCGGCCTGTATCGGGTAAAAGCCGAACCTGAATCAGAAACAAATCGATGCCGCGTCAGCGTATCTATACATCCCATTAGGACGTGCATATGTTTAATTTTTGGCATCAGTGAAGTGCTGCTGTAACTTTCCTCCGTCCTCTCTCTCTCCTCCTGCCACTGTTGGCCATTTAAAAAATTTTAAGCGATATCGTGTCCTTGAACATGTATCGAGATACGAATCAAATCGGTCTAAGTCAGACACTCCTAATGGGTAGGCAAGCATCTCTGTATTGATTTACTCATTTTAAACCTAGTTTTTCTAGTTTAATGATAGAACTAATTTCAGGTTTAGTTAATCTTTCTTGGTGCAACCCAGTCTAGATGTTTTAAAATATTTTTCCCATTTTCCTGTCAGCATAACAGGAAATGGAATACCAGGAAATGGTTTGGATGGGTATTCCCAGGAACCTCATTTCCCAGGATTACACCCTAATATGTAATTAATGTACACTTCATAAGAAAAAGCTTCATGCCTGGGTGATCTTTTGCTGGTTGCCTCCCAATACAAACCTGCCCCATCACCACTTTACATGATTTGTCCACACCATCATTTATCTCCTGGGCTGAAATGAAGTCACACTCAGCAGCCGGCGCCTGCTGTAGACCGAACTGAAATTCAAATGTAGTAGACTCCAGACCCCCATATAAACAGCTTTCACAGATGTTTAGCATGAACAGTCCTGGGGGGAAAAAACAACCTTCTTTCGAGCTCGGTGTGCAAATGTGCAACTTCTCACACACACATACACAACACCTTTAGAAATTGTGTTAGGAATACACTAATAAACCAATGTATGAATAAAAGAAATAATAAGCGTATAAATAAAGGCCTACGGGCAGAACGCAAGTTGGCTTTGTTTATTGTTTGTGATTTTAAATGAAACATTGATCTACTGGGCAGGGTTGAACTCCGGAAACTTTGCTGACAGTAATATTGTTTTTGCATCCCAGTGTTAGTTTTTGCCTACACTGTACTTCTCCCTGTAACTCTGCCAGAGCTGGCGATGTTTGAAATAAGTTCCACCCCAATTGGATCAGCTCTAGCAAATAGAAGAATCATCCATTTTTTGTATGCCAAACCCATTTTTTGTTCCTAAATGAAAACAAATGGATCAATGTCAGAACAGGTCCACCCTCTTTCTCTCCGTCTCTTTCACTCTTTCTCCCCCGTCTCTGCCTCCTCATCATTCCCCCCATAATGCATGTCAGTGTGGAGCAGTCAGGAGGCTTAATCTATAGGAAGTTGGCTGATGTGGTGTGAGAAGGGAGCCACGTTTAGGGAACATGGAATTGATGGGGAGAAAGGGCATGTGTAAGCCCAGGAGAGGAACAGGATTAGTTTGGAATGTTGTACTTCCATTACAGAGGGAACGCTTTGGGAAATAAGAAATGTTGTTGGCTTTACCTCACCCCCCATATGTGCTCACTCATTCTCCGCCAACCTTGTTCATCTCTTTTGACTTTCTCAGCATGTGTGTGTGTGTGTGGTGGGTGGGATAGAGGGCTGGGGGTGGGGGTCACAGTGCGTAGCATAAGAACACGAACATGCTGAAATGGAAGGTTGTGAATTAAACATGCATGTTCTTTCTGCTTTGCTGTACCACTGTGGTGGGATGCTACGCTTCTGTGGTGTCTGTGTATTTGCATGCATATGTGTGTGTGTGTGTGTGTGTGTGTGTGTGTGTGTGTGTGTGTGTGTGTGTGTCCCAGCCTGGGATGTCCCATATCAGTAGGGGCCATTTGCCCAGGTTCTCTGCTGAGTCGCTTTAATATTTAACACCTGCTCCCCACACCTGCTGTCACTTGCTGAAGATACACTGCTGTGTCATTCACTCACTGAGTCCTCCCCCACTTTCACCTCTAATTTCTTTCTCCTGCACTCAAGCTTTTACATCCTCCGTGTCTCCTCCTGCCCCATGTGTCTCTGTCTGCTCTTCTTCTCCTCTTTCCATCTTTCTCCCTCATCCGCCACCTCATCCTTCTTTTTCTGTCTCTTCATTTCGCCGCGTCTCTCTGTCTCCTTGTCCCGCTCTTGCAGCCACGCTTGTTATTCTCTGGTGGCTCGGGTTGTGAAAGGAACAGCCAGCCATGTTGGACGGCTTTGGGAAATCTCGCTAGCCTTGAACTCCTGTGAAGCAAGATTGGATGATGGGTTTGTGTGTCTGTGTGAGAGACAAAGAAAGACCAAAAAAGGGGGAGCGTAGCTGGGTTGATATGGTTACTATGGTGACTAAACCAGACTACAGCATTTAGTTCTGTTCTGCCTGCAGCTTAGGTCCTCTGGCTGCGTTAACACCGCAGGTATTGTTGCCCAGTTTCTTCCAGCTTGGCTCGGCACAACTGGCTGTCGGTGTGAAAGCCAGTGAGAGATGAAGTCCCTGTCACTGCACTCGCAACTCCAACCTCCACACTAACATGGCTAATTTTGAAATGCTGTTCATGTGTGAAAGCAACATAAATCCACTAGCATTTGTATGGGTCTTCATCCACACTAAAACCTGTAATGTAATGTAAAATCTGAACAGGAATATCTCCTCTTCTTTGTCTTATTTCAGCTGACGGATGACTAACTGTGACAATTTAGTTCTTTGCATTTAGCCTACATATTTTCTGTTTCTATTGTCCAACAACTGAACATGCAGAAAATAGGATTTTGATTGTGGGTCAGTTAGCCAGGCGCGAATGTGATGCTGTGCTGAAATTTAAATCAAATCAAAATTAAACGTTAAGTGTCAGAGGCTTGCTATCAATGTTTGATACCTTTTAAGGTATAGACCAAAATAACCCAGAACCAATGAGTATCGAAACTTCTCTAGTTGATCCTTTTTGTACCCAGATCTTGAAAAAAGTTTGTTCAGTTCGAAGAGATGCTACCAAACTGTTTGAAAGAATGGCCAAGGGTTGACATTAATTATGGCCTGATGCTTCAATTGTTTTTATTGTCAATAAATCTGTTGACTGATGTTGATTAATCAATTAGGTTTCTATATAATGTGGAAGGATTATTTCAGAAATGATGCTTATCAAATGAATTTAAAAAAAGGATATAAAATGCACTGACATCAGTACTGGTATCATAATTTGCTGTCTGGTGGATGAAGTAGATGATTAGATTGATGTTACTGTCATATCTGTTTGTAAATAAAGGCCACAAACAGCAGTCATTAAGGTTTGTTCGGAATATATCTTGTTTTTTGAATTTGTACCAAACTGAGGCATAAAAATGACAAAGTTAGGGTTTTATATGGGGCTATTTCTTTAATAGAGTTAACAGAGAAAATAAATTAACTGCCACACAGCCTGTGACCAGGGACAAGATTGTTTTCTAAAAGCTCTATTTTCTCCATCAACACTAACAGCTGCAATTTTTGATTCAGACTCTAGAAAGGAATTTTTAAAAATCTCACTTTAGTGAAATAAAAAATGCAGCTTTAGTACAGTAGTGAGGGTCAAAAGAGAGAGAAAAAGATGTTTCCAAATACACTCAGCTTAGTGTGCACTTGCCCTCCTACTGCTCAGCCGCAGCACCTTCGTCGAGGGGGGTAAAAAATGCATTAAAAAAAAGTTAAAAACGGACCCATATTGTGGGTCATATTGCGGTTACCCTTGAAACAGCCTGCATTATACCGTGAACATGACTATGAATATGAATGACTTGAAGAACAGACACTGACTTAACCTAAATGCACAATGAAATCTCCATCTGTAGTGGAAGCAAACATCTGCCAAGTTAGCTCTCAGCTAACTGGTACAGTACATCAAAGAGCATAATTTATATCGTATTATACACCGTCTCTTACAGAAAATACAATAAAATATAATAGAATAAATAAATATGTATACATTTCCAATTAATTGCTATATAGT
Source organism: Lutjanus erythropterus (assembly GCF_056507025.1). NCBI lineage: Eukaryota > Metazoa > Chordata > Actinopteri > Lutjaniformes > Lutjanidae > Lutjanus > Lutjanus erythropterus. Next base: position 10,128,529 of record NC_139319.1, read on the forward strand.
ATTTTACTGTTGTCTGCCAGAAAGTACACTTGAATGCCAATGCATTTCCAATAACAAGACTTTAAAGGTCCAGTGTGTGGGATTTACAAGGATTTATTGTCAGAATATGGCAGAAATGAAATATAGTATTCAGTCACTCAGACAAAACAAAACATTTGAAGACGCCACTATAGGTCTCAAAAGCTGATTGCCATTAAAAAAAAAAACAAAATTTCATGAACTAATGATTAATTGAAAAAAATAAACAACAAATTAATTATTAATTAAATTCAAATTCCCAGTCATTTGGTAGACCAGGGTTTCATGTTTCCTTTTGGATGAGAACCTCCAGACCGGGCTGAGTATATAAAATTTTTGATATGGTGCCAATACAATACCTGAGACTTGGTGTGAATACCAATAAAACAATAAGGATGCTTTAGTTTGGGGAATATTAAGAATAATGTGAATTTAAAGAAATATTGCAAACTGTTCAATGCAGTAACAGAACTTTGAGAACTTTGGGAAGTTAGAAAACTTTCCTGATTTAGATTAAAAGTCCAATCTGTAAGATTTAAGGGGATCTATATGCAGAAATGAAATATAATATTCATAAGTATGGTGTAAAATCACCTGAAAATAAGAATCGTTGTGTTTTTGTTACCTTACCCATTGATTCCAGTGGGCACAGCTCATCTGCGCCACAGTTTTGATCCATCCTCCACATGGCTGCATGTCCCACCAGTACTGTTTCAGCAACGGAGTGTTTCACCCACTTGAATATGTTTACTTGCTCTGATTTTGTTGATTTGGTTCTCTTTCATTGCTTTTTGTGCTTCTACCATGGATAAGCAATCTGTGTAGTTAAATTCTGTAGTTTGTCTGTATTGGGTCTTTTATTTTGAAAACTGACCATATTTCAGTGCCTGACTTCCTGCTCACTCGATCTGCCGTGTGCTGCTTGATGCGACATCTGTCAAAAATAGGTTGTGCACATATTTGGAGTGGAGTGGAGAGACACTTCTGACGCTGCTGGTTGAGCATTGTGTAGAATGGCTGCAAACAGCTCCATCAGTCGTAGCGCAGTCGTAATGCGACGCAGCCATGCCTGGTGGAATCAAGCGGTTAGAATGAGCTGTTTATATCTACAGAGTGAGCGGGTCTTCTTTCATGGAAACCAATATGTTGCATGTTTACACAGTCGCACTTGAGAGGGCCCTTTCATGTTTTCCACGTGTTTTGCAGCAACCATGATTTCCCTGCACGCTTGGAGCGTTATTCAGCTGATTGCAATCTACAACCTCACTGCTCACCAAATCCTACACACTGCCCCTTTAAGATGAATTGCATCAGTAAAAACTGACTGTATTTGACAATATCTTTTTTCCCATTCTTTTATTTAGAATATTCAGTCTGTTCCACATGCGAGTAAAACAACTGGGTCATTTTTAGCAGGCAGTGTAAAAACTTCAGTGGATGCAACTTACAAACACAAACAAACAAGTTTTAATTTGCAGTTCCAGTCAAATTTGTGAATTGGGAACCACAACAAACAACAAAAACAAAAGAAAAGCATGTAAAACAGAAGCCGATCTACACTTTGCTTGTGTTAAGAATATTTGTCCTGTTGGTTCTGGCTGTGACACTCATGCTGAGCGTGGAGGTTACCATTTGGAGGGAAAAACAATGTTTAGCATCGCTCCTCATCACGTCTTTTCTTGGAGCTGTTTTCATCTTTGGAGGGCAATTGAAGTATTCACTGTAGTTTTGGCTTTGAGACAGTCACTCCTCATCATCCCTTTTTAACTTTGAGTGCTTTTCATCTTTGGACGTTCACTGTACATTTGGCTCTGAGACAGTCATTTTTCTTTTCAGCTGCTTTACTTTTTCTGCTTTACTTGTGCTTGATTTTTAGTTTACATTTCTGTAGGTTGCCCTCTTGTCTTTCTCATCAACTATATGGGTACTAACACCGCTCATTGCAGCCTACACAGCTCACAGTTTTATACATTCTTTATTTTTCTGACGGTGAAATGCAGTTGTATACCTGACAGAAGAAAATATTCAGCTTGCAATATGGTTAGGGGCATTGTCAAGCAGTTTTATAAGCCCTTAACCACCAGACAGATGATTGACAATACCTCCCAGAATTATTAAAGTTCGATCGTGAGAGAGGTAAAATACATGCTTGCTTCCCTCCTTTGACAAGATCACTGCACGGAGAAGATAAATAATATCCAGTATTTTGAGTACATGAGGGGCTGATTGAATCATTTGACTGGACTGGACCTCCTGTGAGCTACTAAATGCCAAGAAAAATACAAATTCAAGCAGAAGGCAGCCAAGGGACAGCAGTGAGATAACAAAAACCCAGTGAAAAATAATACTGTTATTGCATTTTGGTTTGCGTTGTGGTTTCATAGCTCTGCATGCAGAGCCCCGGCAAAGTGCACTTTACTTACATCTTTTAATTTGCTGCAGTCGTCTTTGCTGCTATCTCTGAAGTGCTTTTCATTGTTATAGTCCTATAGTTATTACTGAAATGTTGATAATAAAGAAAAAACTCTTTTATATAAAAAAAAAAGTAGATACATGTATCTGCACCCAGTTTGTCTTTTGGAGTGTATGGTAAATGTAGACAGAATACAAAAAATTGCTTCGCATTATAACTGAATGCAGCTGAATGGATCACCGTCTAGGAGGATGAGAGAACAGCAACGCTTCGACTTTGGAAAAAAAAAAAGAAGAAGAAGAAGCTGCTTCAGGCTCCAGGCAAAATCACACCACTCTGCTCCCACTCTGCATATACACTGTAGCACATTATTACTTTACGGGGGGAAAAAAAAAATTTGCATCTAATAATGTGGACATCCAGTCTGTAGGTCAGCACAATCCATTAAAGTTGTTGCCACTGTGGTGCCTTTTATAGCACCAGAGAAATCACAGTTTACCTCCACAAAGAGCACGTCCATCAGTGCCTATGTGTCGCAGTATTTAATGTGTGTAACATTATAAAGAGCAAACCAATTTGGAAAATGAGTGTATTTACCTGTCTGTCAGTGTGAGGTGGTAATCACGTCCACCTATGAAGAACATGCTTTCCTGCTTACCTTGTACATATGCAGACACAATTGATAATGCATGCTTTGCAACCTTATGCATTAACCAAACAGTGATGTTAGAGATGAGTCAGTTGACACAACTAACATCCCCATTGTGTGCTGGTTATTTCAAGCAATTACAACTATCAAATAACCAATTATATCGCTGACCATACACAAGCAATGTTAGGCTGTTAAAACATGCACAGCATAAAAGGGCCAGTGTGTGACATTTACTGGTGTTTACTGGCAGAATATGACAGAAATGGCATGCAGTATTCAAAAATATATTTTAATTAGTGTATAATGACATCCATATAAAAATCATTGTGTTTTCAGTACCTTAAAATTAGACTTTTTTTTTTATTTTTATAGCAAACAACCTGCTCTCCACAGATCTGCCATGTTGCACCCCCATGTTTTTACAGTAGCTCAGAACGAACAAACTTCACGCCAACTCTAGTTTCACAGCCAACGTGGTGTCTCTTACGTTCTTAGCTGGTGAGCAGGACGAAAAATCTGCAACTTTACCTTTGGATGACACTAATCTCTACACACTGTTTTTTAAAGTGTTTTCATGCCTGTTCACGTCAGTATTTGAAGCCCCACTCAAGTCCGCGTTAACTGATGTTTCTAGGTTAACGTTCTTTCTTAAATGAGAATGAGGGTGTGGTTAAGAGTTGGATAATCCATCAAGATGGCAGCCAGATTGGTCAGTCCAACCTGTGTTATGAGGTAGGGCTGGGTGATATGTTTTATAATTAATATGCTGATATTTTTAAGATTTGAAAACCCTAATGAGATGAAGGTCTGCTCTGAAAAATGTTGATAAGAGTTTCCCAAAGCCTAAGATGGCTTCCTCAAATGTCTTGTTTTGTGCACAATTTGAAGATACCCAGTTCACTGTCACAGAGGACTAAAGAAACCAAGAAGTATTCACATTTATTACCAAAATAGTGATTCATTTAATAATTGATTAATAATCAATTAATCATTGCACCTCTAGTCTGCTGATGGTGAGATGCACCCCACTTGGAGGGGGTGACTCTCTCTTTCACCCTCACAGGTGATGCGATCACTCAGGGTCTGCTCTTCCTCAGCCTCCTCTAGCTGTCACTCCACTGATCAGCTGTTTATGTCCTGCTGGTTAAACGCACAATATGTGATTTCTGCCGCTAGAGAGCTCTCTCACATAAAAACAAAAACAAAAGACATAGTTTGATTTTGACTTTTTAATACAGAAACATAACTTATTATAGCTTTAAGTCAATGCTGCCCACCACCTCGCCACCATGGGCGCCCACACTTAAGCCAGATTTTCTTAATATAGCATTAGCCCAAAATTACAAAACACGATTGGCCTCAGGATGCTTAACACTCCGGTTAATGTCACTACCCCACCAGAGAGAGGGAGCGGCTGAAGGGACAGTGTGCCTGCCAAAGCTTGGAGTGTGATGGATGACTTGCAGCTACTACTATAGTCATACGTCATAGTTCTGTTTTAGCCACAGCTTAAATATTTTAACATTGAGCACAAAATTCAGTTATTTGTCAAAAATGATTTGGCAAACAGTGTGGTTAATCAACCTTGTCAGGAAATGACTCAGAAAAATATGAAATATGTGTGTGTGTGTTGGGGGAAAGAGACAACAAAGATGGAAAGGAAAATGATTTAACAGCATAAAGTATGTTTTAGGAGGTGCTAGATTATTTGCATTATTTATCATACGATATTAGTAAAATTATATCAGTATTTAATTTGTCATATATCATGATTATCGTCAGTCCTAGTATATCCGCACAGACCCCAATGGAGAAATTCCCAGAGTCCAGACTGGCAGAAGTTGTTGTGACTTGTTAGCTGTGTCGCACCATCCTTTTTGATTTATTCCTCTTTGTCTGAGTATGACTTGCTCCACTGAAGGGTAATGGTCTGTTGTTTTGAGCCACCCACTGCAACACATAAAAACCTTTATCCATGCACTGGTGTTGGATTCACACTCCACAAACAAAAACGGCCTTTGGTAAAACTCAGCGTCATGAGTCGGTTTCTGTTGACACTAGCCAGGCGACTGGAGCAAAACTACTGTCAGTCACAGCTGATGTCCGACAGCTCAGTCTTTATGGTCCTGGCTAGCGGTGCGGCTACCCAGTCACAACAGCCTAAGCCTCTGTTTTATTCCTACAGTCATGCTGGCTCAAACAAGTCAGCTTTGACACTGACAACCAGTGGCGTTCATGGGGGCAGGAATGGGTTGCCCTTTTTCCTCTTGGGTGCAAATTGCCCTTTTCAACTGGCAATCAAAACTTTTCAGGCCCTGGCCTGGCCCTTTCATAGGGCATGACCTTCTCTGGCTCAGCTGAGTTAGAGTTAGGTCTTTTATTTTTATTTTGTGCCCATGTCCCTAAAACTGCCTGTGAAAAACACTGCTGACAACATGTTATTAAAGTGAAATAATCCATAGAGTCATCTGTGTGCCTATAGTGGAAAGTCATTTTGGCTGTCTGAAATGCCGATGTCAACTCGAGTCCCCTTAGTTCATCAGAGTTGGAGGGAAAGAAACGAATGTTATCTCAAAAAAAAAAAAAAAAAACTCCAGTTATTTCACCATCCTCTGGATTTGAACTCCTCTGCTACATCTGGCCTCACTGATAACAGGAAAAACATGTGTCACCTCTTTGATATATACAGCTGAAAATCAGCAAAATGTTACTGTGAGTGCAGGTAAACTGTTTCTGGTATATTTACTGTCACTATGAAGCTAGTATGAGTCATCGGGTGTGCTGTGGGTATAAGCCTGCCATTGGCTGTTTGTTTCAGACGGTGATTTCCCCCGTCACTATGGGAAACAACAACATCCGAGCTACCAACCTACACGCTAAAAATGGCAAATTAGCACCTGGGTCGGTAACAGTATAAACATAAATAAGTCAGCAGCTGTTAACTTGGTTTTTTGTGTGGATGTAGCAATTTTAATGTCAGGGTTCGCCTCCTCACTTGCAAATGTTCCACCAAAACGAGTCCCCTCCAACATTATTTTGCAGGGGCACTGTCACTGCATCCTGGACTTAGCACCACCAAAGATGAATGTAATTGGTTTTAAGAAATACAAACCAGCCTGAGCATTTTCTTTTAACCCCTATAGCAGAGTCATACTGTGTGGAGCCAGAACTTTCATCAGCACTGAGCACTGTGGAGATAAGTTTGGCTTTGGGTGACCACTATAAAGCCAAACACATCTAAATGCTTTATTACAGATATGCTAAGTGTTATGACTCTTCTATTATTTATTAGTTTTTATAATTTAACCACTTCGATTCTTCTGGGATGTCTGCATCTTTGGCCGACATAACTCTCCTTCAGAGGCTGTAGCAGGCTTTAAAGTTAGAATGAAGATGCTGTTATCAAGATTTTAGGAATCTATTGGTACCAAACATGTTAAGCTAGCCTGTTGGGAAGAGGGTTAAGTAATACTCCAAAGTTAGGCTAAAGTTTGATGAGAGAAAAACTGTCATAGCCATTTCCAAAGCTTGGCTTCTCACCCAAGAGTCTCCCCGTTTGCCCACTTTATGCTAATCCCATGCAGTTTTGGACAAAAACCATGCAGTTATTTGCATGCAGTATAAATGTGTTATTTTTTCCTATTCTATTTCAATATTTCTGCACAGTTAGGTCCCTAAACGGTCTTGGAATTGCATAATTTGAGTATGACTGGAAAGCTGAGACTCTTGTGCATTCAGTAAACCCTACTGCATTCATATATGATGGTATTAGTCCCCGTAGTGGCCATTTAATTGTAGTGAGACCATTTTTTGAAACCTGACCTAACTGTATAAAATGACCTATTGTGACCTCTGGGATAATGACACCCTCATGAAACTTCACAATCACAAACTAGAGACCTAGGCCATTCAGTGGAGGCTCTCCGAGGTATATTGACAATAAGGGGGTCTCTGAGCAATCCTCAGAACAGAAGAGCTCGCCATCCAGATTGTACAGATTGTAAAGCCCCCTCGAAGCAAATTGTGATCTGTGCTACTGGGCTATATAAATATAATTTTGCATGGCTTGACGGTCGCCAAATATCACAATGCAATACAGAAATCTCCAAATGTTAAATGTTTTTGTTACCAAATCACAGCATGAATTCTTCTATGGTGTTCCTGAAGGTCTTGGCTTCTTAATGTGGTATTTTGGAGAGATTTTTAACCACTTTTATTAATTCCAAATTGCACCAAATCTGTGTAATAAATGTGTCAATCCGAAAATTGCTGAAAAAAAAATTATGAGACATAAAAGAGTGTGAAAATAGCTGAACTTCAATTTTAATGTTCTCAGCTCTTATATTCTCTTAACTTTAAAAATTTGAGTAGGCGCCTGAAGAAAACGCAGATTTATGACTGGAAAATCTTAACACTTAGTGCTGAGCTGCATCTCAAATTAATCTTAAGGTCTCCAGCCTTCAGATGATGTATACCACTTCTATGTGGGGTATACTCTTATGCCACCTGTAGCCCCCTAAAAATGCCAAAAACAGGGTCGGAAGGGAAGGAGTGGAAGCAACAGTGGAACCTGTTAACATAAAACAGAGAGAGACCAAACTCATAAAAACAGAGCAGAGTGGGTTAATACTGAATACTGTTTTTGGATTATTAATGCAGTGATGATACTGAGTACATGAGGAGGAACCAGAGGATTATTGACTTTGTTGAAAGATACCCATCCTGACAGTTGGAAGCCTGAGTGTCTGATACTGTAAGAGATGTTCAGATTCAATATGAGACAGAGGAGATAATCAAAATCATGATGAGACGCTCTTATTAATTTGCAGATTGATCTGAGTTGCCTTGATGTATCAAACGCCAAATTAGATAAAACTTCACTGAAGCAAACTTCACACATCAAGACAGTTAATATCACTTGAAACCAGACCTTGACTTATTATTTTAGTTTTGTCCAGATGTGGATTTTAAGGTAAAGCAAGAAATTTATGGCTTAAGTTTCTCTGGGAAACATTTCTTGACAGTGTAACAGCACTTGAGTAACTGTCTGTTTATGTGTCTCTGCGTTCTGTTTATCTGTCTGTGTTGGCAGCGACTCTCACTTATTGTTGTTTGCTTGTTGGAAACGGCTGCTGGAGATGTCAATCTCTCCTCAGCAGAGCTGCTGCAGCTGTTTAGCATACATCACGGCCTGTGTTGGTGTGTCGCGCTGTCTGTCTGTGCTGCTGTGTGATGGAACAGCAGGATGTCGCTCTCAGCCAACAGGTCCCTCTGTCTCGCACACACAATGAGAGAATTACCTTCGCTGGACCTGCTGTCTGTGCACCTGTGTTTGTGTGTGTGTTTATGAGAACGTGTGTGTGCACGAATCAATCAGATCTGTCAGCAGTCATCTCTACTCAACCTCAAGCGCGCACACACACACAGTACAGCAGTGGACCCACTCAACAGACCAGGCGTCTATATTATTATGTCTTCATTTTTTCACAGCACTCCCCTTCGTACACTCCAGCTTTTTTTTCCCCACTGCATCACTCACTTTTATCCTTTTACTTTTCAGTCATCCTCCATGTCTTTTTCTTGCCCCCTTTCTTCTCGTCACCTCCTGCCAACCTCATCCCCTTTCCTTTTCTCTTGTCATCCCCCCTGCTCTCCTCCTTCTCTCACGCCCCAGTTGGGGAGTACAATGAGATGGCAATGGCAGGGCTGTGGCGTGTGTGTGTGCGTGTGTGTGTGCTTGTGTTTGTCTGTGTGATGTCACACTACAGCAGCTCTATAGTAGCTCTCTCTTTTTTAATCCCTGTGCTCACAGACCACACTGCTATTTTAAGATTCTATAAACCTTTTCAAAGAAGCTTCAAGGGGAAAGCTTGTCCATGTACTGTGTACTGAGTGTGTGTGCGTGTGTGTTTTGGGTAGAAAGAAAGAGTGTGTGCGAGGGAGTGAGTGTCTAGATATGTTTGCATGTGTGTTTATTTTTCTGTCAGACCAGCTGATAACTCAACTCTTAGCAGTTATGTGGTTCAGGGATGCCACAGTGAGGAAAATTCCACCAGTTAGAAAAGTACTGATGACGCCGGTGTCATAGATTACACCAGACATTTTTCAAGAAAGGATATGACAGTGATGCACAATATCTGTAATGCTTATTTTGAGCTTACTTTGATATTTAAAATTATAACTTTAAATCATCCCTTACCTTGAACAAAACAAATTCTTAGAAGGTTGGTTAATTTATTAAGTTTTGAGTTGCCAGTTCCATCAAACCCCATACCGACCCCAGCAACTGTAGCTGACATCCACGTATCAGCTGTAAATTAATGCTAATGTTGGATACATGCAGGTTGTAATGTTAGCTCCTTGTCAACGCTAGCTTGATTGAGCAAAGTTAGCCTTAGTTTTGACAAATTAGCTGGCTGACATCTCCATGATAACGTACTGAACAGCAGAATAAAAGTCAACAGTCTGTTGCCTGTAGGGCTGCAACTAATAATTACAGATTATTGATTAATCTGTCGATCATTTTCTCAACTAATAAATTAGTTGTTTGGTCTATAAAATGTCAAAACATGGTGAAAATTGTCAATCTGTGAGTGCCCCAGTAGCACAGTTAGTAGAGCGTCCTCAGTCCTCAGCAGCACCAACATCAGCAACATGATAACCAACTAAATTACGACAAAAACAACATAAAACATGGCAAAACTTACAGCTTTCGTGTTCGGAGTCAGGTCGCAGACAGCTGATATCAGTCTGTCATTGATCAGCTTTGATAAAGCCGTCTGGCAAACTAAAATCCACACATTGTCAACAAAAAACTGTATCCAGTCAGCTCAGATTTGTGCTGTACTTTGACACGATGTCAATTAGTTTGGAGCTGAGTAGATGTTCAGTAAATAACCTGTCACTCAAATACACCAGGAGTGAAAGTGTCTCACCCCCTGACAATATTAAATTGAGAAGCTTTTCTCCTTATTAAAGTAACACCAGTGATTTTCTGACCACTGAGAGTTTGGTTGGACAAGAGCACATTGTGATTAGCCTACAGCGCTAACGTTTGAAATCTGACTCCTGTTACTGTGTGGTGTGAGTCTGCTATTGTTGCCATATGGAGCACTCTCAGTTTGTAATTGTAGCATCCGTCGTCCTAAGTATAGATAACGTGGTTTGACGGTGGGTAAATAATGTAAACTGTGGAGATAAGGTAACACCTACTACCACAGCAAGCCTAATATGGCTTTTGTCACATAGAAATATGAGTCACACAGACATAAACTTATAACCTATTGTGATACAGAAGTTGTATAGCTGGAAAACAACAATCTGACTGCTCTGGTTTGAATTCAAATCTGTTGTTTATATCTTTTATCTGCACAGTTCCCTTTCTGCTGGGTCACATGAATGTTAGAATCTCAAGGCAAGAGTCAAGTTGAATATTTAGAAGCACAGCTGATGTCATGTTTAAAAAAAACAGGCAGGATCTCCAGACAATAAACAGACAATAATCCTGGCAGTAAACCTGCCTCAAAGTATATTGCATGCTCATTATTGCCACTGCAATATAATATCTCTCTCCAGTCCTGAACTGTCTGATCTCTTGTCTTTCATCATATGTTAATCTGTTTCTGGCATCACAGAGGAGCCTTTCTGTCTCTTCAGTAGCTCTTGGTCTACCATTTCTGAGTCGATTGCCCCTTTTTAACTTGAAAAACATGAACGGAGAGGCCGTGCCCGGCTCAGTGCCTCCACCTGAACTCCTAGGAGGGAAAGGTGTGAAAAAGGAGAAATTTTCACCTATTTAATGGGCTGCTGAAAAACGTCTGGAGACGGGCAAGGTCATGACAGAAATAAACTTCCGTGACCTCACGTCCAGACCAGTAAAAACCCAAGGGCTCCAACAGGTCCTCTGGCCTCAAATTAGACTGTTGGATGATCCGCTGTCTCTCTGTTAACTGCTTGGTTAACGTGAGGGATGATGGCAAATGAATTATTCTTAAAGCAGCAATCCACAGCAGAATGGACTCAGCGCTGACATATTATCACCTAATAAAGTTGTTATAGCAAACATGTAAGCAAACATTTGCCTATTTACACATCCAGCAGACACAGAACAACATTAGCATACATTTGGATTCATGTTTGTGGCAACCCGACAGATATAAGTCCAATATTTACTCTCCTCTCAGCTCTGTTTTGATCTCTCCTACCAACTCCTGAGGGAAACATCTGGCTCTTTAGCTCGCTAGATCATCTACTATGCAGGTGCTTTGTCTCTCTGAGGTTTATTGTTGGCCAATATACGCCACATAGAAGTGGTATACATCATCTGGAAACTGGGAACCTGATGATTAATTTAAGATGCAGCTCAGCACTTGTGTGTCCTGTTTTCTAATCATAAATCTGTAATAAACATTGTGTTCTGGTTTGGCACATTATTCAAATTTCTGAAGATTTCAGTGTGTAAGACATCAGAACTTTATGATTTAAGTATATTATGGCCAGTCCCATGCTCTGTTATGTCTTATAAGTTGTTGCTAGGGTTTGAGCAATGTCTACAGAACTGAAACATTGCAATGGCCAATAGAGTTGGGCGTTAAAAACGATCATCGGCCTATCCATCGGAAATTGGCAATATCTTCATTCCCACTCCGACCTCCTCCGTTCTCTCTAGTCCCAGCTGGGAGATGTGCGCATGCAGCGAATTCACTATGTTACACATGTTGTGTGCATTCACTACGTCCAATAGACAAAATAAACTCACAAAATGTCTAGAAATTACATATTCTCACACTTATTTTCCATTTTAAATGGAGAAATACTGCTGTTCACCTTCTAAATTCAAGTTTCTCTCTTTTAGCAGATTAAGATGACCTTAATTGGCTTGTTAACTTTAAAAAACATGAAACAAAAACATTCAAACTTGACAGAAAAACATGTAAAACTCACCAAAACTGTCTTTGTTAGTCTGTCCACTCTTCCAACAATCATCAATCATGGTTTGGTCAAAATAAATCCTTAATTCACCGTGTGAAAAGAGTGTAAAGAGTCTGACTCTGCAGGCTGTTTTCCTCTGACTTCTCATTCAGCTCAGCCACAGTGAAAAGCAGAGGCTGTCACTCTGCAGACTATTACAATAGCAAAATAAAACAAATATCACCCTAAAAATCGGCCAATATGGATTCCGCCCATCATCCATAGCCAATATATTTGTCCAATCGCCCAAACCTAATGGACAATGATGTCATTGCTGAATTGAACTTGGTTATGTTTAATAAGAAAATAATAAACAGGACATGGATAGGTAATGCAATGAACAGCAGCAGCTTCTTTTTATTTTCTTTCTAACATGTCAAAAATAGAACTAAGGCAACAACTATATGGCAACTCTGAGGGGACACACTAATTAAATAGAGAACAGTTTTAAATCATGATGGTAGAGGGCTCAGTGGTTAATGATGGTCCATCAGCCCAATTCCAGCTGTTGCAGCAACTTCTAGGTTGATACCTTTTATTACGCAGATTTAGTGCACAATTCAACCATTTCTGTCCAGATGAGACTTGGATAAAAAGGATCAAAAATCCCTCCAAAATACCACATTGAGACACCAAGACCTTGAGGGACACTACAGAAAACGAACATGCTGTGATTTGGTATCAAAAACTTTTGACATTTGCAGATATCTGTAAGAACTGCATTTATCGACGATTGAATGGCGGGCACATCTGTTCTGCAGATTGCCTGGAGACCCGTTTACTGTCAATAGACCTAGGAAAGCCATTTATCTTCTGAATGCCGGGGGTCTGTAGTTTGTGGTTCATGAGGCTGTGACCATCCCAGAGGTCATAATAGGCCATTTCGTACACTAAGGTCAATTTTCAAAAAATAGTCTCACTACAATGAAATGGCTACTAAGGGGAGTAACATCATCATATCTGAATACAACTTTGCTTACTGAATCCCCAAGAGTCTCAGCTTTCCAGTCAGACCCAGTTTATGTAATTCTAATACTGTTTAGGGAGTCCAGCATGCAGAAATATTCAAATAAACAAGGCGAGGTTCATATGATACCAGTATCTTCACTCTAGCTTTAAAACTGAACCTGCTACAGCATCTGAAAGATGATAATGTTGACTGTGGATGTGGGCGTCTGTGTGGAATTAAAGAAGTTAATCTATAATGTTGTCATTATTATTTGTAAGCTGATCACAAAGTATGTTTTTGTATGTTTTAAATTAATTTACCAGACACCACAATGTAAAAATGTACTTTTACTCTCTACATACACACACAATTTGGAGTTCAGTGTCTTGTTTAATGGAGAAATATGTAATATATTTACCATAATAAATCATAAAATGGCCACAGTATGACATTAGAGATCAATAAAAAATGTTGAGTTGAAATACTGGCTTCTCTGAACCAAAGCTACAGCCGTGATGTCCTCCTTTGAAATTTCTATTCCGAGCCTGAATAACTGTTTTTATTTGCCCGTTTGACGTTAATTAGAGTTCAAATTAATGCTGAATGTTCACAGAATTAGTAAGTGTCTGTTTATGAGTCGTACAAATTCATTAATAATTTTGCAGAAGATGTAGATGTTTAGAACGATTAAACTGAGCAAAATGTTAATGGGGTTTGGCAGCCAATGAGACGGGCAGCCACTGAACTCAAAGTCTGGAGTGTGTATTTTCAGAGCAGTAGGTTTTTGTTTTCAGGATAACAGCTTTAACTTTACATTGACAGACAACTGACTGTTATAAACAGCTGATCAACTTGTAGTTTGAGAACTCATCATTGCTTGTTATTGTCAGTTCATGATGCTGTACAAGTCTTTTGCTTCTGCAGTGTTCCTGCAGCTGGCCTATGTGGCAAACTTGCTTCAGCCACAGATCATATATTAAATAGGATTTCAACATGTCTAATAAACCGTCTGTGGCTCAAACTTGTTATTTGGACTGCTGTACTCATTTTTGCATGTGTAATTGCCACATATTGCTCTTTTAAAGATGCTTCAACCTGTGAATAAAAGGAACAAAGGATTGAAGCAACTAGAGCTGCAATGATTAATCAGGTAATCAAAAACAAATCGATTTTTAAATTAATTATTATAATATTTACTGGTTTCTTTACTCCTTTATGACAGTAAACTGAATATCTTTGGGTTGTGGGCAAAACAAGACATTTAAAGACACCATCTTGGTCTTTGGGAAAAACTAATCAACATTTTTCTTCATTTCACCATTTTCTGGCATTTTTTTGCACTACACAAGTAATGGATTAAACGAGTAAATAATCGACAGATTAATCAACAGTGAAAATAATTGTTAGTTGCAGCCCTCGAAACAACCCAATGATCGGTGGCTCTACCACCTTAAAGTCGTTAAGTAGATCTATCTTCAAATCATGGAAGACTTGATTAAATGTATTTCTTTCTACCCTTGCTGCTTTCTGACTGAACATAAACACAGGCTGTTTAAATCTGTTTAAACAAATGACCAGTGCTGTTGTTTCATGGAGCGGACAGTCTCGTGAGGCCTGTTCCACACTAATAAATGTGTCGTGCCCTCCTTCCTCTCACACTGGCACCAGTATGTACCCTACAAGTGTCCGCTGCATTTTTATTTCAATGGAAAATTCTGCCATCCTGATCTTGCTTTGAGCTCTTTCTTCTTTAATAGAGACCGTTTCCTACATGAAATCTACAACCTGCCTCTTGACGTTATCCCTACAAGCCTCCTCAAGGGGTTTCTTGATATTGTCGGCTCAAGTGTCGGCTCCACTGTAAATAGCTCTGTAGCCACTGGGGCTGTTGCGTCCTGTCTCATGCATGCAATGGCCCTGCCTCTTGTGAAAATAATACAATTTGCAGCACCCATTTCCACTCCCATACTGCTGTTTTTGTATGGTAGTCTCAACTGTTCTGTTTGAATCACAACAACGTACTGTATATATGGAAATCTGTCTGGTTTCAGGAGTTGGCTCATCTTCTTTTCCCGACTTTTGGTTGTGACTGTGCTGTTCTTTTCCTCGTAGACTTCAGGGCTGCCTTCGATATGGTAAATCATGCCATTATAATTGACTGTCTTGAGCACGGGGCCGGTGTAAACAGCATTGCCCTGGCTTAAAATATGTCACAGCTAAGCAACACAACCACTGAGACAATTTTTCATCTGCATTGTCTGCGCTCTCTCATGGGGTCCCTCAGGGTTCAATTCCAAATAAATATCTCTTCTGCATGAGTTTGCTGCACCACTGAGTCATATTATTGAGATGTATTGTACATTTCCTTTTGCTGTTGTGTAGACAAAACATAGTGGTTTGTCCAGCAAAAGTCCATTGATCTGTCCAATTAAAAAACTGTTTATGTGACAATATGTAAATGTTTTTTTCCAGGAGATTAAGAGCAAACTTCAAGGTTTTTTAACCCCCGTGGTCTACCTTAGATCCAAAAATAACTTGACCATGTAGCCAGCTGTGCTAAACTATAAAAATATTACTAATCCAGGCCTTAAAGCTGAAATCTGTAACTTTCCACATGCATCAAGAGGAGAGAATTGAAATGATGTTTGAACCAGAACAAAGACTGTTGAATCGTTAAGGAAGACTCTGTGGAAGGCTTTTATTTGATCAGCCATTGTAAAACCTGGAAAACACACCAGTTCTCCACACTCAATTTAACAGCAGAGTTAGTTACAGCAAGTTAATTAAAGTCAAACTTAAGTAATCCCAGTGGGGAAATTTGTCCTCTGCTTTTGACCCATCCTGACTGTTCAGGAGGAGCGGGCAGTCACTGTGCAGCACCGACTCCAAACGAAAAGAGGTTAAAACGCTGTGAGGTGACGGTGCTAACAACTGATTCACTGTGCTGTCTATGGTAAATACAAACAGACTACAAGTACATCTGTTATGACACACATATAAATACCCTGTTTTGAATAATATTTCGAGTCTGTTATGGGTCTTACACAAATAAGTTGAAAAATTAACCAACCTTGCTCCTGTCTGATCCTGTTCCCTCTTTGAAAAATCTAGGATCTGTGAATATGCAAATATTTTTTCTTTCAAAGGTTTAACTGCTGGACATAAGATGTCTCCTACTTCACTGAAAAATCTGTTTGACTATACAGTATGTACACTGGAGGTTTCAAGTTTCCTCACATCACCCTTTTGTAAGTTGCATACTGGACCAAAAGTAGTTGTGAGGCCACAAAATCATGTTCATGTAAGCACTGAAGGCTCCATATTACACTGCTATTGTTGTTTTCTGACCAAGACAGGTGTTATTTTCATGCTTATTTTGTGTTAGTAGCTGTGCACCCATGGGCATGCTGGTCCTAAAATGACTTGTGGGGCAGGCGCATTGTTGGTGCATTACTATCTTGAGGCAGCAGAAAACCAATTGCACCATTGACCAACAAAAGCCTGGTCTAAAGTCAGTGTTGCAGTATTTTCCTGCTCTTTAAAGGGCACATTATTCAGATGGTAAGATGCACTTCTGTAGGCCAATTCACAACACGAGGGCAATGCAATTATTTAGCAGGTCATAAAAATTAACATTTTGATTAATAGTGGATTGGTTGCAGGTCGGTGAAATACGGTGAAGCGTCTCCCCATTAAGAGAGACGCTGTAAGCATTTACACACGAGACACAGCAGCTGTAACTTCATTGATTGTTTAAATCTCATGCTGACAGGATCAGTCAGGATCTAATGTTGATTTATGTCCTGTGTTCCTCTACACACTCAAAAGGTCACACACACAGATACACACACAGTCAAGGTTCACACAATGAAATTGTTTGGGGGAAAGCAGCCGCATAAATCCTGACTTCCGTCAGAGCTGTCTGAAAAAGTATTTCCTCTGTTTTCTCTGGAGGGTTTCCTCTGTCGTGTCAAGTTTTAACTACAGTTTGTAGTTTTGCTGCTTCAATACTAACAATATTTGCTGCAGTGACATTACTGTACACATGGAAATGTTTACAATGACTGAACACAGGCTTTCTAATCATTAAATCATCTTTTAGTTGAATATTTGTGAAGTGATTTTTAGTTTTCATGTGTGTGTTTTGCTTTGTGTGTAAATGCGCACACAGCATCTCTCTTAATGGGGAGATGTTTCACCCCATTTCACCCACCTGCAACCCATCAACTATTGTTAATTTTCATGACACAGCCAGCTCTACCTGTGGATTAACTGCAGTGCCTGCATCACTGCAAGTGGGTACCTTCAGCCAGGCTCTCTTAAAGGGAACAGGAGATGACTCTTTGTTTGGTTTAATTCATGTTCATCACACACACAAACGATCAATTAAGAGACTAAATTCAACCCAATTGCACTTTACTCTGCACCCAGATTATGCAAAAGTGGAGTTGGCCACACCCTGAGTACAACTGCGGCATTCACTTTAGAGCTGTAGATCCTTTTAGGGCCCTGAGTGTTAAACTCAGGTTGAAGATGGGCACAGAGAAATGATCCTCCTTCAGCAGATGAATGTAAAAACAGCCTTCTCTTGTCAAATTCTGCTCATACATCATTCTGCCCAGTGAAGGTCAAATATCCAAGTGAAGTGACAATAAGTAAAAGCACATTAAAGAATGGAGGGGGACTTCAATTTACAATGTATTGATCGCCTTGATGAAATGCGTCTGCAGCATTTGACCCATCAGGAGCCGTGGGCATCTACAGCACAACATCTCCAGCTCATCTCCAGTTCTCCACTGCCTTTAATCTCTTCTTTCCACCGGATTACTGTACCCCGTTGCACATATAGATCTGTCTTCCATGTCCTCCATGCTGCTAGAAGAGTACATAGCCGCCAGGCTTACGATTGCATCCAGAGAGGTACACCACATTTCCCTGTTGGCTTGTCTTCATCTTTCTCCTGCATTGCCATAGCACAGATGTGGTGTGTGAGGTCTGGCATCACAAGACTTACATTCTGTTGTTTGTCCTTGATTTTCTGAATGAGATTCCCCTCTTTGAGACTTTGGTTCTTCTACATCTAGAGCCTTTAGTTCTTGTCACATGGGGCCCTTTGATTTTACAAACTCAAGAAGGAAACACTTTTGTTGTTGCTTTGCAAAGATTATTGAAATATTCTGTTATATTAGCCTCGACCCTTTCATCTGTGCATATCAAACTGGCCTCAAAGCCCAGCTCTGTTTTTAAAACTCTGTTTAATTTGCAGATGTTTGAGCTTATGTGTGCTTGTGATGGGAGTTTAGTGAGCACATCTTCTTCTCACCAGCATAAAACCAGCACTGTTGATTACACACCACTGACACAGCCTATCGGAACAAAGAACTTAATAGCCTTTTGGACATATAGATTATCTCTTAGTTTTAAGTCTCAGTTGGTGATTGTGATGATAATGATAATGATGTCAAATATGATAATGCCTGCAATGACAGTGATGATGATAACGATGACAGTGATGCATGTGATGATCAGCGCCGGAGTTCCTGTGAAGACGAGGGTACTTTTTTTAATCTCTGATGTAGGGAAACAGGATGTGATAGTCATCACAGCAGCATGAAGGCACTTTTTTGTCATTAGATTTTTTAAAAATTATTTTTTTATGTCCCAATGCAATATTCATGTAATCTTATAGAAACATTCTAATGAACAGTAAACATAGGTACAGAAAAATAACATCTTCATCAATTATGTAAACATCTATTGTATAATTAAAGCGGTTCTTCCATGAAAAACAAAGCTGTTTATGGCAGCGTCTGTCTGCATTGTCTGATTTACATCCGACACGTTACTAATCATGTAGAATTTTATTTAATTTCTGTGTTACTTTTTGAATATATTCTCTATGATTTGTTTTTGTGTTTACATGTCCTCTGTATCGCAGATGAGAAACAAAGCATCAGTGTTGGGAAAATACATTTCCCAAGTAAGTTGTTAGACAGTGATGTGGGATTTCAAATCAAGACAAACCATTACAACCAAATATCTAATAAACAAGAAGACAAAGTAAATATGAATTCTTAAATGGTGATTCAATCTGTGTTGTTTTCCAGGTTTTTGTCACTTCAGCCGTTACTAAACAGCGGTTATGTAGGTTAGTGTACTGGTGCCTCCACTCCCCTCCCTCAACCTACAGGGTTTATATGTAGCAGCATCATTATACAGAAACCTAACATAAAATATACATATACATTTTGATGCTAAAACATACAGACTTTGGCCAAAATCTTACTGTTTTGATCTGAATACACATGTAACACTACTGGGAAGCTACAGAATGATATTAAAAAAAAACAATTTTTATCATTCATTTATATTTTCTAACTGCTTAATCGTATAGTTAACACAGACATACTGATGCAATCTAGAGTGCAGCACACATAACTTCTATGTCTTTTGCATGTGGGACAAACCTGAATTTCCCAGGTAAATCACATGAACATGAAGAAAACATGCAAACACCACACAAAATTGATCCAGTCCATTAATTGAACCAAGGTTATTAGATATGTAAAGCTCAAATAATGTCCACTGAGCCACCATGAGGTCATCAGATCGTCAACCCTGCAGAATACAATGACTGTGTCGCACAAGTGTGCATAGTTTCGCTTGCTGGTTTGTCAAAGTTGTCGCGCTTTTGAGCAGTGTTTCTATGGGTCCCTGTTTTGTTGTTACCGTGTGCACACACACAAGCACGCAGCTGCTGTGACACACATTCCTTCTAGTGGTTTTACAGTTTTCTGCTTATTCGCTTGAGGAAGGTTTTATGAAGAAAGAATCACGTTTGTTAGACTTCATAGATAGACAGTAGTCATGTTTCCATCAACTTAGTTTTTAGAGCTGCAACGATTAGTCAATCAATCACTTGTTTGATCGAAAGAAAATTAGTTGGCAAGTATTTTGTGAACCGGTTAATTATTTCAGTCATTTTACAAGCAGAAGTCAAACATTTGCTGGTTCCAGCTTCTTAAATATTAGGATTTGCTGTTTTCCCTTGTCATTTATGATAGTAAATGAAGAGTCTTTGGGTTTTGGACTGTTTGTTGGACAAAAGAAGCAATTTGAAGACATTACTTTGAGCTTTAGGAAATTGTTGTGAGCATTTTTGTTTGATATTTAATAGTGAACAGTTTAATAGTCCTAAAAAAGATAGGAGAACTGAATATAATTGCAGGAAATAATAAACCTGCTTGTGTAATCCATCAGCAGACAAGGCCTGCAGGGAGATGTACTTATGATGGAGACTGATCATGTAACTACCTTGAACAAAAGCTGAAAGTTGTGTAATTCTTAATACTTCTGCACAGTTAGTGGTGATGCACTCACTCAGTGTAATTGGTATGTGAACAAAGGGATGCATTCTCCAAGGTAAATATTCCCCATAGGTACACGTCTACCGCCCAACTTTTCAATTGTCTAATAAACCAATTACTGCAACAGGCTTACAACCCAATCAATCACAGTTAGGGAAGTGTTTGACAAAGTTGCAGGACTTGAGGGACCAGTAGCTGTTGCCGCTTCATTGTCTCACATCAATCATCTCTCAAGTGCAAACAAGTGCCAAATGCTGAGGAAGAGTGGGATATCTGAGATGCTTTTTTTTTTTTCAAAACTGTAGTTGCAGATGAAATAATAGATTTCATCAATTTTCCTGACAGTTCTCAATAATCATATGTCATCTGTCTGCATCTGCATCGATTGAGCCTATGCATTTTTTCTTCTCCTCTGTTCAGCTCTTTTTATTCTGTCTTTTTTTTTGTTATTGTGTAAATTTTAATTGGGCATATCCTTCCCTATCCTGTTTTATGAGTGGGGTGATTTGTCAACATAATAGATTTACTTTGCATAAGGTGTGCTGAGGCGTCGCTAACTTTACCCACAATCACCTGGTATGGGAGTATTTTAGACAGATCAAACAATGCTGTGCTCTTTAAGTTTTGCCAAAATGTTGTTATTCAGCTGTTTTATATTTTCTGTTTGCTTTATCAGCCACGTATGAGAGAGAAAGTGGCTTAAGCTAACATTTCAGTTATTTTTCTTGCCTTATTCTGATGCATTTGCTAGTGATTATCTTTACTGCCTGTTACTCCAGTTAAGAAATAAATCTATTCCTGAACCAGTTTAAGTTTTAAGCCAAGCACTTAAAAGTAAAACGATAAAAACATTGATTTTCCAGCTGAGGGAGAATCATTGACACAGTGATTAAATTAACCTGTGTGTCACTGTCGTCCTTTTGAATTTGAAAATTTGCATTTTTCTGATCAGCCATCTGACAAATATGGTCTATGAAATAGGATGGAAAAATAGACTTATTTTAAAATATGCCATGCAATATGTATGATATTTTTGCTAATTAATTGTGTTATAAAGATCAATCTTTATAATCGGTACATTTGCATTAGATTAACTAATAAAAAAATATTGTTTGATTAATTGATTAAAAAAATAATCATTATATGCAACCCTATCTTGTATAAATAATGGTTAAGGCAAAGAAATATTGTCCAAATTACTTTTAAAGAACAAATATTAACCATGTATTGTACATAACATTTACCTGAACCTCTCACCTTTACATAACCCTTAAAAAACAGACTGCGATGTTAAAAACTAGTAAGTTGTTTGGTAAAGTATTTACACTGCAGAATCAGCTTCCTGACATGTGTAGTTACACAAGCATACATAATATTGACATTAGTAGTAGCACAGATAAGCTGTTATGCCACTCCACATAATAGACAGATACAATAAGTCATTACTCTCTCATACATGCAAAGTAGTGTTTCTCACCCCCATCCACCGTACAGACAGGCAGCCATATGTGCTAAGAGCATAGGCACATGCCTCGAGGCATCCACCACCCATGTGCTTCACGTGTTCTACTGGGAGAGGAGAAGAGAAGGTGGGAGAGGGGGAAAGACAAAGAAAAGGTGGAGAAAAAGTAGGTTTGAGTGAAGCTTGTGTCAGAAGCGTACCATGTTGGTGTCAGTTCCACTCCTCTTCCTCCATGTTAAGAAGTTTCTCTCTCCCTCAGAGGGAAAAAACACCAGCTGGCCCTTAGAGAGAAGGAGGCAGAGAGGGGAGAAGAAGAAGAGATGAGAGTAATAGAAATAATAGAGAGGCAAGTGTAGGTACAAGATGAGATAGAAAACCAGAAGCAGAGTGATAGATTTGAAAACATACTGGAACGTTTCAGGCAGCAGTGATGTCCAATTATATGCCATGGAGAGACAAGTTCTATATGTGCAGCATTTCCATTCAGCCAAACAACAGGGCTCTATCTCAATATTTGTTCTTGTGTCCCCTTTGACATTTTATTTAGTCTGCGGTTTACAGTGCACAGAGAGTTGAAATGGCAAGTCATTGATCGTGTACAATGTCAAGCTTAGAGCCCATCTCAACCTGCTGGGAAGTATCACTGTACTTCTTCAGGAGAAGATCACCTATGGATAAATCTTCCCCGCAAAGCCGATAGCCGGGCATTCTGGGATTTATTAGTCACCCCACAGCGGCTGATAGCACCGAATAGCTACCTTCAAGCTGAAAGGGTGCAGCCAATTAGTGAAATCACTTGATGTATTCATTAGGTGGAAGAAAAACCTGTATCTGTGTGGTCTGTTTTAGATCATCTACACCCTTTCCAATCAGCAAATCTTCTTTTCATTGCAAATAATTGGACATCACTAATAATTAGATGACACACACAGATGTGTGAGTGGGACTACCGCAGCAGTTTGAGACACTGCCTCTTCAGTTTTATTCATTATATATTAGTCTTTTCCACACTGTGTTGGTGGAATTTTCTAATCAGTAATTGTGGCGGTTAGTCCGTATTACCGGGGAGACTGACGCCCACTCTTGGACACGTGTTGGAGAGTGGAGCTTATAACCGAGCTGCTGTCTTGGCACCTGTTGTTTGAATAACCCCCAAAGCCTGTCTGAGAACAGCCTGAGGAAGCAACAGTATGCCACTTGTGGGCTCGTAGGATACTGGACAGAGGGTAATAGGTAGGGATGGGAGCTGATTTTATCAATACCAATGCCAGTATCGATTCTCCTTATCTGCCTGATTCTTTAGCGATTTCCCTATTGATTCCTCATCAATTTTAGTCGGGCTGATTTGAGCCTCAGAGCTTGGTGTAGCAACTTTCTGTCTGTCATCATTTAAAATGGATTAGATGAGAAAATACATTTGTACAGCATTGTTTTCATTTATATTTTAAGTCGAGGAAAAAAATTTAGTGAGCCTCAGACTTTTTTTTTAGATTTTTTTTTACTGCAAAGTGACCGTTAATATTCCCGAATTCCGGCCATAGAGAACAACTACCAGATAGATGTTTTAAATAGCCATATGATAGCACTATTTGTTTATGCACAGGAGAGCAGCTATGATGTGTGAATGCATGCAGTGCATGCTTAAATTATGGCTCGTTTCAGGTCATTTACCCTCCGTTCTCATAGTGGCAAGTTTACATACATTAGTCAACTATAACTGAGCACACAAACAAATGATAGACTGACTTTATGAATAGTTAAATCATGTTGAAAATACGACACGGCAGTCAGTTCACATTAATGCTCTCTCTCTCTTTCTCTGCGAGTCTGCATCACACTTTTCTCATCAAGTGGAAAAAGATGTCTCTCACTGCAAAAACTGCTCTGTCTCATCGGGGCCATACGCTTTAGTGATTCGATCTTCAAGCACAAAAAAAAAAAAAAACATTATGCAAACTGCCTATATTTCCACACAAAGTGTTGTTCCTGTGCGTCACACAGCACTATAGGGGATGTTATAGGGAACATATATAACAAAACAAATAGTTACATGCTAATTTAACATGCTAGAATTAAATCCACCAACGCTCCTTTCAGCACTGTGGATAGCGCCACATGGCCAGACGTGCCAATTAATGTCATTCTTGCAAGTCACAGTTTAATTCAGCACCGTGTGCACTGTACAGCAAACTTCAATACTGAATAGCAAATTACCCCAGTAATTCAATTACACTTTTTTTTTGCAAATATGCTATTTGAAATTTAGATATTCTATACAGTCTATTTGGCATAATTCACACCGAACATTTTGGCCATTTATGTTTTCATCTGCCAGGCAACTGCGTGTGATAGCGGCAAAAAACAGCCTATGCCAGCTAATGTAAACTTTGGTGGCACTAATGTTATTAAAACACATGAGTTTTACCCATGGTAACAGATGTGCTGCTCAGGTGGGAAGCGGTGGCACTAATATGAAGTGTGTCAAATACATGGCTTTCCTGGAAGCCCATGTTGTGTAAAAAGCTGTTTACATGAAATTAGCATTTTACAGACATTACAGCTACCGCCGGTGTCATCTTTCTTGATGAAATGAAGCCACATTTTGGACTCTTTTCTTCTTTTCGTCTTGTTGCAAGATTCCAGCAGCATAGACATGTGAGTTTGACAAATTTGTTTTGCAGTGTGCAGCTGTCAGGAAAATACGCTGTCATCAATAAAAGGAATTGATAAGCTCAGAGGCAGTGGATTTAGAAGCGGTACTCACTTCCCAACCCTTAGTGATGGGCACAGCCACTTTGGGCAACACTGTGTGGTGATGTGTGAGTATTGGATACCTTGGCCTATAATTAGGAGTGTAACAATTCACTGATGCATCAAGCTTTAGTGTGTAAGATGCAAGTGCATCGATTCAGATGGCTTCTATCAATTAAACACTGAACGTGAATTGGAAAAAAAATCAATGCAGCACCGATATCATACTCATTTTTGGCATCAAGGAAGTGCCTCTTTCTTTCATTCTCCCTCTCCCCCTGCCTCTGCCTGCACCGCTCTCGCTGGACGTCTGCTGCCTAGCTCACACAAAACAAGCGCTCCCTCCTCCCTCTCCCGTTTCTCCACTTCAATTCTTCAAAACAGACAGTAAAAAAACTGACATTGTACTGTGTCGCACCACCAAACCTTCATATCGCACAAGTGTGGAATAAGTTTGGGTTTTATAAGAAAGATGAGAAACGCTGCTGCAAATCATTTATGCAAAATGTGTCAGACAGCAGAGTACAGAGCCACGAGTCTCCTGACCCACAGAGACGTCATGTCAGTGTGAGAGCAGGTAACACGGAGCATCACTGCTCCTCTACACCCCACTTCCTCCACACAGTTAAATTCAATGAAAAACACAGCACTCCTCATATGAAACAGAATAGCACATCATCTTACTGCAAAAACGTATTTTAAACAGTTTTAAGGTTCTGTGCACAGGTTTACGCTGCAGTGTCTCATTTACAAATGAAATTCCTAATAAGATTTTAACAACACTGTAATGTCCTCTTACCTCTGTCTCTCTTGTCGCTGGATTTAGTAAAAGTATAAGGATTTCTTCTTGCAACTAGTTGTACCCTACAAATATAGCATTAATAGAATCAAAATGTAAAGATTCACACATTATATCGGATCATATTGTATCATGACAGAGCTGACTAGTATCGTAGAGAATCATTTTCTAAGATGCATAGAATAGGCTTCAGTCAGTGAAATGCACACTCCTACCTCCCCTACCTGTAAGTCTTTTGGTCCTTGTAGACTGAAGAGAAAGCTCTGTTTTGATACCTGGCATTAACTCTAACCAGTTCAAGACAGATCGAGGGTTTGCTTTTGTCTCCTCTGCCCTCTTGACTTTTTATGGGAAGGGAAGTAGGAAGAGAATTGCAGCTGTGGTGTGAAAAAGCTCCAGCTTGGGGACATTAGCGTGTCTTCCCTGCAAATCGCAGATGGTGCTGGCTTCATCAGCCTGTGACCTCTGATGTGCACTTGAGCTTTTTACTGCTGAGTGTGAAGCGACTGGGAAAAGGGTTAGCACCTTCAAATATGAGGTCGTGGTTCTTTCGCAGAACGAGGTGGCTGGCTGTGTTCAGATGAGAGGGGAGCAGCTGTAACAGGTGGGGGTACCTCTCAGGTGCCGTTTGCTGCTGTAATGTTGGATATATACCAGAGTGTGGTGGTAAAGAACGAGTTAAAGAGGGCTACACTTTACCGATGCACACCTCTGTCCTCATTGGTGTCCATGAGCAGGAGGTTGTATCTAAAAGAAGGGAATTGTGGATTGTACTTCTCAGGAGGTTTGCTGGCCTTGCTCTTTGCAATGTACTGTTCACAGTCAGCATTCGTCCTTCGTGTCTCTCATTGAAGGTGTCACCTTGGCAAAGTCAATGAGGAAGACAAAATAAAGCTACTGTGGGTGATTATGTTTCTCCACCTGGCCTGAAAAACCCACCACAGTGGATCCCTGAGGAGTAACTGGATCAGGTTACTTTTTACTCCCTTATCCATCATATTTGCAAGTTTAAAGCTACAGCAAGGAGTTTTTAATTGGTTATGAAACAGTCTCAGTTTAATATACTGATGCCTCTATATGACCTACATAAGCAAACGAGACCAACAGTCAGAAGATTGTCTATTTCTATATGAGGACTGCACAACTAATCAAAATAGTATTGAAATGAAAATAAGGCCAAGTGTTATATTCAAGACACACAAGATCTTTTGATGAAAGGAAAATATGTCACAAAACAGCTTTGTAATGAAGTACAGTAGTGCTGCAGAGATGCCCAGTTCTACACATCTTGTTCTCCAGATGTAAAAAAACATGTTTGTTTTGTAGGGACCCCGACAAACATCACATCGTCATGATTTTCACCACAGTCGTATTAAAGTTACTAATCTTACAGAGCCACAGAAAGATACATTATCTCATCACTATGCATCTTGCACACAGCTGGGTTTGTTTAAAAAAGAAAAATAGTATTATTAAAAATATGTTGCATCTTTCCTCACTCGCTTCCAAAGCAAATGCACGTGCTAGCCAGATCTTTACAACTACTGCTGTTGTCTAGAAGCCCGTCCAAAATCAACACAAAATGAATGTTCCTTGTGGCTACTTTAACTGAAATCTTGAATAGGATCAGCAGGCGTAGAGAATAGATAAATGGTTTGTGTGTAGGCAGCAGCTGTAGAAGTGAAAAATATATATCTAGGCAATAAGCTTGACAAACTACCTAAATGGAAGCTGAAACTGTTGATTGAATTGATTATTCAGTCGAATGAGGAATTAGTCAGCAACATTGATTTTCTAACAGTGAAGTCAATTATCAAACAAAAACTCTGAACATGGGTGGGCCGGTGGCTCGGTAGGTGGAGTGTGCGTCATGTATACCAAGGCTATGCGTTGTCTGCAGCGGTTCAGCTCCTGCCTGCTACCCTTTGCTGCATGCTCAGATTAAAAGCCATTCTTTTAAACACCGACATATACAACTTTAGTTCAGCTGATTGGGGATCACCTTAAGGTCAAAGTAGATATTTAAAAATTACAAAATTACGTGATGGTGCAACAAAAGGGCGTACATAGCTCAGGCTACTACAGAGTCATCGCCTACTATAACATCGACAGCACAGGTAGCAGTCATCCATCAAATCCACAGCTGCAACATCATGTCAATCAATTCAACGGTGTCAGTATCACTGCAGAAAACACCAGTCAGCTCAGCAATAACAATATCCAATATCAGCTCTGTAAAGTAGGACAAAATAGAAACAATTGAAGGAATAATATTAACAACATTATCTAAAGGTAATGAACCTTACCTTTGGATGTTATTTAAACTTCCCTGAGTTCATGAGTCAAATTCAACCAATGACTGTTGACATATGTAGAAATGGACGAGTTCCCCAGAGGTGGAGCTAAAACATTTCGATCGCCCTCTGGTGGCTGGCTGCAGTATAGCTCATAAATCCTGCCTCCTTGTTAATAAATAGGACATGGGTTGAGCTAAAATGTCAAAGTACACATAAAATACATTTTTCTCTACCATGGTTTCTGTCATTTTCGGTCGTTTTTATCATGCTTATGATTGATCAAGTGCTTATTTTTCTGATCAGGTCGGTTTTACTGTAATTATTTGGAGGGCTGCACTGAAAACTTGTCTCATTAATATTTCAATATTTTTTAAAATCATAATCCTGAAAATCAGTCACATAAAGCACATTAGAATAACAATAATGGTGGCATATTTTTAGTTAGTCAAATTTCCATCCTATTTAATAGACTCCACATCAGAAAAAATACTGGACCTTAAATTCAAAAGGAGCTGTGATGCATGTGAATTTAATCACTAATCACTGTGTCACCCATTTCCCTTTTACTGAAGTACTCGACTTGGCAAAAACCTAAACGGGTCATGACTTGGATTTATTTAATCACTGAAATTTAATGCAGGTAAGATGATCAGTGGTAAATATATTTTTGCATTAGTGTGGGGCGAGGAAAATAACACAAAAACTGTAACGTTAGCTTTTGCCATTTCTCACTCATACATGGTTGTTGAAGTAAACAGAAAGTATAAAACAGCCGAATAACACCGTTAGATGACGCATTGTGTAAAGTTAACAGCAGCAGTGCAGACATCACTAATATAATATACTGTATATATTATGCTTGGGTGCTGACAAACAGTAAACAGGGCAATGCTGCAGTCTCACTGATGCTGCTGCTGCAGGCGAAGGACAGGTTGCTCAGTGATTCACTTCCAGCTCTCGTGCAGAGCAGTTGCACTGCTGGGTTAAGTCATGTCCAGTTTGTGGAGCTTAAAGAGAGCCAAACTGTTGCGTCTCTGTCTAAAATACTCCCACTCTTTAGATGATCGCAGCGAGGCTTGCTCTCTGCTGCTTGTTCTCTGGGGGAATCGTTCTTTGACCAGGTGCAGCAGTTCATAGTGATGCGTCAATGCTTGTTATGCAAATCAATGTATTTCCGTAATCAATGACGTCAATTATGTCAACGAATCACCCCAGCCTGAGTTATCTGAAGCTATAAAAAGGGTGTGTCATGTCATGAAGACAGTCAGCCAGCTGTTTGGGTGGGAACTCAAAAGCGTGACTCCAACCCTGATCATTAATGCACAGGCTAAAATGATGTCAGCAGCGCTCATATCCAGGATATTTAAGCTTCATTTTTGTACAGTGGAGCAAAGTGGAGATGTGGTGTCCATGTTTATGTACAATAATTCTGACTTATTGTATGTTTTCCTGTTGTGCAAATAAACAGTTCTCAAAGCACCCTCATTTGTTAACATGTTCTGGTGCAAACCATTTTTCAGAATTTTTTTTTAACAAATCCTGCTTTAAAAAATTATGATGTCACCTTGGGCTCTAGGAAATGCCATTTTTTAATATTTTCTCATGTTTTGTAGACTGCATTATTACTTGGGAAAAGAGAAGGCAAGGAGAATAATTATGCTACTGAAATAATAACACTAAGGAAAATGATGGTGTTACAGCTCTAACCCCAAAATGTTCTTTCCATCTGCAATCAATATAAAGCTGGTAAATGGTGTCTGTCTCAAATGCGAGTTATTAAAGTTTATTAAAAATGAAACATTATCCCATTTAGAGGCTCATCATCATCATATTACCTGTAGCTTGTACTGTGAAGTGGCTTCTAGCGGTGTCATTTTCAACGAAGAGAGGATGCAAAAAAAAAAAAAAAAAAAAAAAGAGAAAAGGCCAGAAAATATTCAGAGTTCAACTTAGACTACAGATGAGAGAACAAGAGTGGGGATGACATTTTAGTCAGGGAAGCCATTTGGGATTTATTTTTCTATTTTCATCCAGGTAAAGTTGAGTGGGTATGCATGTTATTTGTCATTAGATTTTCCCAGGCAGTCAATAATTCACACCAGCAACCTTTGAGTCATAGTCCCACTTCTCTGACCCCCATACAGAACTCTGACTCAACTCACATAATATGGTATTTCTATATCCAAATCAGGGAAATGTGCCACAGAAAATGACAGATTCTTTCAGTAAGAACCTTGTTATTAATCCCTCATGATAATAAAAATAATATATCTAGAAATAACATTTTGTGATACATATTACTTAAACATATCTGTACCTATGTATCTATGTTTCAGTGTCTTGTATCAACTTGCTGCCTCTTGGCCAGATTGTTATTGTATCTGATTAAATAAAGGTAAACTAAATAACAAGTTTAAAGAACTTAAATAGTTTAATGGATCCGACTGAGATGCTTAGATCCTATCAGGTTTTGAAAAATGTCTCGTCATTTGGTACCGAATTTCTATACCTGGGGAGTAAATCCTATCAGCATCAGTGAGCCAGTAAATACAGAAGCATGCCCATGTGTTTTTATGTTTTTCTTTTTTTACCAGATAGATATTTGCCTGCACAGAAGATAACAGAGCTCTGACTCACTTCATATAATATGGTATATTAATATCCAAATCAGGGAAATGTGCCACAGAAAATGACTCTACATTTTCTGTAGAATCTGCAAAGGCATTTTTTAGATGACTTAGAAATAACCTTGCTGTTACTCCCTTGACAAAATAAGAATTTGGGCTGCAACTAACCATTATTTTCACTGTCAATTAATCTGTTGATTATTTTCATGATTAATCAGTTAGTTGTTTGGTCTATAAAATGTAAGAAATTTGTGCAAAATAACAAGCATCATTTCTCAAATTTGTCAAGGTGATGTCTTCAAATATCTTGTTTTGCCCACAACCCAAAAATATTCACTTTACTGTCAAACAGTAGTAAAGAAACCACATTTAACAAGCTGGAATCAGATAATTTTGACTGTTTTTCTTAAAAAAAACTACTCAAACTAATTGATTCATTATCAAAATAGTTGCTGATTAATTTAATAATTGATTAATTGTTGCAGCTCTTATAGAATAATATAGTTAGAAGTAACATTGTGATACTTATTATTTAAATGTATCTGCATGAATCTGTGTTTTACTGTGTTGTATTATTACTACCTTTTGGCCAGGTCATCATTGTATCTGCTTTTAAAGGTAAAATAAATAAACATTTTAAAACGTAGGTAGTTGTATGGTTTTATGGCACTGACTGGATTGCTTAGATCCCATCAAGTGTCAGGGAAATAAGGGAAATGACTCCATGTTTTCTACAGAACCTGCAAAATCATTTTTTTTAAGACAACATGACAGATTCTTTCAGTTACAACCTTGCTGTTAATTCCTTACTGATTATTTTCATTGTCAGTTAATCTGATTATTTTCTTAATTAATCAATTGGTTGTTTTGTTTATAAAATGTCAGAAAATGGTGAAAAATGTTGATCATTATTTCCGAAAACCCAAGGTGACGTTCTCAAATGTCTTGTTTTGCTCACAACCCAAAAATTTTCACTTTAGTGTCAAAAAGGAGAAAAGAAACCATCAAATATTCACATTTTAGAAGCTGGAATCAGATTTTTTTTCTTCTTTAAAAAAACTGCTCAAACAGATTAATTAGTTATCAATATAGTTAATAATAGATTATTATTGATTAGTTATTGCAGCTCTAGTATAGTCACAAATAACATATTGTGATGCTTAAATATATCCCAATCCTTCCATATTACTCAACATGTTACTGAGCTTCAGGTTTAATGTTTTCAGTTTTCACCCCCTCTGTCGTGGATATGAAACCAACGCTCCATTCTCCACTGGAGCTGCTGCCGTCGAACTGTTAAATATTTTGTGCACAGCGCAGTGCGAACGGCAAAGTTGTGATGAGATGAACAGACAGAAACAGAGTGGTGTAGAAGGATAGATAGAGTAAAGGAGAGAAGAGTTTTGTTGTGTTTCTGAGGTGATGCCCACTTTGGCAAGTCAAACTCCCTTCACTGCTCTGTTCTGCTCTGCTCCACTCTGCGTGGGTTGTTGCTGTATAAATAACACTCTCAGAGCAGATCAGAGAGAGAAAGAGAAAGAGAGAGGATGAGGGAGGGAGGGAATAACAGCAGAGAAAGAAGAGAGATGGTGAGGGAGACAGGGGAGGAGTGGGGAGGGGGGGCGCATGGGGGAAGCAAAGCGGGAGAGAAAGAGACAGAGAGGGAGAGAAAGGGAAGGATGGAGGAACACAGTTGATCAGAGCGATATTAGATGTTCAAGAGGAAGAGAGAGCACAGAGAAAAGAACTGAGGGGGGAGAGAGAGCAGATTGAGAGGGCTTGTAGAATAATTGAACCATATATGGTAACAGTTAAGTATGAGGCGATTTGAGAGGATGAGAGAGAGAGAGAGAGAGAGAGAGAGAGAACAAGTGTGAGAGAGAAATGGATGTGAAGATGTACAGTACGAACCCTTCAGAGAGAAACACAGCGAGGTTGTGTGTGTGTGTGTGTGTGTGTGTGTGTGTGTGTGTGTGGTGTCATGAGATGGCCTGTCTTAGGCGGTACTTGTATGACACCATCAGCATTAGTCATAGGGAAGATGATTAATAGTGTAAAGATACTGCAGCAGCTCATCACTGCCAGCACATCAACAGCACATCTCAGATCATTTTGTTTACCTGCACGACGACTAATCTGAACAGAGCTTTTGTTATTTGAATTCAGACTCAACATATTGAACATGTACATTTACAGTGAGACACACACTTCCTCCTCACACCCCCACAAGTGAATACAGTTTTCAGAGTTAATTTTCAAATGATTTGAAACTGTGACCTTCTAAGACTCCCTGTATTATAGGCAGACGTACAGGCTGTGATAAGTCGACTTGCAGAAATAAGAACTAAGCGACGTGAAAGGTGTCAAAGGGATAGTTTGGATTATTTGATGTGGGGTTTCATGAGGTACTTGTCAATAGTCGGTGTATTTGTTTGGAAGTATTGTTCTCTCCAAACCAACCATACAACACAGCAGGTGCTGGACTACAGCTGCGCCGATCTGTTGGTTTGTTGGGGATATTATGTGACTTTGGTGTGTCTGAAGTATTCACAATAGCACAAAAAAACTAATAGATTTAGGCAATGCTGGATCAACATTAAGTTTCTGCAAGGTAAAATTACTGATTTTGCTCATTATGGTTGGAATATGGTTGGTCTTGAGAGAGAGCGATATTTGGCCTATATAACAGCTGTCTGATGACAAAGTAAAGCTGTGAAAATATTCTAAATATAGTGTTCACTTAAACTACATGCACTTAAGTGTATAAAAGACCTTTTGTTGGTAACTCAGGTAAGAGCTAAAAATGGCTACAAACCCAAATATCAATGCTAAAAGTGGTTAAGAACCAGATATCAATGTATTATTATTCTGCCAGTAAGCCCTCCTAAATGTAACACAGGACCAGGGACGCTATTTTGTTTTCCACAAGTACAACCTTTATGGATGATGCTTGAAAAAAACATCTGATTGGTCAAATACTCACAGGATATTATTTCAGCCACCATTTTTAAAATGCCACAAACCCCTTTTTTTTGTTCATTGTGCTTCAACACATCATCATGGAGTTATAGAAGACAGCATACTGACAGATGGACCAACAGCAGCATGACTTGAGTCTCCTCCAAGCTTATTATTGTTGCAGTGTTGCATAAATAATGATGCCTGGCCGTTTCTTTATATGGCGTCATCGTTGTTGTGTAGCCGTTGTTGTATGGAAAAATGGCGTGTCAAAATAGACACTGCTTTTTCATATCTCAGCGGACAGCGCTGCCAAATCTATGTGAGTCTTTAGACCGTGGCGGAAAAGCAAACAACAGAAACCTTTTAGTTTCTTGAAAAGTAGTTCCTGAGACTAAAAGGTCTGGGCACTTTGGCGGAAAATATGGCTATTATAACAATGACACAATAAACCAATCTTTGGTCGTACAGCACTTATTGGGTGCAAACATACAAATCATATTAGTAATGACCTAAAATAGTAAAAAGTTAAAGAACTAATGTGCAGTATATTGAAATTGAGTAAAGAAATTCAGTCAGATGATATTTATTAATATAAAGTCATTTTGCAGTTCTTGTCTTTTCCTTTGACAGTAATAGTCAACAGTATAAGAGGTATGGATTCTGTATATTCCTCCTGAGTAGTGAAATAAACGCAATCCATTTCCTTTCTCAGCTTTATGTGACATTTACTTGACAAGGATATTCAAGTATTGATGCAAGAATCTATTACAGCAGTCCATATATTATGTCATAATACTAACTTTTCTCAGCAAGCTGGTGAAAACCTGTCTGCC
Organism: Lutjanus erythropterus; assembly: GCF_056507025.1. Classification (NCBI taxonomy): domain Eukaryota; kingdom Metazoa; phylum Chordata; class Actinopteri; order Lutjaniformes; family Lutjanidae; genus Lutjanus; species Lutjanus erythropterus. Next base: position 10,162,628 of record NC_139319.1, read on the forward strand.
TTTCTTTTTTTATCAACATCTGCACCTGATTTAATGTTTGTATCTATATCGACCAGAAAACAAGATGATGCCACGTGTGCAAACTGGTGTAACAACATTACATTGACTTCTGTCCAAGAAATTTATCTCACATTTTGTCCTGCGTTCACCAGCCATCTTCTTATGGACATTGCCGGTACCAGTATTTGTAATAACTTACGTTTTTAGCTAATTGTGCATGTGTGGTAATTACTTTAGTGTGGGTACAAAACATTTAAATTCTCACTGACTTAATTAGTGAATTCCTAAAACTACATCTGTTTATATAAACTTGTTTTGAGGAAAGAATTTGTCATAACTATGTGAACATGTGAAGTCATTAACAAAAATTTAAACCATTATTAATTGCACCCCAGCAGTGTGTGTGTGTGTGTGTGTGTGAGTGTGTGTACAGAGGAAATGAGCAATATGGAACACAGTGGCCTACCTCGCTGCAGCAGTTTAATGATGGCCAGAGGTGTTGCTAAGCTAGCTGATGGTGATGCATCCCAGAACATTGTTCTCCAGACCAGTACTAATCAGCTGTTATTGGTACGAGGCTCGCTAGCAGAGGGTTTGGATCGGAGTAATCAGAGGGAGGCCTACATCAGTAGAGCCAGTTAATGATGGCCAGCGGTGCTACAAGCCTGACACATCTTCAAAGATTGCATCACAGATCAGCACACCGCAGATGCTTACATCACATGTCGAGTTAGCTTCATATAGATTATGTTCACTCTGATTAGTTTTATTGCAAGAGATTATGTTGTTAGCTAATATTTAGATCACTGAAATATTGTACAAATCTGTCTTGTCAGTTTGAAAGTTCATTCTCGACCTTATGAGCTGTATGTGTTACAGAATAATATACCTTCATACCTTCCTGACTTTTTACCGGGGTATATGATATTATTATTGCATTTGTGTATTGACTCCCTCAACGTAGGCGTAGCTGATTGTCATAGCAAACAGTATTCCTGCAGTTGGGAAACAACACACAGTTTTGCTTTAGTTTTTCACTGACAGTCTGAAAATGTACATTTACTGCCAGATTGACAACTTAACGACTCACCTTTTCCTCCACTCAGTGCGCGTTCACCGTCACTCTGCCACTCGCTCTCTTTCACACACACTCAGCTAAAGTTACACACTCGCTACGCTGTGCCACTCTGACCAGTCAGTAGTTTGCAGGGTTTGTTGGCTCACATTTGTCATTGGGACTAAACCCAAAATACTCCAAAAGTGGGGCAGAAGCATTTTTCTTCTTTATTAGTGTTAGAACTGTAACTTTATCTCTCTGATGCTATGTCCCTACTGGATTTTTGAAGATGATGCCCATACCAATATTAGGGAGTAAAAATTTCTGTTACCAATATCTTGGGTGATTTTCTCTATATGGAATATAATATATACATAAAAACAATTTTGCAAAGATGACTCAAATGCCATTATCAAACAATTGTGACAAAGATTTGTAATATGACTGAAACAGTAAAATGTCACCTGTATCATGATAGTATCAGTTGGCCTATGTATTGGTCTGGCCCAGGGTTGCAGTTTTAGCTCATTTTCCTTAACCAGTCGTTGAAAATGTTAGCAGGCAGGGACTGAACCAAAACTTTGTCCATGCAGCTTTCAGAAAACCTTCCTGAGCTTTGAGTCTGGGGAGGAGGGAGTACTTCAACCACAGATTGTGTATTAAAAAGGGATTCAACGTATGTAATATTCTGTCAATGGCTCCAGTTCACTATTTGGACTGTAGTACTCATTTTTAAATGCAAGGGACTAACATATTTCCCCTTTAAATTCTTAATGGTGATTAATCCATTAATGATTAATGATTTACATCCTTACCTGTGCTCTTCAAAATAATCTAAGGTAAAAAGTCGATTTACTGGCATTTATGGGCGCACTGAACCGCACATCCTGATCTTTCTGTCTTGGAAAATGAAAAAAAAAAATGGAGCACCCAAATGTCATCTGATAATAGCAATCCAGTTCAAAGTGACACCACTATAATCTCTATAATGGATTTCCTGTGTGGCAGCTAGCAGATTGTCATTACACATGTACTGTAGGCGGTTAGATTTTTGACCTCAACAACATGCACCGCCTCTGTTAGGTGTAAGTGTCTCCTCTCTGAAGCAGTGTTTTCTGAGTTTTCTTTGACAGGCCAGAAACTATCAGGACATTTTACATCATAGCTATGAACAGAGACTGTCATGGTTTCCACCCACTAACCCCCAAAAAGTAAAGCAATAGTAATAATGTTCTATGCATTCTCTAATTGATATCAAAATATGTTCCCAGTGTTATTAAGTGCAGTAAAATAAAATGTATAATGGCGTCTGTTTCCTCATGCATCGTTTGTCCTCTGTGTTGTTTATGCAAAGGATGGTACAGTGCTGAGGGTTGAACTGTGTGTACACCTGCTAAGGAAACTCATCGGTATGTCAGCCATGTTTTCTGTTTACCTTGAGCATTGTGCACCTGCAACGCTTTGAGGTCGAAAGTTGGAAATTTCAGCTGGGAAATTCCGACCTCCAACATAGTCCGGAACGCAGACAATGTTGCTGTTTCTTTTTTCCCAGCGTCAGTTCATCTTTGCCAGTTTAGTCAAGCGTTCATGGCCTTTCCCAGTGATTCTTAGTGCTTGTTGGACTTCACTCTGTTTGTTGGACTTGCTGCCTGTTTATTGTATTTTTTTGGATTTTGCCTGTTCCATGGATTTGTTTGCTTTTGCCGTACTCATGTGTTGGTTTTGATCCTTTCTTGCCCAGCTATCTGTAAGCCTTTGATTTTTTTTTAGATTTTGCTCATTTAATCATCGCTTTGAGCTGCACCAGTCTGGCTCCTCTCTGCATATTGGGTCTGTCCTCTTTTCTGCAATCAGCTTGACAGAAACTCTGACAGAGATTCTTCATCCTGTATGAATGATCCGTGAAATAACGCACTGAGTAAAACTAATCCCGTTTAAATTGTGTTATTGTTTGAACAGCGTGGCCCGGCTCTTCTGCAGGGGCCAATTCACTGCTAGTAAGTAAATACTTGTAGTAGCCAGTAATGCCTAGCGCCAGTCCTGGCAGATTGGCGCTATGCAAGGGTAATGCTGGTGCCAAGTGGAGTGTTAAGTGCTAGCCATGTGATGCGGGCCTATGGCTCCTGTTGCTGTAATGAGAGCGGCTCGTTCTCAGTCTCGCCCGGCTGCTGCTAATTGCCTTAATTGAGAGAGTGACCTACATCTGAGAGAGGCTTCGGTGGATCAGCAGAACAGCTGGCAAACCTGCAGAAGGAAGGGTAGGGGAGGGCTGAAAAGAGGGATGAAATGGAACGAATGAGGGAGAAATTAGGAGAGACAGAAGTGGATGCAGCAGAAAGAAAAATGTGGCTAGTCTGACTGAGCAGATTGTTGAAATAAAGTTTCTAAAGCATGACAACTCCTAATTCACTTTAAACTTCCTGCTTTATTTCAATTTTTGTGCACACACGCTCGGTTGGATACACACATCATGATTTTTGGGCCCAATTAAGCATCAAATGTGCCATCAAAGCCAGATTTAACCAGTGGAATGATAGTGAGGGGGAGAGGGTGGAAAAAGCAAGTCGAATGGATAAAAAGAGCAAGAAAAGGGACAGGAGGAGAACGCTGGCAGTGACATCATGCTTTTAGAGCAGAGGCCGGCCCTCAGGCCAACGCTGAATACACTCCTAACAGTCTTGTGTACTTCCCTTAGACTGAATTATTCAACACACTCCTGATGGAGAGACTGACTGTGACTATATGTGTGTGTCTCTGCATGTCTGGGTGCTGCAGTGCATGTGTGCGTGTACGTGCACGCATGGATGCATTTGTGTCGAGAGCGCGAGAGAAAAAAATGTAAGTTCTGTGTGTGCATGTGTGTGTGTGAATGCAACGTTTCTTTATCTGTGTGCTAGAAAGAGTGTAGGAGAGGAGAGAGGCTGCTGGGAGTCATTGAATGGGCTTGTGATGTGTGGGTGGCTGCTCAGTTTATGTGCATGTGGCGAAGTGTGCACACACACGTCTGTCAAGTCTGTTGAAGTAAATGTGTGTGTTTTCTGTGTTTCAGATTAGGTGCTTCAGCTAGTTTTTGTTCCTCTTCAAGAAGAAATAGAGCTCAATCAATCCTCTTTCTACCACCAATCTCACCACACTGCCTGTCGATGTTTCTGCTCTAACACACACACACACACACATACACACACGCACGGTAACACACTGTCTCCCTCACTCACTCTGTGTTTTGGATTTTAAGCTGCAGTGCTCTTCTGTGTGCCCCCATTTCTTGTTTTTGTGAGTGTGGGTGTGTGTGGTCTGTGTACTCTTTCTCTTAGTGTGTGTGTGCTTTGTGTGTTTTTGCCAGCCTGTGTGTGTTTCTGTGTGTGTGTGGACAGTGAGTGTTGGGGTTTGATCCTGTGCTAATGATCTCCCAGTGGCTCAAACTTCTGTAAAGTGTGTTGAGCAGGAAGAGAGAAAGAGAGAGAGAGAGAGAGAGAGAAAGAGAAAGAGAGAGAGAGGAGGATGTGAGAGTGAACAGAGAACAGTGGCTGATCACGATCATCATCCTCGTCATCACTAAACCTCCCCCAATACACACACACACACACACACACACACACACACACACACACACGCTCACACGACTCTGCTCTTGTAGAGTAACCCCTCAGTCACCAGCAGCAGAGCCTCCATCTATCGTTCGGGTCTGGTGCCAGTGGTGCGTTCCATTTACCTCGGAAATTGGAGCTGGAAATGACATAACACCCAAGCTGACCATAAAAACATGTCCACAGATAGAAGTTGGACAGTGTGTGTGCGACTGATTTAATGAGACACAAAGACAGCGGTGCTAATAAACAGGTTTCACTGCTGTTGAGGGGCGGAGCAGCCATCTTGGATTGTGAGGTCAGGGTTGGTGAGGTGGGAAATCCAACCTCAGGGGGCATTCAAGTTGAAATTTCCTACTGGGAACTTGGAGATTCCGACTTCACAGTTCAAATGGAACGCACTACAAGCCCCCAGGAAGAGCGCCAGGCTTTGAGGCCAATTTGACATAGTGGCTAAAGCATGTCATGACAACATCATGTGATGTGCTACGGCCCAAAAAGACTTTTTTCTCATAAGCTTACATTGTGAAAGAAGTGGCTGTGAAATTTTTTGAAGCATCACAACCTCAGTGAAATGACTTGTTTCAATATCCAAATTTGATCAATTCAGTCCAATTACATTTAGAAAGTCTATCAACAATTTTATCCCCATATAAGTTAGCAGAGGGCTAAAATGGAAGTTAGCTGGCTTGGCCAAAGAATGAATGGAGGCCCACCTCCAGGGTAGAGATGTACTGTATTTTGTGTTTGGTTAGACATGTTGCCCTCGCCAGCTCTGCATTTCGCATTATTAAATATTGCAGCGAGTATTGTTTGAGTTGAGTTTTGAAAAGTGTTACCACACTTGCGACCATGTTCGGCTTGTTATTGCCCTGACTCACTGTGACTTGAACAAGCTGCAGGGGTAACGCCACTCGCTCTCTTTCTTCTCTTTTTCTCTATACTCAGGGCTCAACAATAAGGATTGCCTGCTTGCCCGGGGCAAATAAAATGCCATGTCAGGCATAAATCTGGAAACTCACTTGCCCAACCAGACAAGTGGCAAAAATGAATTCAGATGTTAAACTATTTTGATAATCATTTATTGCTGAAGTAGTTTTCATGCAAAAATGGCAGAAAATGTTTTTTTCAGCCTCTCAAATATGGAGAGTCCCTGCTTTTCTTTGTTTATCTTCATTTTAAACTGATGTCTTTGGGGTTTAGACTGAAAAAACAAGACATTTGACGACATCACCAAAACTGCAATGGGCATTTTTCACTATTTTCTGGCACTTTTCAGACGCTGCAGCCCTAGATTAAACATGATAATTAAAGTCTTTGTTGTTATTTAAAAAGCTGCTAAAACAATTTGCACAGGGTCAAATAAAAAATGACTTAGGTTGAGTAGATTTCTGACCCACTTGATCAACTGGGCAAGTGAAAAAAACACTAAAGTTGAATCCTGTTTACACTCTATTACTCTCTCACCCAGATTTGCTCCCAGGTAGTTAAATTTAGCACAGAATGATTTAACATGAATTGGTACTTGAATTCGGTACCCACCACCACCTATCGTGATCCGCAGGAGGAGCCTCGCTGGCAAACTCTGCATCGAGAGCTGCGGCATCAAACCGGCTGGTGACAGAAGGATGGAAGGAGGGGTGGATGGATAGACAGATGGATATAGAGAGCAGGCATGTGATGTGTGTCATACTTGCACTCTCCTCAGCACACGCATGCACACGAGGAAACGTCAGCTGCAGACAGTCAGATATTGGAACTGAGTTTTCTCTCTTGTTTCTTTTTATTGAATGTCACATGGAGGGGTTTTCTTGCATATCTCTCTCTCAGTCACTCTCTCCTGCCTCCTCTCCCGCTCCCCCTGTCAACTCTCAGCTCATCTTCTTGCTTACATGGACTGTAATGCACTTTTGTTTTCTGAATGTGTTAGCACTTCCTCTACTTCCTCCCCGTTCTGCGAGTCTTGCCTCACCTCTCCTCCCCTCCCTCCCCATCTGGAAAAGATCTGTCTCACTAATAGGAGGCCTGGTAAATTAGCCCTTCTATCCTTCCTCTCTATCGCTCCTGTCTCCTCCCTTCTTCTCTCATCTATCTCTCCAAGCGTGCACTGCCCAATAGAGCGCACTCATGCACACCCACAGATATACACACATAAAAAAAAATAAAAAATACAAGCGCGCAAGTACAGATTTGCCCCATTTGTGTGTGTCTGTCTGTTTGTCTCCAGGTTGGGTACTGGCTAATAGGGCGTAGTAGGTAATGGCAGCCGTAGCCTATTATCTCTGCTCTGCTGTCTAATAGCCACTGGCTTTAAGCATCTGCCATGTAGCTGCTCTAACTCCCCCAATGGACACTTTGCAACTTAGCGCATACACTGATAGACACACACACACATACACATGTACAACCCACCCCCACAGATGCACAGCAGAGATAATATACACACTGCCAAAAGTAATTTGTGCATATGTGAGTGTGTCTGTGCACGTGTGGGTGCATGCAGAAGTGTGTGTGTGTGTGTGTGTGTGTGTGTGTGTGTGTGTGTGTGTGTGTGTGTATGTGTGTGTATGTGGTTATCACATCTAACACACACAGTCCTGACATTCGGTATGCTCTCTTTTCCTTGGGGAGCACTGCCTTGCTTTAATTAGTAAAGGAAATAGATTTACTTATCTGATCTTTGACACATTGGCCACACACACCACGCACAAACACACACACACATGTTTGTGTGTGCTCAACCACGCAGCACATCAACACCTATCCATTACCAGTGTGGTGGAATGCCAGAGCAGGAGGCAAACACATTGTGTGTTCAGGCATGTGTGTGTATGAGTGTGTGTGTGTGTGAGGGAGAAATGAATCTGCTCCCATCTGTAGACTGACCATTGATTTGCCATGGTAACAGTGGATGGTGACTGTCGTGTGAACAAAAGCGATGAGAACAAGTGGCTGGATTGGAGAGGGAATACGGAGAGAGGAGGAGGAGGAGGAGGAGAAGGGGGAGATGGGAAATAGAAGAGACCAGTGGTGGTATTAAACTGGAGGAAATGGACTCACGTGGGGACAAAGTCAGCAGAGGCTGGAAGAGGATTAAAACGCGTTATAGCCTGTTGCTGGTTTAACTAAATGTAGCAACAAGATTTTTATGTGTGTATTTCAGAAAGCAAGAGCGTGTGCACAATAGTGTTGTGGGAGTGTTTTTGGTATAAAAAGGCTTACACAGACCTGAGTAAGGCTTATATATAATGAATGAATCCCCCTTCAGCTACCGTTTTTCTTTCCTCTGCAGAATTAGTGATTTGTCTAACCCCCTCCTTTTCCCCACAAACAATCTCTGCAAAAACCCCTTTACAACTTTCCAGCTTTCCTCCCAGAATCCACCCTGCACCCAACCAACGTGCCCCCTGGAATCCTGTGTCATTGTATAAACTTATTCTGTGGTTTTAAGTAAACACAGTGCCCCGGCTGTCAACAACTCACTTAAGAAACGTTGGGCTAATGTAATTTAACCAAATCGGGTATAAACCAATGTTTTAGTATTCAGCAGGGCCCGCAGCTCTTCTCTAAAAGCAGAAAGACTAACACACTGTGAATTGTCTAATTAATCTTCTGGCTTGTGGCATTCCTACACCAGCCAGATCCTTTTGTTTTGCAGCAGCGCTGGACAAGTGCCCTGACCCTAACCCCGACTGGCCGTCCTCGTCTCATACCTGCGGCACTTGGCCTGCTTAGCGTGGCCCAGCAATCAACGCTGAGGTAGTCAGCCGGGATGGGGCTGACTCACCGCTTGCTGCCATTTTTACACCAGGCCTAAGGTTTCTAAAGTCCAATAGAGTCACCATCAGTGGGTTGAGAGAGACACAGAGAGAGTAAGAGAGAAGGAGTGAGAGAGAGAGTGGGATTTTTTTTTTCACCCAAAGGCACTTCAGCTATAAATATCAAACTGGCAATTCTTTGATTTGCCAATGAAGGCTGCGAGAGGAGAGGAGGGAGGAGGATGCAGGGTCTCGCTCCGTTCTTGAGCTGTTTTAAATTCATTCACCAATAGGGGAGAAGAGAGAAACTGAGGGAGGAATAGGGTTAGCTGTGTCATTAATTTTCTATGTAGGGGGATGAAATAACATTAACATCTATTTCTCTCTGAAGCTCTATAAGTCAAACAGTTATTATTACTGGAAAAGCAACGCAGCACACACACATACACACTCCATATATAGACTCACATCCTCTTCTGATTCTGCCACACAGTTTATTGCGTACGTGTGTTTGTGTATGCGGATGTCACAGCCTGGACAGACACTTCAGTTTTAATAAAGCACAGGTCTTTCAGCACTCTGGCGGATCCTGCTGTAATCTCTTCTAAACAGGTGTTGTGATTAGCCTCTGCCGTGAGCAGCATTCTGACACTTGGATAGGCAGGGCCAACCATGCACACAACCATCGGCTACCACTCAGGAGACAGATTTAACTGGCGGAGCTTGGCAAACGCACTTCTGCCATCCAGTACAATGCGCTTTGTCGAAGTTCTCCTGGAAATTAATTTTTCTCTCCTCTGCCAAATAATTATGTCGTTTCTTTACAATATTCTGGTTGATTCTTTGTACGCTGATGCAGCACCGTATATGATAGAGTCAGCACTGCAGAGTGTGGCGCTTGATTTATAGAGCAGAGGTTCTCAATTTTTTCTCAGCTATAGACCTCTTACAAGATAGAAAATACACCAGGGACTAGGGTTGCACTTTTTTTTTTTTGCATTTTCCTTTAACAAGCAATAATTGATTATTCATTAATAATTAATAAGATGGAAGAGTTTAAGTTTTATTTAAACAATTCTAATGTCACATTAGTTATGTGAAATATTAACTCATAAAGTACAAAACAATTAATTAAACAAAACAGGAAGGCTCTCACTGAAACGGCTTGTACACTTGTCCTTGTTCAACAAATGGTGCCGGCAAACAAAACAAATAGGTCAGATAGGAAACAATTACTGACATTTCCAGACTTACAAGGGAGATCAAACTACACTGTGAGAAAACCTGTGAGCTCTGGTGAGATGGTACACAAAACATATATTATCGGTTAATACATTTTTAATCAGTTAAATTAATCATTACCATACCCTCTTATTTATGTCCCTTGGAATAATTTGACATATACTTGTACTTATTTATGTGAAAGAACAACACAGGAGAAATGTATTAGAAAGATATTAGACATATATTATAAATATTTGCACCTTGATTTCCACCATTAATGGGTGAGATGTGGGTAACACGTATTTGACCGGCAGGAGGAAAAACTGTATATACTGTATATTTATTAAGAATTATAGATTATTAGTTTAGAACACAATATTAACTATTTTAGATTTAGAAATTAAAAATATTTTACTATAAAAACAATTTAAAAAATAACTAATTAAACTAATACATTTTTAGTATCCTGATAATTTATATCAATGAATTTGAAAACGTCTCACTGACTCCGTGGTTGAGTGTCATGGATCCCTGGGACGATACACACAATTTGTATGATCCACCTGTTTTGATAATATTAGGATATTCAGAGAAATTAGGATAATATTACTGTGACTGTGATGCTAATTTTCACTAGCGCATCAATGGAAATTCCCATTATGTATTAGCTTTGAGCTAACAGACTAAGTGCTAGTTAAAGATATCATCAAATAATCTATTCAGCAGTCCAAAAATAAGTTCAGGAATCATTGAAAAAATAATTACGATACTTAAGAGAACTGATTTTTTTCTCCCACTCCTACCTGTAGGTGTCTGGACAGCTATTTGTAGAGAACAGTTGATGGATCATTTCTAGGAACCTCGATGAGCCCCCCGACTTGTCATGTTCCCCGGTTTACTCCTGGGGATAAGGGGAGAAACAATTATATGACAACCCAGGAAACAACCAAGGAAAACCAAAATCTGTATCAACATAGTTTGTGTTTATTAAGAAGTTAAATAAAATAATTAACAAAGGAATCTCATACTTCCTCCAAGAAGGTGTAAAAACTATCACAGTGCTACAACGTTAGCAAACACGCCCCCTCCTTAAAAAGAGAGTCAGCATTGGCCATCCCAGCCAACCCAACAAGCACCAACCGCCACACATGCAGCAGGGAAGCTGCCTAATGGCCCACTGACCCCGTCTGCTCTTTTAAACGGAGCTTAAAAAAGAAAAACATGTCTCCTCATGTACTGGGTATTTATCAGCAAATTACAATATCAAACTGATATTAACCTGAGCAGTTATTTGATTGTGAAGTTTGCATTTTGTTTAATCTGCAGTATAAAGAAAACAACTACTCAGCTTGCTTTGCAGCCTCAATTAGGAATAATACCCCTCCAAAGAACATCTGCATTAGAAAGTTTTGCTAATTAAATCAAACTGTTGTAAGAGTCTGTTTGTGGTTCGCAGTCTCAACCTAAAAATTAGGCTGTTTCACTTGCATATTTTAACTTCTTATTTGTCTGTCTGACTACAGCTCTCTATTTACTCCACAGTAATTATTGTATATTTACCATTTGAGTTGAGTTGCAGGGTTTTAGAGATATCGGCCACAGAGATGTCTGCCTTCTCTCCAGTATAATGGAAGTACATGGCACTCAGCTTGTTGTGCTCAAAACACCAAAAAGATACAGTTGAAAAATTCAACCCTTGTGTCTCTTTACAAAAATCATGACCCCAGTACTCAAGATGGATTTCTTTCTATTAGAATAAAAGTAGTGTCGGTAAATTCTACTGCAGAAAAAAGTGGTTCCCACATGAAACTGTTCACAACAATCTGTGGATGATTTTGAACAACCTGGTCATGATTTCTGGAGAGAAACAAAGCTGTTGAGTTTTTCAAATACATATTTTTTTTGTTTTGATATCTCTAAAACTCTGCAAAGCAGTGTAGATGATAAATAGCACTACAGGCCGGAGTAAATATTTGTATTTTTGATGTTTAGTGATGATTAGTTTTTGTCTGGATGCAAACCTCAGTCTCTGGTCCTGTTGTTCTCCTGCCGTCCACCCCAACCACCTCCTTGCAACTATGTGTTATAAAAATCTATTGTTTTAAAGACACACTGTCTGTGGAGGAATTGCTCAACATAATTATGAAAACACTTTAGTTATACACAAACATTATTTCTTGGAGACAGGGTTGACCAGTTCTGCAGGTTTTTCAGAGATAAATTACCTGAACATCAGAGTTGCTCTCACTTAGCTGTTCAGTAATACCCAATAATTATTAGATAATGAATAATAAACTTCTTTGATCCAAGTGTCTCAGGAGTGAGATGTAAAACAGATGAAAGACTGAAAATATTAGAAGCCACAGTATATGCATTATCACCTAAAACAAACTACCTGACAAGCTAAATAAAAGGCTGTGCTGATGGTTGTCTGGGGAAGAGATCCTACCTGCTGGTTTCATCACTGTAGCTGCATCTCTGGCACATCACCAGGAGTGTGACAGTGGATTAATAAATCACTAATCTCCCGCTAATCTCATCATGTATTAGTGGCTGATAATTTGTTTTTTGCCCCGCTAAAAATCCAAACAAAACTGTAAAAAAAAATCTCGACTGACACGTTGACAGGAAAGAAATATATTACATGCGTGTGATGGATGACTGTACGTTCTTCAAGGCAGCGATGTCTGCGAGCTGTTTTTAATGGATTTTTGAAAACAAATGTGAGTTTATGACTTCCCAGAGATAATTAAGGTAAACCTGCAGTAGAACAGAGTGTATTAGTTCCTGACTGGGTGGTGGGTTCAGAGTTTCTGGGGCCATTAATGACAATGGGAAAAAGTAAAATTACACTGGTATTGCACTTAAATGGTGTTACACAAAAAATGCTCAAGGCAGCACATCCCAGACACAAATTAAGTGCCTTGATGAGAGGTGAAGTTCCTCTTCAGAGAAGAAAAAAAAGGCAATAAGGATCGGAATATCACAAGCAACTGAACAAATTTAATTTAACGACTGTTGAATACTTAATGACGAAATTTTGATAGCAATAAGTTCATAGCATTAAAATATTTCACTCCACATCAATCTGAATTTATGTGGCTTGGGTTATTTTGAGTTCAAGAACTTGTCTTTAAAGGTCCAATGTGTAAGTTTTAGGGGTATTTATTGATAGAATCTATAAGAAATGGAATAAATAAAGGAGGGCTGCCAACTGAAACTGTTAACTCACTCCGAATTAATGTTTATTAATGTTTTCAGTTACTCAACACTCTGAAAAACAGTAAATGACCATTTTCAGCTGCCTTTTAAGCCGTAGGTTGTCATATGCAACATCATGCAGAAGTGGGTGCATCTCAGCTAAACTTGGTTGGAGAAAATGACACACGTCTGGGTCAAATAGGCTGCAGGCTTGGGGGAATCCCCACTGTACTAAGCTACAAGTGGCAATGGATTCATTTCAGTTCGGGCTGCTAAAAGTGTACAAGAGCAAGGGCGTTTTTCAAGGGCGTTTTCACTAAAATCCCCTCCTCCTGCCCCACCCAAACCACATTACTGAAGACAGATGGCTTTCAAAGTAAATTATTTTATTTCCGAAGGTTTTGTGTCACTCAGATGTTTTTTTTAATCAGTAGTTTAATTTCACACTGTGGTGTTCAGTTGCTCATAAGATTCAAATCCTTTGAGCCATTTGTTGCTTCCACAGAGATGTGTCTCACGTCTTGTCTAGACACTTAATTTGTGTCTTGAATGTGGTGTGTTGAACACTTAGGTGTAAAAGCAGCAGACTTGACCAAACCATTGCCATGAAAACTGTGAATCCACCACTGTATTGGCCACAGTCAGAGACTAATACAGTCTGTTCTACTGCAGGCTTACCTTAATTATCTCTGCGGATAGAATTAAAATGAATACACCCTTCCTTTGCAATTACAATTCTACTAAAATAGAGGCCTCTACAGCTGGTCCACTTTGACTGAGCATGCTGGATAACTCAGTGGTAAAATTAACATTTGACTGTTTCAGAGTTTGTGTGGGTAAAAAGTAGCCTAAGTGTTGCGCCGGAGGAGGAAAATGTGTTTTCAAGTGTCAGGAGACATGCTGTATTCCAGTCCAATATTACATTCTGTGGTTTTGCTGTAATGCTGTGCGCTTTGTCAGTCCATGGCCGCACTGCTGTCCATTACATGCTTGTCTGAGTTAGTGGTGAGTCGTAATGCTTCAGTAGTCTGAGCTAGGCTATGCTAGCTCGGGGGCTCTGCGCTGTGTTAAATGCTATTCTGTGTTTGCCTGGGGAGTGTGAGGCTGTTAAATACTACAGTAGACTTAAGCACTGGGACTCACCTCTTGTTAAATACTAAAGTAGTCTTTGTTAGCATTGGGAGCCAGTGTCTGCAAGCTAAATGCTATAGTTCTCCATCAATCCTGGGAATGCAAAGAGTCCATGTTCGGTTAGTGGATGTGGGCTTTGGGACCTGTCTCTGTGTTCTAAAACTGAAGAGCTTTCAGTGCTTAAGGGACCAGTGCTTGTTAGCTATTGAGGGACCTGCCTTTACATTCTCTTAGTGCCAAGAGAATTTTTTATGCTATGTCTCTGCTACAGAGGTTGTTGACTGTGCTGGCCCTGTTCACAGCTTTCAGAAATGTTCAAAGAATGATGTTTGATGTTACATGTTCGACTGCCGTGCTCATAAAACTGTTATAGGTTTTTCTAAAGTCTTAACATAGTTCAAACACTCAGAAATCAATATGCATGTGAGGATTTCTTTTTGAAAAGAAAGCACCATTATACTGTCGATACTTCAAAAGCTTTCCTAACATAAACAGCTCCCCCTGAATGGATATTCTATGGATATTCTGTTACTTCTGACGCTGGTCAAGTGACAGCAGCTTCATCTCCTGGGCCACCCTAGGTGTTTGTTTGTAAGTGGCTTTTCTGAGCTAATTCTTTGTTAGCGGATGGATTTAGAGTGGTGTTTGTTAGCACTAGGGTTTGCAGAACATCTGCTGAGCATTTACACAGAATTAGACTGCGACAGAAAACGTGTCCCGTCTACCAGTGTAGATGTTTAGTTCAGTTTTGATGTTTTACAGGACTTTACTTAGTGTGCCTGCCTTTATCCTTATGACGTACTAACCTGCAGTGTTTGATTAATCCTAATTACACTGATAAGGTCCAACACTGCCAGGTAGAATTCAGCTGCTTATGAATTGCCTACTGTAAAATCTGAGGTGACCTTCCTTTGCCTGGATTGTATGGGTGTTTTTAACACAAGAACCATATGCACGGGGCATGTTTACTCAAAAATATAAATGCATCACTTTTGTTTTTGCTCCCATTTTTCATGAGTTGAAGTAAAAAAAGTCTAAGACTTCTGCATACAAAATGTTTATTTTGCTCACATTTTGTTTACAATACAGGGCCAGTAAATCTGGACATTCACTTGCCCGACTAGTCGAGTGGTAATAAAGAATTAAACTATAGGACTGTTTTGATTGAAAATTAATCTTTTTCATGCAGAAATGGCAGAATATGCTGGTTTCAGCCACTCAAATATTGAGATTTCCCACTTTTCTCCATTAATTAATCATACGTTACTGAATATCTCTGGGTTTTGGACTGTCAAAACACAGCATTTGAAGACATCACTGTGGACCTTGAGAAACTGGAATGGAAATTTTTCTCTATTTTCTTATATTTTATAGACATTACAGCCTAAATAAATAAACCCTAAATTGAACATGACAATTAACTATGGTCTTTGTTGTTATTTGATAACCACTAATAAATAAGCCAATTTGTGCAGAGGCCAGTAAAAATTTACCCCAGCAAAGTACATTTCTGACCCCCCTGCCAAATTGGGAAAGTGAAAAGAAACATTAACATTGAACCCTGCAATAAAGTACATTAAAAGAAGGTAGTTCTTTCAGAGTTTATTATAGCTGTTTTATAAGCATACAGGACTTATACTTTCCAAAGACAAAAGACCAAAAATACAGTATATATTTTGCCTTTATAGATGGATACATTTCTCCCTGAAGTCAAAAGAACAAAGTTAAATTAGTTCTTTGGTTTTAATGGTGTCTGCATGCCTAAACTCCAACTGATCTGGTATCTGCTAACCTGCACTCAGGAGAGAATGACGCGGATCACGCTACAGCAAAGTAAAGTTTTTTGTTAATATTTGAACATTAGAAGTAAACATGGAAAAAATATAAGCAGTAAATATGGAATTTGCACCACAATCATAACCCACTCTGCCTCTGATTGGCTGAAGTTTTTATTGTGACCAGTCCAAGGCACACCTGTACAATAATCCCGCTGTTCAGTCAGCATCTCTACATGCCACAACTGTCAGGTGGATGGATTATCTTGGCGAAGGAAAAGTGCTCACTAACAAGTCTGTGAACAAAATGTGAGAGAAATAAAGATTCTGTGTGCATAGAAGATGTTTTGAGTTTATATTTTTGTGTGATGTGTTGAGTGTTTTAAAGAAAACATCACACGCCTCACTACTATACGTTGTATTCACATTCTCTGTCAGTGGAATATTGTGCCACAGTGGTTCAAATTAACACCCTTTTTGTACCACACAGCCTTTTTTTTAACAGCAGACATTTTGACTTGTCAAAGCAGGTTGTTCAGGTGTAATTAAGGACGGGTAAAATGAATGCAATCATCAGTGTTATTAATCACACCTGTGCTTCTCCTGTTATGAAATGTCAAAATATCTGTCATGTATATGTAGCCTGGTATCAGCAGACCAATTTGCAAATGTGAATAATTGATAATAATGATATACTATGATCATCACATATAATGTAATAGTAGTATCTGCCAGAGCAAATGAAAACATGTACTTGGCAGATTTGTCTGGTTCCCAGACTAATGTATGAGGCCTATTGACCCGAAAATAAGACAGCTTTGATTACAAGACCGCCCATCTGTTTGCGAAACCTAGTTTTAGATAAAGTCTTCTTAAAGTAAGAACTAGCACATATACTTAACATCTTTAAATTAAAATGTTAAATGTATAAATAACTAGATAAATAAATAATGAGGGTAAAATATTTTTGAATTCAGTTGAAAAGTGACTGTTCTTTTTAGCTCCATATTTTTTGACATTTTTAGTCACCTGTCATATTTGGGACCATGAAGTCTGTCTCTGGCTGTTTTCTCAGAAATAAATCACATTCTCTGCCTTCTAAGCGTCTTAATTGAAAATTGCAAACTGCCTCAAAGGCTGCAAGTCCTAAATTCTCTGTCTAATTATTATTTGGACAGCTAATTATTTCGCTTCCTCAAATATCATCCTAAAATGCCCCATGAAAGTATTCACTTGGATTCCTGCATGGCGAATGAGACGGCCGTGACCGTTCAAGAAGGATTTTATTATTTTATGTTCATCGTAGTGGAAGCGCATTCACATCACTATCATTTCAACAGGACATGTCTATTAAATACTGTGGCGGTAACCTTGTTGTCAAAGGTGCTCATCCATTGGAAATGCGTACTAATATGAGTTGTACCGTACCAAATCAGTTTTAGGTGTTCTGTCATTTAGCTGCGCCTGAATGTCTCAGGGACTTGGAAGAGACCTCCCTGCACCATGTAGCCAGTGAATCTTAAAGGGTTAGTTTAGATTATTTGAGGTGGGGTTGTATGAAGTAGGACTGCACAATTTGGTTAAAAAAAACAAAAAAGTCATATTGCAATTATTTTGACTGAATTTGCAATTGCAATATGTGATAGGACTAGTGGAAATGATCAGTTTTGCATTACAATTTTCATGTTCACTGAAAAAAAAAAAGTATTAAAATTGTGATGATGTGATATTTATTTAGGTGTGTACCAAACAAACATGTTTTCTTTCATATGGAAAACAAGATTTATAGGCCAGATCATCCATACAGCATAAGGTTGGGCGATATGTTAACAATTGCCCGTCGTCAGCCCATAAATCGGCGATTGGTGATAGCTTCACCCTCCCCTTCCCACCTCTTCCCATCCTCTTGAGTCTCAGCTGGGAGATGTGCGCAAGCAATGAATTTACTATGTTGCATACACTGCGTACATGCACTACATCCCATAAACAAATAAACTCACAAACTGTCAATAAATTAAATTTTCTCACACGCATTTTCCTTTTTAAATGGAGAAATACAACCACTCTGAATTCAAGTTTCTTTTTATACCAAACTAAGAGGAGCTTAATTGGCTTGTTAACTCCTCGGAACAGACAGAAAAGCATATAAAACCCACCAAAACTGTCTTTGTTAGTCTGTACACTCCTCCGATAATCACCAACTCTGGTTTGGTCGAATTAAATCCTTAATTCACTGTGTGAAAAGAGAGCAAAGAGCCTGCAGGCTGTTTACCTCTCACTCCTCACCCAGCTCAGACCACTCATGGTCCGGCTTAGTGGGCGTGCACTGCGCCGCTGGATGAGAGTGCAGCGCGGAGCAGCAGCTGTCACTCTGCAGACCCTTACAGTAGCAAAATAAAATGACAAATATCACCCCAAAAATTGGCCAAAAAAAGCAACTGGCGATGGATTCAGTCTATTGTTGATAGACAATATATCCATCCAATCGTCCAGCCCTCATTATAATGCTTCTTTCTTTCCCCTTTTCAAAAAATTGTGATTGGGTTCTGTTTTTGCGATTTGGATATTGCACTTGGCCATATTGTGATTTTATTGCAATTGCGATTAATAGTGCAGCTCTAGTATGAGGTATTTATCCACAGTCAGTGTATTACCTACAGTGAATGTAAGTCGACGCTCCCAGTTTGGAGAAGCAGAGAGGAGAGGGAAAAAAAGCCCACCTATAAAGATAAATATCACTTTAAGTGTGCACTATATTTAGAATGAAGCTCGGGGTAAGTTCAATCATGAGGACCACATTTGCGCTTCATTCACAATCATCTATCTTTCGCTCTCACTCCTCCGCTCCCACTTAATCAGCTGATTATGGAAGTTCACTTTTTTTGGTTAAACCAATCACATTCTGCCACGGTCCTCATCAGCCAATCATATTGTTGCTGTCAAACTTTAAATCTGTTCTCCTCACTGCTGCTGTCAGCTGTCAATTCAGACAATCGTCCAGGAACCTCCTCCACCCCGTTCACCTCCAGTTCATCATATCCAATGCCAAGTCCAGCTCATCTGAAGTCTGTCTGTCTTCATCTTATCATCACCACCACTGTCCAGACCCTACAGGGTTTTTTTCTTTTCTTTTTTTCCTATTCTACAGCCTCCTCACCCTCTTTTATGTTTCATTTTTATATTTTTCTAATGCATAGCAAGAAGCCATTCATAATTTCATTGTACCTGAGGACATAAAGATTTCCCTGATTTCTGATTTCTAAAATATAGCATATATCTGTAAGTTATACATACCACAAAGGCATCTTATCACCCAAGGCTACATTTTTCACCCTTTTGTGAACATGTCAAAAAAATTTGTTCACACATAACAAAGTCTCTCCTGATTGAAAGATTTTCAGAGCCTCACCTTGCTATCAGACGTCTTCTTCTGAAGGGAAAGTACTGTTATATAAGACAAATACTCTCAACCAGACTCCTTTGGCAAAAACAGCAATTTTACCTTTTACCTTTTTACCTTTTTCCTGGTCTACTGCTGCCTCAATCAGTTAGTTTGTTTGTGATAACGTGTGACTTTGGTGAATCCAAATTAACATTACAAAACAGCAAAGTCAACAAACGAACAAACAGATCAAGGCAGCAATGGACCAGATACTCCTGTGTTCTACGAGGTAAAATAACTTATTTTCCCACTGGAGTCTGGTGGCTTTGGAGAGAAAAGGCTGTGTGAAAGCAAAGGAAAGTAAAGTAAAGCTGTGAAAATATTCTAAATATAGTATACACTTAGCTCATATTGATTTTTTCAGCTAGCTAAAATACATTTTGCTGCTGACCCTGTTTGCAACAGTATATTGGTAAACTTCCTACACCATAACTCCTGCTGCCTCCCCAAGTTGGGGGTGTAGCAAACACCATCTAGGTACACCATAGGTAATACTCTGACTATCAATAAAAACCTCATTAGAGATGCCATGATTAATCATTTATTTGATTAACAATTTACTCTTATATTAATTAATTTTTAAGAGAAAATGTCAAATTCTCTGATTTCACTTCTTAAATATAAATATTTTCTGACTTCTTTACGCCTCTGTGACAGTAAACCAAATATCTTTAGGTTGTGGACAAAACAAGACATTTGAGGACATCACCTTTGGCTTTTTCAAACACTAATTGACTTTTTTTTTTTTTTTACCATTTTCTAGCATTTTATGGACCAACAGCTAATCACTTAATCGACAAAATAATCATCAGATTAATCGATAATGAAAATCATGATTAGTTTCAGTGGCCTGTACCTCATACAGCCCCATTTCAAATAATCCAGACTATCCCAGAATAATCTTTCTACAATTCAACTTTGGGTAGAACATCATCCTGAAAGACTGAATTTGTCGCGCTGCCACTGTGACTCTTCTGCTTTTTGACGACTGACCCTTGAAGCCCCACTTGAGCTTCACTTTGTTGACACGGGACTTATTTTGCCATCCTAGTTTGTTGTTTGCACTTTTGTGCAGTCTTAAGTGGGATGGTACTTAGCAGCATCTGGGGCCGTACTTTGTCAGGCCAACTTAATGTAGCTGCGCCATCCTAACTGACCTACTGCATTAAATATTAATAAAGCACATTGCTGGCCTCATCACCATCCGCCTCCTTATGCCCATCTATTTCTCATTATTCTGCATACTAGTTCCGTCCTCTTCTTTTGTGCTGCCCCATGTCATGTGCTCTTCTACCAGCCTGTCTGTTATTGTTCCTTAGCTTTTTCTTCGCTCACTAATTTTTCTGTTCATCCACCGTCTCCAGTTGTAGGGCTCGGCTCCTCCTCCTGCAGCCTACATGACTCTTTCTCCCAACGATTTCTAGAAATGTGTCAGTCCGTCCCTCATTAGCCTGGATCTGTACAGCTCTCTCCACACTTTCATATTTTCTTCATCTGATTGCTGTAAACAAAAATGAAATTTGACAGGAAATAGCATGTGTCGGTGTGTGTGAGGGGGAGAGGGAAAAAGTGAGATACTGTCTTGGTTTTGGTGGTGTATTATTTATCACTGTGCTGGCTCATGAGTAAAGCTGTATTTTGAGGGGCCTTTGTGCACATGTACACATGTGTATGTGCTGTGTGCACATACGTGGGTGGATGGGAAACTGTACATGAAGTTCATGGTATTTGTATAATTGATGCACGATGTCATCAGTAAATCTCTAGGTATGTGGGTTATAATGTGGAAATACATTTGTGTGGTCTGTGTGTGTGTGTGTGTGTGTGTGTGTGTGTGTGTGTGTGTGTGTGTGTGTGTGTGTGTGTGTGTGTGTGCATTATTCATATGTTAGCTTCTTGGTGGACTTGTGTGATTTGATGAGAAGATGCAGGTCTGTGTCAACGTCTCTTTTTATCCTTTATAATTCAGTAACCACCAGAAACTATCATCTTCCCCCTTTTCACCCCTCAGTCTTTCACCTCAAGACTTTCACCTCATTCATTCTAGATTCTCCACTTACCCTCCATCTCCCCTCCTCCCACTCCCCACTCCTCCTTAGATCGTGAAGGTTTTCAAAAGGAAGCGTGGGGGTTAGACCACTGTGACAGGTGTAAATATTAAACATGTTAAAAGCATGTTATGAACATGTATGACATGTAGCATCACCTCAAGAGAATCTTAACCCTGTCACTATATAAAGGGCCACTGTCTATGTGTGAGTGCTCTTATAGTTAATAAAGTATGAATTATACAATTAAGTATTAAGCATTTAAAACTTCATGAGCAGAGTTTGATTGACAAAAATAGTTTGTATGTAGAGGTGCAACAATTAATAATTAGTTACAAATTACAATTTCATTTAGCAATTTAGCAGACGCTTTTATTCAAAGCGATGTACATCTGAGAGCAACACAAGCAAGGATCTAGTCAGGTGAGAACAACATGAGTAAGTGCCATGGAGCAACGTTCAAGTCCATTTAAATTACAGGCTGAAGGTATAAACAGTACAACAGTATGAAATTTGACTATACCGCGATACCACAGTAGAGCCCTCGCTTAACCAATAACCAATAACATCAAAGCTTTGATAAGTTTGAAGCTATATGGGAAACTAAGCTAAACCAACTGTGTACAGACAGCTTTGGTTTTAATGGACATGATTCAGACAATAAGCAGAGAATAATCTGAAAATTACGTCTCACAACAGTGTTCTTAAGTGTTGGTAATAACGTCATACACTTGAGAAAAGGTTTTGTTGCTTTTCCCTCTATTTATTATTCCAGTTTTGCACATTAAATGTTTTTAAAATGCCTCTGTACTGTGTGAAATATGTCCTAGAGATACAGTTTAGAGTACAGTAATAGCTGCCATGCAGTTATCAAAGCAGTGGTTGAGCAAAAACCCCTCATGTGGCTCCAGAGCCGCACATTGCAGCCCCCAGGACTAAACCATTAATCAATTAACTGTGAAAATAACCAGCAGATTAATACATAATGAAAATAATCTTTATTTGCAGCCCTATATGCATGTTTTGTTTTCCATCAGCATGAAATTGTGAAACGTTTTCATGCTGTTCATGACGTATTTTGTTTTGTAGCATTCAGACACCTCTCCTGTTCTCTCTGCATTCTTCTCATGGGCTCTTTTATGTGAAGGTAACATGATGTGTGTATTTGTATTAGGGTTGCTACTAATTATTATTTTCATCTTTGATTGATAAATCAATTTTTGTATCATAAGTCCTCACAGCTAAAGGTGACATTTTCAAAAAAAATTATGTCAAAAAAAAAACAAGGCTCTGGCAGCGACAAAGAGCAACAAATCATCATATTTGAGAACCTGCCAATGTTTGGCATTTTTGCCTGATAAATGACCCAAAGGATAATTCTGGCTTATTATGTTGTACCAGCAGCATAATCACACAGGTTTTAAACAAACCTTCAGGTTAGCCAAACTTATTTGGAAGAGAAAACAAAGGTGACAGAAATATTATTACCTAAACTGTCAGTTGTAAAAATCAGTCACAGTTTGCAGATGGCCACACTTTTGTGAACACGGTTTGGTGCAATTAGGAAAAATGACCGACATTTGTCACTTATCAGCACACAAAAGTTGGATGAGCATTTCTCTGGAAGCCCAGTATTCATGTTAAATGGCTTGTGAAATGGTTTGACTTACCACCAGGCCCTGCAGTGGGTTTCAGGCTGCGCTGTCATAAATCTACCGGGCCCTCTGACGACACCGTTCTTTAGCCCTGAGCTAACTTACCTTTAAGCTGCCTTTAAATCTGACTCTCACCCAAGCACAGAGCAGATACTCTGCAGCGTGACTTGGTCGTATATCTACATCGTATCTGCCCAGGCTAAACCACCATAGCTGCCCCCATTTACTTGATAGAAAGCTTCATCTGAATGTCATGGCTGCATCATCTACTGCAGCTCCACTGGTCTTACAAATAGTCACTTTTTATAGCAGAGAAAGCGTTACTACACCATTCTCTGACCTGATGCACCTTTAAACTGGCCTTTTGCTTGCTCACCCAAGCAAAAAGCAGATACCGTGCAGCTTGAACTGGCATTGCATCTTTCTTGATAAACAGCTTCATTTGAATGTCACAGCCTGCAGTTGTCCAGGTTTTAGATCAGTGTTTTCCAAACGTTTTTCTTGGGGACCCACTTTTTAAAAATGACCAATGATTGCAATCCAATTCACGATAGGCCTTATTAATAAGTCTTGGGAATTAATTTGTGCATAAATGGAACATTGCTGACCATTTTTACTGCCATTTCTGAATCACCATATGATCTTGATGTGTTTTTGAAAACATAGACATGTTAAATATTGTATGAATTAGAAATAAATGCATTTAGGCTGCGTTAACAGGCCATCTCATTGTTTTTATTTCCTCTCATCAAGTAAACAATATACATATTTTGAATGTCATGTCAAATAATTTTTTCCAAAGATGGTTTCTGTCATGGAAAGTAGTTCTTAACGTTTGTTCAAATTGTAATTTTTCTGATTAGTTCTGGTTTTAATTAGTTATTTGATGCTATAAAAAACAGGTTTCATGCCCTTATGGTGACAGCCGAGCTCTGCTCGCAGTTGAGTCAGCCGTCTGTATGGGCAAAAGCTCGAAAGCGCAGCTCCAGTGCTGGTCACTACTACGGGTGTAACAATACATCGATCTGGATCAATATGTCAATTCAGTGTTCTACGATTTAATATGATTCATGCAAAGTGAAAATATCCATCTATATTGTCATCTTTAAGATACACCTCCATTTTCAAATTCCCATAGCATGTCTGTGTTACTAATGTCTGGAAGAGTTCAGTCCAAAAATTGTCAAATCATAATTTAGCTGCTTTTTGTGAGTTGACATAAATGTAGCTGAATGTGTTAAATGGACAAGTGATATAATAAACATTGTATAGTTTTCCAAAGAATCAATATAATATTATATCATATAAAATGTTTTACACATCTAGTCATGACTACACAGACTCTGGCTCTAAATGACATCACCAACATGAGATGGCAGTTTTTGTATCCGGAATATTTTGGCTTCAGTTTTGTACAGTGGGAGGAAGTGGAGCTGCAACGACCATTTTGTATTCATATCAATGATCTGGACAAACTGTTGCCCTGTTTACAACCTGTCTGATCATCTGACTGCTCAGATTATCTGGTCCGACTTTGCTGCAGTGTGGTGATGTTCCTGCGTTTACAGATCTCAACAATTACTTTGAAGAGTACAATGTAATCATGAACAGTAATGGGCAAAACTACAAAAATAAGACCCATATCATCCACAAAGGGGGCCACGAGATAATTTCCAGGGGTCACCAAATGATCGTGGAGAGAATAATGAACATATTTTAGACTGGGAAATGTTTTTTGCATTACATCGCCTGTATCAGTGGTATACTTTGCCTTAGAATAGATTTTTATTGAGGGTCTTTGCGAGAATGAAAGTGTGTGTGCACGAGTTCTGATTAAACACACAAAAACATCTCTTTTCCATTTTCATCCTTCAATACCACAGCAAAAGAGAACAAGGCACAGAAAATAGGATGTATATTTTTTTTCTTTTTTAAATCAACAACTGAATGCTGTCTGGTTTTTCTGTGCTGCAATCATAATTCCAGACAGGACAATAAAGACTGAACTGAACAGAGGCCACGAATGAGATGACTTGGATCATTATTTAACAGCTTCAGTACTTTTGATACTATAATTACAGATATTGTATTAATTTAAACACATGGTACCAGAAAAATATCAATAATTTCATGCTTTTTACAACCTTTGTAGACAATGAAATCCATGAAGAGGGACTAAGTTGGGAAAATTGAGTCTTCGTGTGTACAGATGGAGCTGCGAAATTTTCACACTGCATTATCCAGAGGCCCGAGCTAGCAAGAACCTCAAGCCAGAACTCCAGTTCTCCAGCCAGTCAGTTCTCCAAATGGCAGTTAAAATGATGAACTCCATAAAATCCCAGCCAGGGCAAACCAGACTGTTCGCCTCAGACTGCCATGAAATGGGATTGAACCATGAATCACTGCTGTTTCACACAGAGGTCTTAGGTTAAAGCATTGACCAGACAGTTTGAACTGCGTGAAGACGTCCACATCTTCAATCAGACTGTAGTTCTTCCCTTGCTGACCATTGACCGACCCAGCGTGGGTTGCTAGCCTTGTATATTTGGCAGGGATATTTGACAAAGTGAACTACCTAAACAGTAAACATGTCCTTCCAAGGCCAAAACACAAACATCTTTGCTCTTTCTTGCATTTAAAATGAAGCTGGAGCAAAGGGCTGGTCAAGGAGGGCAGTGGGGATGCTACCTGAACTCGTGGACTTCATGGACAGTTTTGACATAAGCATCCAAAAAATGAAAGGAGATATTGCCCCTCACTCAGGAGCCAGCTTGACAGTTTCACCAGATACTTAACAAAAGATGAAACGCCAGAAAGGTACGACTGGATATGTTAGATTTTCTCCACTACCGGTGCGAAACGCCTGTCATCAGGACTGGAGGATGCCCTGTTAGACCTCTCTTCTGACCGCATATTACAGACCGCTTTCACATCATGCACACTGGAAGAATCATGGCTGTCAGCGTCTGCGGCTGTCAGGACTATCAGAAGCTGCAGTGGATGTATTTATTCCTTTTGGATCTACATATTTATGTGAAAAGACATTTTCCACACTGACATTCAACAAGAACAAACACAGATCAAGGCTCATCAGCATTGAAGATGATTTTCACGTGGCAGCCTCCAACATAAAACCAAGAATACAGATGCTTTGTTTAAATAAGCAGGCCCAGCCATCCCCTAAAATGTGTGAGGGTAAGTGAATAATGTTCCTCCTACATAACGAAAAAAAAAAAGAAAGAAAGAACTGATTGATTTTAGGCAACGAGCCTTTAAATGAAAGTCTGTCAAAAACTGAGTGAACAGACAGAATCTCCAATATTAAAGGAAACGTTCTGTATAAATTGATGTTGGCTGTAAATAGATGACAACACTTCTTTACTGTAGGTCCATGGAGCAGGTTGAGTGATGTCTCCTGACGTCTCGCCAGTGGACAATGATAACGCAGTTTTTGAGGGGTGGGGTGGGTGTTGACTGTCCCATAACTGAAAAGCCGACTTGCTCACAAGCTAATCACTGTAGTCACCGCTGCTTCTCACTGTTGTTCTGATGGCAACCTCCAGCTGTCTCACTCAGCCGAGAAAACTCTCCAACGAAGGAAGCAGGCAGATCAACTGACACATCCCTGCCAGGCGCGCTGCAGACATATATCCCCGTGCTGGGTTTAAAAGGGCCTTTGTGTTGGCACTGCATGGCCATAACTTAGTTTTGTTGAGCTTCAAACAAAGTTAGACGCACACTAACAGCAGCTCACAGCAAGGAAACGCCTAACTAGATGGGTTTAAAAAGAAAATAATAAACTGGACATGGAGACATAAGGTTAGTGCAGTAATAAGCAGCAGCGGTTTCTTTTTTTCCCTCTGTCCTCCTGCCTTACAGCAACTCTGAGGGGACACATTACCTTAATCACAGAAGGCTTCGTCCATCGTCATGCCTGACAGTCATCGACCACTGAGCCCTCTATCACTGAAACATTGTCCCTAGACCAGCCTGCGATGCCAGTTGTCAGAAAGCCGAGGTCCTCCCCTTTGCCTGCTGCCTGGCTACCTGCCAGTGTTGAACTGTACTGTTGTTGTCAAAAGGAAGCTGAACCAAAAGGGCAAAGCTTCTGATTTACCAATCTATGCTTCAACCCTCACCCATGGAAATTTATTATTTACTTATGAAACACAACTAAGTTACAGACATGTGGTAGCCAAAGACTCTTTTAAACCCAGCAACGATATCATCGTCCATCCTGATGTTTCACTGTGGACATCATGATATGCCAATTCGGTAAACATCCCCCAATCCTACTAGGTAGTGCATCGCAAGGAGCCAACTTAGGTGGTTTGAACATCTGATTAGGATGACTTCTTTTGAAGGTTTTCCTGACATGTGCAACTGGGATGAGACTCAGAAATCAAAGGATTTCATATCTCATCTGGCCTGGGAACACCTCAAGATCCCCCAGGAGGAGCTGGAAATTGTTGCTGGGAAGGGGGGGTGTCTGGAATACCCTGCTTAGCCAGCTGCCACCATGATTCCACAACAGATAAGCAGAAGGAAAAGGATGAATGGATTTCTATCCATTATTGTTGGTTTAGGCCTAAAGCAGACATGTTGACTGTTGACTGTTGACTGTGAAGGTGCAGTTATTTAAATAAATCTAAGGTCAAAGTTGAATAAGTTCTTGTTCTGTCTGTGGGAAGAACAATATGTGAATTTGCTAGCTTTCATGTGTTGCATTACAGTTGGGGTTCTCACAGTTTTGATGATTGAATGCCAATTTAGGGAGTCAACGTGATTGAGGGCATTAATGGCATTTAACATCAAATTTTTTGAGCATCGAGTTCACCTTTTTGCAGATCCATTTTTCTCCTCAACTTTGCAGCATTTTTTTTTTTTTTTGCATGGTGGCTTTTCCATCTCAATTCCACATGAAACTGCTGCTCCATTGAAATTCAGCATTAGTGTGAGGATGAGGACCTCGGGGACACACTGGTTTGGGTTGGACGACTATGAGCAAAATGATTAGGTCTGAGAGGATACTTTAATTTGCAGTGCAGGGAGATTACAACATTGAGTGTTTGTGGTTCTGAAAATAAAACATGGAAAGTGCCTATAAAACTCAATTCTTCTAATCTCTATAAGATTCACAACATATCCTAAATCTCACCAACAAATCTGGTGAAACAGTCCCTCATTTAGGTATTGTTACTTGCAGTCACTATTTGCATTCAGAGAAGCAAGTTTATAACTGTAACCAAACTCATGTTTACTCATCAAGCAAGTAAGCCAGTGCATCTTCTGATGCAGCAATAAACTACAAATACAAACAGAAAAATATTTACATGATAACAGAAAACATGCTCAAAAGTCAAATAAACAGGACCAGATTCTTACCTTATTCACTCACGCACACAAATCAACAAAGGAGAAGTCAGAAAGGTTCATTATCCCTGCAGAGCTGAGCTGAGCTGTCGGTGTGGAAATGTGCATGTATGTGCGCATTGCACACAGGTCCATGCGCAAAGTGGCTTTTATACAGTTATGTATGATGAATTTCCACAACACTCTCATCGAAGTCGCAATATGGTCTAGCGCAATTTTTAAATCGTAGGCAGCACAATATTTGTTAAAGGCAAAATGTGTCTTAGAATGCCATTTTAAATTAAATATTGTGGTGCTACAGACGTGCCCTGGCCTATACATCATTTTCTAGACTTTGGAAAACATCTTTGTTTAGCACAGATCCCTGAAAAAAACATGCCATAATCATTTTAGTGTTTTTCAATGAAAATGAGAATAATGATGTAAAAAAAAATCTAGTTTTCTCTAATGTCGCAAATCATATTGCAATTGCAGCATCAGTCTAATTTCTTCAAAATGGCTCAGCCCTAATGAGTGGTGTATTAAATGTAGGCTATTGAAAGTGAAACATGGTTGCTTCTTGTCCAGGTCGTCACTCTAAGTGAGAATTGGTTCTCAATTGACTTATCTAGTTAAATAAAGATAAAATTAAGGGGCCGTAGAAAATGTTTCTGAGCACCGAAGGGACCTATTTTGAAAACCCCTGTCAGGGATCCCTGAACAGTCCTGTGCAGACAGTTTTTGGGCAGTCAGTACGTTTGCATCGGGGTGTTGTGAGTTAAATGCGTTGGTGCTATTTTGGGACGAACACCAACGTGATCATTGTGGAAGGTCACGATTTGCAAAGGTTGACAACCTCTGCTTTTATCAATGAACAGATTGCTTTGTCAACTGATTAATTGGTAAACTGAGTGATTTTTTTTGCAGCACTGACTTGTATGAGAGTGTCAAGTTGTACACTTGTACTGTAAGTGCGAGGGTGTGAGTGGGTGTTTGTGCGCGTTGGTATCTGTGCTTGTGTGTTGGTGTTATCTGGGCAAAACTGAGGATGTGCCTGTTGCCACACAGAGGGAGATTTTTTTTTTCTCCTCTAAACCTGAGTAAAGTATAAAGCCACACACACCTACAATCAGATCCACACACACACACACACACTCACACACAGAGATGGAAACAGTGAGATAGATCTTTTTGAAGTACAATTTCATCCTCTCTCCTTCCCACTTTTCTCTCTTCTTTGTAGCGGTGGAGGGAGGGGAGTTAAATCTCTGCGGGCCGTGCTTTGTGTGTGTGTTGGCCAGAGCTGAGAGCTCTTTGTCAAACTAAGGGACAAAACTAGAGTCACAATATAGGTTTACACGCACACACACACACACACACACACACACACACACACACACACACACATGAAGGTGGTGGTGGTGGGGGCAGAGAGACAGGAGCTGACAGCTGATTCTCCATGTGTGTTTATGAGGGCTTTGATGTTTAATGTGTCACGTTCTTTGATGCCCTCTGTGGAAGGGGTGTCAGAGCATGTATCTGTGTGTGTGTGTGTGTGTGTGTGTGTGTGTGTGTGTGTGAGCGCACGTGTGCGAAAGAGAGACCTTGTGAGAAGGCTTGATATTTGTGTCTGTCTTAGCTTTTCTCCCAAGACACTCACTCCTTTTTCCACCTCTTTTCTGCAGCAGGTATCTCAATCTCGCTCACACGACCGGAGCATTTGTCTCCTTCTTACTCTCCACCCTTCAGCCTTTTCTTTTCCTCGCCTGTCTACTCCTCCTCCTCCTCCCTCTCCTCTCCTCTCCTCTCTCCTCTCCTCTCTTCTCTCTGGTGCATGGGCTTGTGTTGCTGTCTATTTGTTGTGTCCCCAGGGACAGACTCAGCTTACACTTTATGCAAACATACATTCTGCAATCATTAGCAACTTATTTCACACTCACTTTGGGTTCCATTCTGTTTAATAGCTGCTTTGGTTTTGGTAATGCTTACTGCTGCCTCTTTCTCTCACGCTGACCTCCTGTTTCCTACCAATACTGAGACTAAATGATTTAACTGTACATGGCATTTTGAATTAATGCTGTAAAATTCAGATCCACAGTTTATAGAGGATGTCCTCTGACTTCAAATGAGACTGCTGCAAAATGGCACCCTGTCTTTTGCAGTCTGTGTGCCACAGAACAATTATGTTCAGCATTAAAGGAATACTTCTGATCATTTGAAGTGGGGCCATATGAGGTACTTATCATAGGGTATTAGCTACAGTAGATGTCAGACAGCACAAGGTATTTTAGCCACTTAAAAAAAGGTCAATTTAAAAATAAAACAATCTCAGTTTAAGTGTATGCAATATTTAGAATATGTTCTAGTTAAGTCAGTTTATAAAGCACATTTAAAAACAACAGGTGTTGAGCCGAAGTGCTTTCCATTCAAGTGAAATGGGCTCATATACACCTCAGCAGAGGTGATCAAAGGAATAGATAAAAGGGTCCAGCGTTAAGTCGGTCAGAAATGCCCGAAGTCAGTTTTTCTTCGCTCCTGTACAAATTGTTTGATTCATTAATGGTTATCAGAAAACAACAAAGTTAATTGTCATGTTTAATCTCGGACTGTGAAGTATATAAAAATCAGAAAACAGAGAAAAATATCTATCCCACTTTTTCGAAGTCTGGTTTTGGCAAAGATATTCGTTTTAATATGATAATAAAATCAGAAAAGAGGGAAATGTCCTTATTTGAGAGGCTGAAACAGCATTTTCTGCCATTTTTGAATGAAAAAATACTTAAATACTAAAATCAGAATCAAAGTAATAAAATCAGAGGTTAGATGAAATAGAGGCATAAAAAAATGAAACCAGTAGAACTCGATAAAACCAATATAGCAGACTCAGACTGAACCAAATGTTAGAGAAAAATGGTGGGATTTAAAATTGTAAATGGAGGAGCAAGATCTAATCTGTGATGGGAGGTTATTCCAGAGCCTAGGGGCAGTAAGAGAAAATTGTCACCTTTGGTTTTAAGGCTTTAAAATGATAGTTCACACCATAATCCCCTGGCCTGTAGTGCTATTTATCTATCTGGACTCTTTTTTGGTGAGAGTTGCAGAGTTTTAAAGGTATTGGCCGTAGAGATGTCTGCCTTCTCTCGAATATGATGTGACTAAATGTCACTTGAAAAATTACATTTTAAAAATTCAAAACCAGTGTCTCTTTTCTAACATCAGGATCCACATACCTTGTTGTGAGCATTTTCAAGTAGGTATTACTTTCTTTCTGCAGTAGAATCTACTGGAACTCTGCTGTCTTTTCTATTAATAACACGGACAGCTACTCCAGTCAGGGGAACTGTTCCTTTAAAAACAAATAGTAAGATTTTAAAATCAATTCTGTATTTAACTGGTAGCCGGTGCAGGTGAGCGAGGACAAGAGTAATGTGTTTTCTTTTCTTTGTTCCAGTTACAAAACTAGCAGCTGCATTTTGACTCATTTGGAGCTGAGAAAGGCTTGACTGGGTCAAAACCTCATACAGAGAATTACAATAATCGAGCCAGGAGGTGATAAAAGCTTGGACAACTGTTTCCAGGTCCTGATGAGATAAAAACAGGTTTAATTTGGCTAAGAGTCTGAGCTGATTAAAGCTGCCTTTCACAACACTTCTAACTTGTTTCACCACCTCTCTTTGCCATCAGATGGCCTTTTCTGACAGAAAACTGCCATTATATAAGCCAAATATCGCTGTCCTCAAACTAACCAAACTCCGTAGGCGAAATCAGTCATTTTACCTAACGCAACACAGGAGCAGCTGGTCTATCGCTGCCTCGATCTGTCCTTATTTATCCTTTATTTAGCCAGGATGCTTCCATTAAGATTGTAGCTCTATATTCCTCCAGGGAGTCCGAGCACATACAGTTTCACATAAAAGACAGTTTCACAGGCTAGAAACGATACAGTACATAAAAGACAACACAAGGGAAACGGTAAAACATGCAGGTCATACCAGCGATTTCCATATCATATTTCACCACAGGTCAAGAATTATGCAAAGCAGCAACATGTTTCTTTTAGTGCACTTTGTAAAAGACCTTTAATGGTAAAGAAATGGTATTTTGCAACTCATTCCATGCCCAGGGCACATTAAAAGAAAAAATAGTATATTGAGAGAGCATCATAGGCACTTGAGCAATAGAGCAATGGGCACTTATTTTGGTTGGAAATCTTAGTTTTCCATTTACCAACAGAGGTTGGTAACAAGTTGAAATGACAGAAATGTGAAATGTAAAGTTTGTACAGAAATACAGTTAATCTTTATGGATTATACAGATGACAAATTGACAAGGAGACTCTCAACATATGACGCCTTTTATCTTGTGCTTCTAGTGTGATGTGTTTTTACGAAAACATGAGGAACTGTTAATATGTCATATTTCTTTTGACGTAACATTTTCCATGGGGAGCACAGGGAATGTTTGTTAACTCAAACAGGTTTTTTTTTTTTTTTTTTTTTTTTAACATTTTGTCACCACTGCAAAAGAAAAAAGAAAAATCCTCCCCTTGCCTAGCAGTAACCTTGCACCCCTACTTTTAACTATAATTATGCACCCACAGGCAGCAGTAGACCATCAGCTCCTGTGCTCTACGAGGAAGAATGACTAATTTTGCCTATGGAGTTTAGTTGGTTTGGAGAGAGAAATATTTGGCTTATATAACAGCAGCTTCCTGTCAGAAACAACGGCTGTCTGACAGCAAAGTAAAGCAGTGTACACTTAAAGGTCCACTTAAAAATAATCCATCAGTTGAAATGGTTAAAATACTTTTAGTTGCTGATGCCATCCATAGCAGATCATTACTTAGCTGCTGTGCTGCTGCCCCTCTCTGCTTCGCCAGACTGACTACTAATACACAACCCCACTCCAAATAATCTGAAATATCCCTTTAATGAGTCTGATTTTTTTTTCTCTGTGTCACATTTTAGTCATTGAGCCAGTTCAGTTATGCAGCACCGTACAAAATGCGTGTCAGTATTTGGCTCAATTAGCTTTGGAGACAATGCACTGATGTTGTTATACCTGCAACTGAGGGCTGAAGTGAGTCAAACCTGTGAGTTATGAGGCAGTTATCTCCGACCATTAGGCCCCCCCTGTTGCCAGCAGTCAGTGCAGTCTCACTTGTCGACTGAATCTCACTCTCTCAGCATCTCCGCTTCTTCCTCTCTTTCCCATTTTTCCCCTCTTACTCCTCGTTCATTTCTCTCTAACACTTCTTACACTGTCTCTTATCTCCGTCACTCTCCGGCTCTGACTCACTGATTGCAAAATTGAAAATGGTTTTAATTCTATCGGGGTTTTTTTTTTTTGCAAGTCTCATTTGAACTCATTCACTCCAGCTCTTCTTGTTTTTTCTTTTTTTGTTTTTTTTTTCATCTTTTTCTGCAATTAATTCTGTTCCTCCTCAGACAAATCTGCTGACTGTCTCTGTTGCTCCTCGCTTGTGTGTCATTGCAGGATGAGAAGTCCACGTTCTTCCAGTTCGGTGCCGCTCTGCAGCAGGAGGCTCTGCTCATGCTTGCCATCATGGAGGAGTACGACTGGCATGTTTTTTCTATCGTCACTTCCAAGTTCCCCGGGTACCAAGATTTCATCAGCACACTGAAGATAACTGTGGATCACAGGTAATGATTACGCTCCCCCACATGTACGCACTCACACACCCCGCTTTCATCCTTAACCTTTATTTACGGCAGCTGACAAGATTAAGTACTTGTGTTATTTAATGGTGTATTGTTACAGCTTTGTGCGCTGGGACCTGCAGAGTGTGGTGACTCTAGACGCTATAGACGGCGACCCAAACTCTAAATCACACATTGCCCTCAAGAGGATCCAGAGTCCTGTTATACTGCTTTACTGCTCCAAGGATGAGGCTCTGTGAGTGCCTTTCATTTTCTTTTGTTGTTTCTGACTCTCTGTTGTACACTGCCACATTTCTGCAGTGAATCTTCATTAACTCTCTGACTCTGCTCCTCCTCGACAGGTATATCCTAGAAGAAGCTCGTTCCTTGGGCCTGATAGGAGCCGGTTACATCTGGATTGTGTCCAGTCTCACCACTGGCAACCCAGACTTCACTCCCGAGGTAGTGAGGCCCCATATGTAGTAACAGGTGGCCACTTTTGAGTGGTTTCACAAGATAAGCAGGGTTTTTGATTCCAGGCTGTTGCAGGTTATCTGCCGCCGCTCCTGTATTTCTTCTCTCCTTTATTCTCTACGGCTAATATGAAATAGAGCATCAAAGAAATACTTTGACATTTTGGGAAATACGCTTATTCACTTTCTTAGCAAGAGTTAGATAAGAAGATTGATACCACTCTCATATCAGTCTGTTAAAGGTCCAGTGTGTAAGATTTACAGGGATTTATTGGCGTAATATACACACATAAATAGCATAAACGGAATATAATATTTATGAGTATAAGTCTGTTTGCAATACCGTATAATCACCTGACAATAACAAATGTTCTGTTTTCATTACCTGAGAATGAGTTGTTTATTTTATTTTATTTGATCATTTTTTTATTTTATGCTCAGGGAAAAGTCGTTTACAAAGCTCAAAGCTTTATTGGTCAGATAAAGCAAAGAGAAAGATTGGAAAAATGATAAGATAAGATGGTTTAAATGTTTGCTTCAGACCCTCTCGTCCTGAAAGGTAATTTCAAGTTACCATAACATTGTAGTTTAGATGTAGTAGTGGCACATGGTTACACATACACAACATACATGTATCATGGATATTTTAACCATTCATATATATATATATATATATATATATATATATATATATATATATATATACCATGTTTATGTGTATACATGTGCCCATACACATACTTGTGCATATGTATGTAAGCATTACACATACATGCACAGACACTATTTATATAAGTATATTATTATATGCATACAGATGTAATACACACGCACATTTGTACTTCCTGTCTTGAATTGTATAGTAAACTGCTTCAGGAAGCATAAGATATGTGCTGCTTATATCTACAGAAGCCACCATGTTTGTACTGTAGCCCAGAATGGACAAAACAAACACTGATTCTACAGACCATCCCTTCTGTAGGTTCTCCTAAAAGCTCGGAAGAGGCGAGTGAGGTGATATGATTGCAATCTGGGAGCCATCAGCTAGATGGCACTAAATTCTACATACTGGTCCTTTAAGTATGAAGCTACAACCAGCATTTGGTTATAGTTCACAAAGCAAATCATTTGGAAACAGAAGCAGCTAGCCTGGCCCAGGCTGATAGAAACAAAATCCGCTTACCAGCATCTCTAAAGCTCACTAATTTATACAGTATATCTCTTTTCTTTAAATCCATCCAAAAACTGAAGTGTCAAATCAACAATTTGTCATTTTGGGCTGGGTTATGTGCCAGACTATTTCTTGGCCAGGCACAGTTACCAGTTAACCAGCAAAGGCTCAGGCAGTAATTCATCCTGGCACACAAACCCCTATTTTTATACTTTGTTTTTTCATATTAAGCTATGAAACGGACAGTAGAGACAGTGCACATTCAAGCCATGACCAAACCAGGGGGAAAAACTATTCATGGCTCTCCACTGACTTTATACTGTGTGAAGGTGTCTCTTGTCACTGTCCATCTGCTAGCAAAAAATATAAAAATGTCCAACAGCTGCTATGTGGTAGGATGCTCTACCAAGAGGGTAAAGAACACAAATTAAGTTTTTAAATGCTGAATGAACCAAACAACTCAACCTTTATGAGGACAAAAGTGGATACAGACTGCAGGCATTAGCATGATGAATGAGAAAACTGCGGGATCCTGACAGTCAGTAACTTTATGCCTAAATTACAGTTGCTAATTTGTCCAGACAAACTTTAGAGGTTGAAGCTAACTGAGCTATGAAAGGCCTGGCCTTGATCTTTGTTAGGTTAAATGATGATCTTACCCAATGACTCAATCAAGTAATTTTAAATATCAAAGTATTTCACTTCTGGCCATTCAGTGGGATTATTTCTCACAGAAAAGCAGCATAAGGTCAAGGGACACTGATATACAGATAATACTGAGTTTGTTAATATACCTTTTATTCTTTGATAGGTGCTAAAATAATCATGACATACTGAAATAAAATGTTTTAGCTAGCTGCAGTATCAACCTGCCAGAGACTGGAGCTAGCCAGTTTTAAGCATGACCGGCCCCGGACAGTGATCGTCACATATTTAATTATGTGCTGGTTAAATTCACAAACGATGATCACATCAGGCGTGCAGCAACACAGGTTGTGACGTCACAGCCACAACAGCGCTGGCCACAGCAGCACACACTCACATGCTGGCATGAAGTCAATGTTAGCAACAGATTCCAAGAACAGGACAAAGAGAAGACAGACAGTCTACAAGTAGACGGAGCAGCTGAGCAGCTGATGGTGTCACCGAACGACAGTAAACTTTCTAGCTCCTCAGGCTAATGTTAGCCAGCAGCAGACTGCTGTTCACAGACTGACACTCAAAATCTCACCTCCTGTTCTGGCTGAAGAATAAAAAAACACTGTGTTGACACCTTTCCCCAAACATTTTCTCATCCAGACTCATTTAACTTCTGCTTCTATTTTGCAACAGCAAACTGTTAGACTGCGTCACTCTCCGGTTTGTTTACATCTGTTTCTACATGAGATCATGTGGAACCACGCTCCATATGAGATATTGTAAAATCGTGCTCCCTCTGCTACATAATCTTAATTTGACTTGGCTGCAACCTGGAGCACTTTTTGAGAAAATGTAAAAGTTATTTAATAGTCAGTGTTTTATAGTGAACATCCAATTTAATTTTACGTTAAAGAAAAGTTACAAAAATGTTTGTGAAGTGTAATCAATTATAGTTCACTGAAAATCGGAATCGGAATCATCCAAAATCGGAATCGGCAGGTCAGACCCGTAAAAAATTGCATTAGGTGCATCTCCAAGCTGCAGTCATTTTGTTGGCCTTTCAGCTCCTGATTTCACATTAAGGTACCGACCATTTGCCCCCACTGTGGGTGTGGTTTACAGAGTATGACATGTTGCCCTCTGTCTCTATTTTGTCCATCAAATGGGACTTGGTTGGTCAACACCAAGATTCTGCCTTTCTGTCACAAGAAATTGGTATAGCGACCTACTTGAGTCTAATGGTTTAGCCAATCTCACGTTTTACTGCCTGTGTTCATGATCTATGATGTGAAACATCATATTTCCACACAGAGAGTAAAAAAGAGCATCCTGCTCACAGCTGAGTTATAAAATACCAGCACACTCGGAGCGCTTCTCGAGCTGGGGTGCTGCAGCGCTGTCAGCCAAAGAGTCAATCACAGTGGACGGAAGTAGAGGAGGTTATAACCACCATCTGGTTCAAAAGTGGTCTGGCAGACTTTACTGACAGTCAGCACCGGAACAGTGAGTGTCTGACCTCTTGTTGCCCTGCCTCTGTCCAGCGTCACGCTGTCCTCCATTTCTGTCAGCCTTCTCCACTTCCATCATAGTTAGTTTTGTGGTTTGTAGTGATTTTGAGACTCCATTTGTGAAGTTTGCAGCTTGCCATGCTGTTGCTCCTGCAGTGCTCTGTTACAATGATGCAGCTAGAAAACAAGAAGAAGAACAAAGAAAACAAAGAAGTAGAGCGATTCGACTGACAAAATACAAGTTGACTCGGGATCTCTGATGGTTTAAATAATCAAGTTTTCAGCAGCAGCTTTATACCCTATTAGTAACGGAGTTCTGGTTGGCTAGCTGCTTTGCCATGTTTTCAGTCTTTGTGCTAAGCTAACTGGCGTTGGCCTTGTATTTAATAGACAGACAGAGAGTGGTATCAATCTTAACCAGAAGAGCATTTTTCCCAAAATGTTGGGAAAAAATATTATTAAAAACTATTCCTAACACGGTATAGAGACAAATCACAGTGACTATAATTTATATTGTATCATATTTTTAGTTTGCTGCTTTGTTTATATCCGTCTCTCTCTACCTAAAAAGATTTGCTCAGCCCCTAAATCGGATGTTTGACAGCATTACATACACATTCACTCTCAAAATGTAGGACAGCAAGGTAGCTTTTATCCAAATCGCATATAAATATGTGTATAAATAATTCAAAATATAATCAGCTCAGATGTTCCCCTCACATTAAGAATGGAAACATATCCAATGTTTACTTACCTTTTCCACCAAAGCCTTCCAAATATTTATTCTGCTTTTCTTGTCCATCATTCTCCTCGACTCAGAAGTTCCTATTTGTGTTGTGGGGTTTTTTTTTGTTTTGTTTTTTTTTATTCATCTATTTTCTTTCTTCGACAAATATCTGATTCTACAGTTAATGCCAAATTAAAATGTAAAAACAAAGTATTGTTTTACTAGACTGACAGACTGGCGCTGGCAGTTCTTGATGTTTGCTCAGTCTGCTTTAGAGAGATAATTTTTCGTGAGCGATTTAGTTTCTCAGTTCTTTTTTATTTTGACAATTTCAAGGTGTAGGCTGATACCTGAATGAGTGAATGAATTCAGTTGGTGGACATACGGTCTGCTTGAACATATTTAATAGCCAGATATGAATTATTTCAGGAAGGCACCAATAAATCATCTGCCTGACACCTTTGAGAGGTACATATGGATGCTAAAAAACAGGTTTAAAAAAGTCAAATTGAAGGCAAATTGAATCTTTCACACCATATGTGCCACTCCTCTCCTCTCCTCTCCTCTCCTCTCCTCTCCTCTCCTCTCCTCTCAGGTGTTTCCCCTGGGTATGATCTCTGTATCCTACGATGACTGGGAGTATCCGCTGGACACACGGGTGCGGGACGGGGTGGGCATCATATCCTCTGCAGCCACCTCTATGCTGCGGGAGAAGGGGGAGCTGCCGGAGGCACAAAGCAGCTGCTACAGCACGGCGTCAGACAGGAGCCCGGGGAAGCTCCCACCCAGTGCCCTGCGCAGGTGTGTGTGTGTGTGTGTGTGTGTGTGCTTGTGTGAATATGAGAAGATCAAGGTCTAGGGACTTGCATAACTCCGTTTGTCTTTGTAGCTGAGGGTTGAGCAGTCTTACATAACTCTTTTTAATGTTCTAATGAGAGGGGTAGAAGCGAGGAAGGAAGCGGAGATGACAGCAGTGTTAAACACTCTGATGTCTAATGACATTTAACACTATTAGCTCTTGTGTACATGGCTGCTCTGTGCATGAGCTCATTCTGCTGCCTCAGTCGAGAGACAATGAAGTGAACTTCAGGCAGACCTCCGTGTTGTTGCTGCTGCCCTGTGTTAACTAGAGCCCTGTGTGTGTGTGTATTTCTGTGTGTGCAACTGGCTTCACATGACTGAATTCACTGTCATTAAGTCAGGATTAAAGCAGCTTTTACTAGCTTTGTTCTCCCTTTTTTCTTGGCTCTGTGGGTGGCACGTATGTGTCGGTAGGTGCATGTGTGTTGGTACGTGCACATATGAATAAAAGCGTGTGTGAATGTACTCTTCTCTGAAGTCTCTGTGATGAGGACACAGTTAAATCCTTCAAACAAGAAGCAGGGGACAAATGGGCAGACACACATGCGGGCACATTCATACTGAAGTTGTAAAAGCGCAGATACAGAATCTGTTAATCTGCTGTCTGTCTGTTTTTTTCTGTGCGATATTGTGACGACATCTTGAATGTGAGATCTGCAGTGGCTAAAATATGACAATTAATTCAGAAATCTATATAAACTGACTGAAAACATGAAGGTCAGGTTGCTAGGCTCTGCACATCTCTGCTGACTTATGAGTTACCTCATTAGAATGAGAGCCACAGTGTGATTTTCACCATTACGCCTTTATTATCCCATTTTTCTCTCTTATTATCCCATTACAGTATATATCAAAGCATATACAATACCGCCGTTGTTGACAGGTTGATCCAATATAACTCAGACCTCAATAGGAGCTCAAACCTTTTGCGGAACAATCTTTTCTCTCTCTGTCAGAGGTGCCTCATTTGTTTCACTAACTTATTAGATAGAATTTGCATATTTGTCAAAACAACTGCAGCCAATTTTTGTGATAATAAACTGACAGGTTGGATTTCCCTACCCTGATTTGGAAGTGGTGAGGCTGTGATCAGAATTCTGCATACATTAGTCTAGATACAATCTTGCCGCAGTGTGCATATAAACAACGTGAGGTGGAGAGGAGTAGGACATAATAATCTGGCACTTAAAAGACACTATCAGCCCCGTTAGATCCCCCGTCATTCTTGCCTGACAGGCATTAATGTCTCAGACTCTGCTTCGGCGTATTTGGTCTGCACAATTGTACAGGTTTTTATTGAGGTTTGTCCTTGTAGTAAATTTCAAAAGGTTATTCTTTTTGATGGAACCAGTGTACCATGCAAACCCCTAAGCTGTCACTTTTTTTTCCTGAAAAGATGCTCCCTCCATAATACCAAATTTGGGAAGAGCCTCCCTTCGTTCTTTATTCATACTTTTAGAAAGTGCTCACACAATGGCCAGGGACTTCAATAACAGGAAAATGTTCCACTCATAGTAGAACGGGCACGCACATTTTGAAGATGACATTCACAATAGTAGCTAGTTTTTATATTTATGGGATGCAGCTGATGCTTCTTAAAACCACCACTGAATTTCTAGTTAGTAATTTAGAAATCACTGAGCCCCTTTTGCATGAATATACATGAGTATATATGTGGATATAAATCTGGATATATGTTGTATAGTCTGCCTGTTTTACATGCCTCAAAAACACACCAGCCTCATCCGTTTACATCAAAATCTTTTCCCAAAAATGGTAACAAACCTGAAATAGGAGGAGACAGCAGTTTCCCAGAATAGACTGCAACAGTGTTTCCGCTATATGTATTCAGCTGTGGCAATGCACTGTGACAAGGGCATCACCTGCTGCACCATGAAGATTTCTCAAACACAAAATTATGTATTTGTCCTGACATGTCACTAATAGCCCAAAGCATTGAAATCTGTAATGACAAAGGCAGGTTGAATTATGTTGCACAGAAGTATCTCTCATGCGTAACTTTGTAGGTTTATGTGTAATTATTTGTGTTTGCTCAGAGAGTGTATACCCACAGCGGAGTTGTTTGGTGTTTTGCAGTGCCTGCATGCGAGGGAGACAGGGACCTTTTATTTACTCTTTACTCGCTTTGAGTGGAGCCGCTCTGAAAGAGCACCGGCCCGATTCCAAGTCTTTGTAAAAACAGATGATTAATGTACCTCTCGCTAATCCACTGTCCGACAACAATTTTTATGTGTGTCGACTCTAATACGTCTCCTGCAGACGAGACAACATAAAATCCCACCTGTTTGAATCACAGTGTAATTATCATAGTTTTCACCTCCAGGGCGCATGCTAAGCAGCACTCAAACCATCCCCTTTATGCGTCTTGACTTTCTGTCGCAATATTTGAGTTTATGCATGAATCTTTCATAGCTCTGCGCCTTGTCCTGCCCACAGAAAAACACAGGAGTGTATTTTAGCTTCATTTCTAAGCCCTTGTTTAGCTGAGAGTCTGCGAATACCTAAAACATCTTTTGAGAGCATCATTAAATGTGTGTTTACATAAATCAGGCCTATTCTGTTAACATTTTAGGACCAGATTTAAAAAGAGTAAAGTGCAGAGGAGACAGACATTTACGTTTCCTATGTCTGACCTGAAACTTATATTAAATATTTAAAACAATGCACCTTTTTATTTTTTTTCTCCACTTTAATTGTTTTGACATTTGAAAGGAAACATTATATACACAAGCACAAAAACAACACACCTTTGCAATCTGAGATTAGAAGTAGCTTGTTGTTTTAACAAACAAAATGTTGCACTTAAAGCTACGTC
The DNA here is from genome assembly GCF_056507025.1 of Lutjanus erythropterus. Taxonomy (NCBI): domain Eukaryota; kingdom Metazoa; phylum Chordata; class Actinopteri; order Lutjaniformes; family Lutjanidae; genus Lutjanus; species Lutjanus erythropterus. The sequence continues at coordinate 10,204,733 of NC_139319.1, forward strand.
AAGGAGTTTTTAACTGGTTATGAAACAGTCTCACTTTAATAGTGATGCCTCTACACAGCCTACATGAGCAAATGAGACAATCAGCAAGACGATTTTTATAAAGTTTTAATCAGTGTCTGCCACCGGGTTGGATTCTCTGTGAAATCAGATGAAACAAGGCTGTGTTTACATTTTCACAGCCAAAGTTACAGTTTCTAGTATGATAGCCAGATAAAAAGAAGCAGAAGGATATTTTTAGATTTTGTAGTTATGGCAGAGGAAACACTACCACTTTTGTCCTCCAAAATCATCAAAATATGAAAGTTCCTGTAGTAGCTTAACCATCTTTTTTTCAATCAGTTTGATTCGACTAAATTCTCCCTACTTAAACAGCCTGAGTTTAAAAATTAAGTATCTCCGTGTTTAACAACAGACATTACCAGTGAATGGGCTAATTAGCTTAATAATTAAATGATGATCCTCTAATAAACAATTTAAATGATTAGAAGAGTTACTAGTACAGAAAATAATTCTTTGTTTATATAAAAGTGGACTCTTGTGCCAAATTTGGTTTCCCAAAACCGAAGATGAAGTCCTCAAATGTCTTTTTTCTTCATAACTCAAATATATTTAGTTTACTGTTGTAGAGGAGTAAGAAAAACAGAAAATATTCATATTTCAGAAGCTGAAATCAGAGAATTCTGACATTTTTTAAAAAAGAAGAATCAAAACGATTAATTAATGAAGCATCTATTAAATGTTTGCTCACATAAATGACAGTAACACTTACGAGTAAAGAAATGTATTCTCTGTGGACTCTTGTGCCAACTAAAGATTATTTTTATTGTCAGTTAATCTGTTGTTTATTTTCTTGATTACTTGATCACTTATTTGGTCTTTAAAATGTCAGAAAATGTTGAAAAATGTTGATCGGAGTTTCCCAAAGCCAAAGATGGCGTCCTCAAATGTCCACAAGCCAAAGATATTCAGTTTACTGTCATAGAGGAGTAAAGAAAACAGAAAATATTCACATTTAAGAAAGAGGAATCAGAGAAACGTGGTGAATAATTTCATAGTTGACAACTAATTGATTAATCTAGCGGATTAATCGAGTGGATCTGTCAATCATTTTCTCGCTTTATCAATTAGTTGTTTGATCCATAAAATGTCAGACAGATGTCAGAAAATGGTGAAAATGTCGATCACTGTTTTCCAAACCCCAAGGTGAAATCCTCAAATGACAAATTTTGTCCACAACCCAAAGATATTCAGTTTACTGTCGTAGAGGACTACAGAAACAAAAAATACTCACATTTGAGGAGCTGAAATCAGACACTTAAGACATTTTAGACATTTTTCTTTAGAAAACATTCAAAACAAGTAATCAATGAATTTATATCTTTACATAAATTATAACAATTCTCTCTCTATATATAAAAATGGGCTCGATTAGTTGTTTGATCCATAAAATGGCAGACAAACATTAGAAAATGGTGAAAAATGTCGATCGGTGTTTCCCAAAGCCCAAAATGACGTCCTCAAGTATCTTGTTTTGTCCACAACCCAAAGATATTAAGTTTACTGTCAGAGAAGAGCAAAACGACCAGAAAATACTAACAGTCGAGAAGCTGAAATCAGATAATGTGGGCATTTTTCTTAAAAGACTCACAACAATTAATAAGCTATCAAAATAGTTGTCAATTCATTTGATAGTTGTCAACAAATGATTTATGAAATGATTTATCGACTAATCATGGCAGCTCAAGTGCCAAATAGATGTGTTTGCAAGGCTTTTGTTAAGCTGAAAAGTTATTGCTTTTGTAATATTCTATTTTAGTCGGGTGATATTTCAGTCGTGTAGCATCACCCGACCAACTCTGTTTGACACTGTGTCAAAATGAATCTCACTATTTCTAATAAAACAGAGCACAAGGCATCGAAGAAAACATGTTGTCTGTTTTGGGCAGCTGCTGTCCCTCTTGTGATTTGGCCTTTTTAGTAAACTTCCTTAGACAGCCCTCCTTTCCCCCCAGTGGGAATTCAGGCTATTATCCCAGTCTTAACTCTCCGAACATCCTCGCCTTCTGAGAATTGTTTCACTGGAGTGAGTGTATTCTTAATCCCATATCACTGTGTGTGATACCGGTTCATTTACTCCTCGCTGCCGCTTCACTTTAGCGGGTGTGTAAATGTTTCAGCAAAAAGGATCTGTTTGCGTATGCAGGATAACTGTAGTGAGTAAGAGAGTGAGGGCAGCCTTGTTGCACCAGTGGCTTGTCTCTCAGGCGTATATCTGCGGAGAAATCAATGCAGAATGTTGATGGGAGAGATATGTGGCCTCTGACTCTCCCCCCTCCTACACACAAATAGATGCACACACACACACTCAGGCATGCGTGCACACACAGTGGGTGAATACAGCATTGATTTGAAGAGGATACTCTTGCAGTGATTACAGAGTGCTTAACTTGTTATTTCAAATGTATCTGCTCTTGTGCACACGTACAAACACTCAAACAGATGCAAAACAAATAACAGCTTCCTTCCCTCTTTTCTTCCCCCTCGTGTGTTTCAGACACATGATGCATGTTTGGAACGAAGGCCGAGACTTGTCCTTTACTCCGGATGGTTACCAGGCCAACCCCAAATTGGTTGTCATCGTCCTGAATAGTGAAAGGAAGTGGGAGAAGGTAACAAATGATCACGATGGTTTTATAAAGGGAGCATGGAAATTAAAGTCAAAACACTTTAATTAAAGGGATTGGACTGTTTGAAATGAATTGTAGGGCTGTCACAATTTCAGTATTAAATCGAAAATTGATCAAAATGAGTTTTCAATGTCAAGAATCAAATAGAAAGGCAGAATTGGAGATTGTACCAATGTTTATTTTAAAAGAGACAACAAAATAAATGAAGAATCGATTTGAATCATGGCTTTAAAATTGAAAACCATATCAAATCGTCGATTTGGATAATCATGACACCCCGTGTTGATGGTATGATGTACTTATCAATAGTCATTGTATTATGTACAGTAGATGCTGGTCAGCATGGCCTCAGTTTGGAGAAACAGAGAGGAGCACCAGCATGGAAGCTAACCAATAAAAAAAGGTATTTCAGACACATAAAAAAGATCCACCCTAAAAAAAATCATATCAGTTAACATGTTTGCTATATTTAGAATATCTTCACTGCTTTACTTTTCAGTTAGTCGGTCTCCTCTGATGGCAGACTGCTGTTATAGTAGCCATTTATTGCTCAATCCAAGCCAACCAAATTGTATAGGCAAAAGCTGTAATTTTACCTCTCAGAACACAGGAGTTGCTGATCTACTGCTGCATTGATCTGTTAGTCTGAGTTTTTGTTTGACTTCTGTGTTCGGTTTTCACCAAAGCCACACAATAACACAGAGGTCTCAAACTACTGGCCTGGGGGGCGGAAATGACCAAAAACAGCGACCCTTGTGTTCTGCAAAGTAAAATTATTAGTTTCATCTATGGAGTTTGGTTGGTTTGGAGATATAACGGTGGTTTCCTGTCAGGTAAAGGAAAGCAGTGAAAATATGCACCGAAACTGATGCTGACTTTTTAGGTGGACCTTTTTTTAAGTGGCTAAAATATGTTTTACTGCTGCTCCTGTCCACAGCACTTCATTACTTTGCTTCCACGCTGGTGCTCCTCTCTGCGTCTCCAAACTGGAGGCATGTTGACCGCCATCTACTGTCGATAATACACTAATTATCGATAAGCACCTCATACAACCTCGCATCCAATAATCAGAACTGTCCCTTTTAAGATGGCTATAACTGATGTTGTTTATGTGCGTCTGCTCATGCGCAGATGGGTCGATGGGAGAACGGGACGTTATCACTGATGTTCCCAGTTTGGCCACGGTATAACTCCTACGGGGACGAGGACGCAGATGAAAACCACCTCTCCATCGTCACCCTAGAGGAGAAACCTTTCGTCATTGTCGACAACGTGGACATCCTCACCGGCACGTGCATGAGGAACTCCGTGCCCTGCCGCAAGCACGTCAAAGAGTAAGTGGATGGCACACTCAATATGAACAGCACCTACTCACTGCTCAAGAGCCATTTAAAAGCCACTCAAAGTTAGGAAGAAAGGGCTGACAATCCCTGAACTGGAGGTGTTACTGGAGGAGAGACAGGCACTCGTTTGTTCCTCGGATAAGTTAAATCTCAGGTGGATAAAGTAGCAAAGTTGCTTCTTGATCTCAGGAAGGCATTTGACACTCCATTAGATCTGCTCTCACTCTTTTCAGTCGAAAAAGAAAAAGAAGAGAATCACACATCTCAATCCGGTCTCCATTTGTCTTAGAAGATAATTGTCAATCAGTCGCCCTATGCTTGTCCACTTTTGTTCTATAAGGATGTACACTGGGCCCACTCATCTTTACTTTATATAATAATGACTCATCATCTGTTTGTCCTCCAGACTGGAATCCAAATGTATGTGGCTGACAGTGTAATATATGCACCAGGTAGAGCTGAAACACAAGTTCAAACTCACAAACTCAGCACTATTCAAGTTGAAATTAATGCTGAATGTTCGCTGAATGAGTAAGTATCTTTTTATGAGTCGTAAGAAATCATCAGTAATAGTTTTAGAAGAAGTACATTTTTACATGTTTAAATTGAGCGATATGTTAGTGGAGTCTGGCCAGAGTGTGTATTTTTGGAGCAGTGGCCTTTTGTTGGGTTTAGCTTTACATCAACAGACAACTGACAGTTACAAGCACTTGATCAACTTACAGTGCAAAACTTGTTGCTTGTCGTTGTCCAATTAAAATGTTGCGCTTGTCTTGGGCTCTTGTTCAATGTCCCTGCAGCCTGCAGACAACCTGCCTGAGCTTCAAGTCTCCTGAGGAGGGAACGGAGGGAAATAACTAAATTGAATCACAGCTTGTTTAATAAATAAGAATTCAATCTATTTAATACATCTTATATGGCTCCAACTCGCTGTTTGGACTGCAATACTCATTTTTGAACGCTTGGTTCTGACATATTTCTCCTTTAAGTGTTCCTTTTGTTGGTTGAGGAAATTTTCCTACTTTATAAAATAGATGGACTCTTTCAAACCCCTCTGGGATCAGCTGGAAAATGCATCAACACAAAGCTATTTTTCTGACTTTGTGAAAAGTCAACGTGGTTCTCACAGACCAGCCACACTACAAACATGTGATGATTAGGGGTGGGAATCTTTGGGCACCTGCCGATTCGATTACGATTACGATTCAGGGGCTACGATTCGATTATAAAACGATTATTGATGCATCTTTATGTATATTGATGCACTTTTTCACAAACACATTTCTTTTTGTCTCACTGAATAAGCATTCGTCACTTGCAATTTTTAAAAACAGCGCATTTGTAATAAGAATTCATTTCGATTATATTTTATTAAACTATTGGAAATATGTGCAAACTGGAAAGTACCAACAGTAGCCACTAGTAGCCGCAGCAACAGCAGCCTGCCGTCTCCCCGACTCCTCCGTTGGGTGGAATCGAGTTACGGCTTCTCATGTTTGTTGTGTTGCCAAAGTATTTTATTTTAGCTCGACACAACTTACATATAACGTGGCTCTTGTCCAGTTCGCTTCCGCCGTCGACGTTGTAGAAGCCGAAGTGTTTCCACGCGGCTGCTTTTAAATTAGAAGGAGCTGTTCGGACCTCATGGCGAGGTGGCTGCCGGTCGGCCATGTTTGTTTTCCGCTGTGCACGTGTCGCTCCAGGTGCGCGTCCCAAAGTGTCCCGGCGATGACGCGTACCGCGCTTCTTAGTTCCACATTATTTAGAAGCTTCTGTATCACTTTAATTAACAGATTTAAATAATCGAAATTTGGACGTTTGTGAATCGATTCAGATTCGTCCACGTCCGAATCGCGATGCATCTAAGAATCGGAAATTTCCCCCACCCCTAGTGATGATCCTATAGAAGATGAAGCATTGCTGCAGATTAAAGTACCCAACACTATATAAAGTATTTAGAATTAGCTCAACCATAAACATCTACAGCAAGAAAATACATGCACATTAATGCAGCAGTACTATTAATCCAAAAGCATCATATGTAATAGTAAAACACTGACAGGGACCATTTTACTGCACAATGAGTACTTTTACTTGTGACACTTGTGAATGCAGGACTTGTGTAGTGTTTTCACAGGATCTGAATACTTCCTCCACCGCTGGTTGTCACTACATACATGTTCTTTACCGACACAAATAGCTCTTGTGTAGCCCCAAGAGAAAAGATACATGTATTTGTATTCGAATCAAATTCAGCGTAGCTACTTTCAGATTCATATATAACTCTTCTACATGTCAGCTAAGATGTACATCAGTGATTCTCCCACACACTACTTACTGTTTTGTGTTATTTGTCACTGTTGTACAAAAGTAAAACTCTATCCCAACTTCTGTCAGAGAGTTTAAAACACACGCACGCACACACACACACACACCGGCGAAGTAGTTCTCATTTGGTTCGTGGATAATCAGTTCTGTCAGCATTAATAATTAATTGCTCTCTGTTGCTGTCAGCTTGCTAATGCCAATCTGTCGTTGCACTTGATTTTTGTTTCTGCTACCACTGTAATTGCTTATGTTTCCCATTGTGGTCTTTGTTTCATTGTTCCATTAATTCAGTGTGATTCATGCGTTGTTTTAGATGTACTGAACGTGTTGCTTGTTTTAAATGTTACAGTTACTAATTAGTAATGCTGCTTATTGTTTCCCTCTGGAGTACATATTGTCTATAAACATTAGCATTCATCTTATTAATTTCCCGCATGCTTCATTACTATTTATTCTACTTTCTTTTTTAATATAATTCAAGAGTACCTACATTATTTAAATGCTGCCAGGTATGGAAGTTAAAAGAGGCTGACAGAATTTTGACAGAATGTACAACTGCAACTCAACACTTACAGGATGATTTTGTAAGATTTAGTGGAATGTAGCATTATGTAGATTATAACCATATCACCCAAGTGTGTAGGAGAAGCTACGGTGGCCAAGAAACTTGCCAAAAAGTGGCATCTAGACCCAGTGTTTGGTTTGTCCATTCTGGGCTACTGTAGAAATATGGTGGTTCAACATGGCGGCCTCCACAGAAGAGGCCCTGCGCCCTCTGTAGATATAAACGTCTCATTCTAACATAATGAACATTCAATTTATGACATATTCTGCCAGTAGAGCCCCCAACATCACATCCCGCCTACACACTGAATGTTTAATTGTTGAATTTAACCACTACTGAATGCTTAATGTTGAAATTTAAATACCACTGAACTTGTATACTTTAAATAATTTATATGGTTTGAATTTCTCTTACTGAAATTTCCAAAGAGTCGTTTAAGGTTGTGCAGCTAAAACAATTAGTTGTTTAATATTTTAGTTGATGGACAGGAAATTGTTTGAAAACTATTTTGATAATGGAATAATGTTAACGTCAAATACCAAATATTTCCTTGTCTGACTTTTCATTATTTTTTTGACATAGACCAAACAATTACTTAGTTCATCCATCCTCCTCAAGGACACTATCCGTCTCCATGTTGCCTGTCCATACAGGCAACGTGGATTATGCAATTGCAAAACATTATGCTGAAGCAAATCATGGTTCACCCTCTTCATTAAAATTCGGTGGGATTGAGAAAGTCATGATGCCGACTAGAGGAGGGGATGCTCTAAAGGAACCGGCCCAGAAAGAAATGTTTTGGATACTCAATGATGACTTTAGCTTAAAATGCTTTTTAAGATGAGACAGATAAGATTATAATTGAAGGATGTGTCTCTTTATTTTCATTCAGTAGTATTTTCTGAAACTTCATGTTGTATGTAGTAGGGTTATCTGTGATTGGTCCCTGTATCCCTGTAAGCGCTGGAAAAGAAAACCGATTGGTTCCTAAATGACTGGATCCAACCCTCAGCTGTGTACTTCCTCTGTCCTTGTATGTACAATATTACCTGATTTAACTTGAATAGTACTGCAAACGCTTTGAAGAAGGCTCTGTGCCAAAACGCACGTGTTTATTTTGACTTGAAGACTTGAGATGTGCTGCCTTTTCAAGTTTTTGGAACATGCACAATTAATCATTTAACTGAATAAATAATTATCAGATTAATCAACGATAAATTTAACCAGTTGGTTCAAGCTTTAAATTCATCCTAAGTCCCTGCCCTTTTCGCTCTCTGGTCCAATAATAGTTGACTAAGCTTGGTACCTGGCAGAAGAAAATGTAATTGCTAGTGATAGGTATTTGATCAAAATACTGCTAGTAGCAAGCAAGAAAGCTATTACTAGGAACTGTGAAAACTGTGAAAAACAGAAACTGAAAAAGTTTCTGTTAGTTTTTGTTTGTGGTTTGCCATTTTGTTGTTAACAACTGGCATGTCAATGTTGCAAACATAATATCAATGGAAGAAAAAAAGATGCGTATGTAACTTGAATCAGTTCGCTACCTAGTTAGCTAGCTTTTTGCTAACATTAGCTGTCAGATGTAATGCAAGCTAACGATTGACGTAGCTTAGTGATCTAGCATTTTTCTACAGAGCAAAACACTAGCTAACTAGCTAGCTAGTGATTGATGTACATTTGCTAGCTAGTTAGCTAGCTTTTTGCAAACATGAGCTGACTTAAGAGAGCTGCTTTTACAGGTCCCCCCATCAACATCTTTGTTCTTTATTTTCAAAATGTCGTTTTATTTTCAGCATGGACAAGCCTAGCACATAGCATATCTAAATACAGGAAACAGGAAAGAAGAAAGTTGACCAAGGTTGACTGATATTAGAGCATGGAGCGAAAAGACTTCAGGTCAATTGCAAAATTCTTTAAATTTTAAAGAAAGGAACTGGAACCACATAAATCTGGATAGAGTGTTCTCGTAATATATTTCAGTGCTATACTGTAAAGTCTTACAATACTTATAAGATATAAGAATCCAGTCTTTATGGTCTTTGTTGGTTTATTTACGGGGCATAAACACAAGCCTTTTGGTTAACTCTATATATTTACAACTATGTCTGGGACTGTGAGTGTCCCTGCAAAAAAAAGCAAAACCCTGCAAATAAATAAATAAATAAATCCCAGTCTCGGCTGAACCTGGAGACAGAAAAATGAAAAGATGTTTCATGTGGGACGCTGCCCAACCTTTTTGTCATCTCCCATCTGGACCGCTGCAGCTCCCACCAAGCCGGGCTCGTAAAGTATTCTGTTCAGCAGCTACAAACCATCCAGAACGCTGCAAACCTGCCCTGTCTTCAACCTCCCCAAGTTCCCCTTTGTCACCACCCCACGTGTATCGTCCCCCCCCTCCCCCTCTCTCTCCCCACTGACTGCCGGTGGCTGTTCATATCAAATTCTAAATTCTGGTCTTGGCATTCAAGGCTCCTCAGGGAGTCACACGTGCATATCTGCAGGGTACGGTCTATCCGTACCCGCCAGCCGGGGCTCTGTGGTCTGCTACAACCGGCCACTTAGCTCTCCACTCCCTGCGGCAGCTACCTCATCGCCTCACCTGGCCTTGACTCTTCTCTCTGCAGCTCTTCAATAGTGAAATGTCCTTCCCACTCCAGCCGGGACAGCAGTATTCCTCCATACCTTCTATTGAGAAAAATGCCTCTTTCCCTTAAATGCCCCCATTTCCCATACTCCCTCGCTGCACCTGCTATTTAAAAAACATCCCTTGTATTTGTTTACTGAGACTTTTCTCTTCTTATTTTTAGCATTTCTTTATCTGACACGATCACTTCAGGAATATTTTGTTATCTGCTATCAGTGTACTAAGTCGCTGCCGATAACAGCATCAGCTAATGGAATGGAAGTATTGCACAAATTGACTTTGTTGTGCTTCTTCTTCAAATGTGATTATTTTTTAGGTATATAATCATTTTTTTCACCTCCCCACTCACCACCTCACTGCATACATATCACTTTCTCCGCTACAACAATAGCAGTGGGCTGACTGGCTTAAATCATCCTGATACCAAGTAAATTTGATGAGAGTGATTTGAATTGATATCACAAACTAAATTTCATATGTATATAACATAGTTTTACACAGATTAAAGGGACAGTTCACCCCCAAATCAAAAATACTTTTTTTTTTCTTTTACGTGTAGTGCTATTTATCCATCTTCGGTTTGAGTTGTCACGTTTTGGAGACATCAGCCACAGAAATATCTGTGTGCATCTACTCATAGACAAGAGGCTAAACATTAAAACTGCTGTAAGCAACATTCACTGTCTCTGTATGTTGCTCTGTATGTTTGTCCCTAATGCCTATTTCTTGCTTAAAATGTTTTTAGAAACATTATAAAGTATCGCTGAGCTGTAATGTAAGAAATATTGTGACCAGACAGCTGCCATATTGGGTCCAATTTTCAACGGGGGCTCCCAAAACTCAGGTCAAACTGCCTAGAATAGTAGGGATGGGTATCGTTCAAATGTTTCTGATAACAGATGTGTTACTTTGGCCTCGAAACTGGTGCCTGAATACTTTTCACCTATAGCAATTTTCAAAAAATCCATTTTATTCTGAGTATTTTACTCCACCTGGATAACGGGACTAAAATGAAGAATCTGATGGAATATCTGTACAGTACTGAACTGTATAAAATGCATAAATAACTGTCAAAACTCCTTACTTACTGGAATTTGATATTGAGTCACAAGGCATTTTTTGATCCTCAATAGTACTGACGTAATTCGATCAGTACCATAAAAGTTTGGCAACCAGCCCTACAAACTAGACAGTGTTAGTTAAATACTGCTCAAGAATGTTAGTTCATTGCCTATTTTTGTTTCAAAAAGTAGCGTTCAGAAGCATATTTTAGTGTTTTACTATTTAGCTGTGATATGAGAAATTTAACCGCCGATGTGCACTAACATGCATGTGCAGCTGGATGGATAAACAGAGAAGCTCAGATAACAACACACAAATAGGATACCATTACTCTAGTAAGTCATTACATGGCAAATAGTTGTTCCTGACATTTAGTGAGGCTGAGTGCTATCTTAAACCATGTCCTCCTCAGCTGAGCAGTGACCTCATGTCCGTGATGCATACTTCCTTCTGTGTGGCGATACAGTTAATGGGTGTCATTTGGTAGAGAGAAAATAGTTCCTTCGTGAAACTGCTCACAACAAGGTCTGTGGATTGTCTGGAGTAACCGGGTCATGATTTCTGGAAAGAGACTCACATTGCTGCTGAGTTTTTCAAATGTATTTGCACCACAATGTGCCATCTAGTTCCATTATATCTGAGAGAAGACAGACATCTCTACAGCAGACAATTCTTCAACGCAGCTACTCACACCAAAACAATCAATATAGATAAATAGCATGACAGGCAAGAAGAAAGATATGTATTTTTTATTTCTGGGTGAACTGTCCCTTTAACATTTATAGATCAACTTAGCTTTCATTTAGAGCAGTTCAATGTAGATCTACATGTATGATCTATGCTTTTTAAAATCAGCCCTGCAGAAAGCTTTACAGCTTTCTGTCAACACGTCAAACAATACAGTGGACTTTTCCCTTTGAAAAAACTTAAAAGGCATTTTCACGGTGGCTGAAATATGTTGCTGGCCTTTTTGAGTGTGTAAACAATGCAGAGCTATTTCTTAAACACTCACAAAAAGTAAAACTTTCTCAAAGAAACTTCCTTTGGATTCCTTGACGTCTCAGGTTTTGCTCCAATTATCTGTTATATATGGACACCTCAGTGAGAGCCTTTCCATGACAAGACAAGGCAGCTTTGTTTCTCTCTGCTAATGTCTGCAATTTAGCTCATATCTGAGCTCATCTGTATACAGCCAATTCAGAATACATAAACATTAATCATAATTGCTGCAGGTTTATTTGTCCCTTGCTCTAGACTGTATCTGTATTGTGCCTCTGGTTGATCACTTGGCCACATCACAGTCCAAATGCACAACTAAAATCCATTTATTCATTATATTCAACTCATGACTGACAGCATTATTGTTGCATTTTCAATGAATGTCAAAATTTTAATCAGACAGCAGAAAATAGTTATATTTTTCAGGATAGCAATTAGGATAGAAGAGAATAAGATAAGATAGGACAGGACAGTCACAGGGGAAGCACAAAAAAACTCAACTGTAATTACTTTCTTTGAAGATTTATTAACTTTTTCTTAACAAACAGAATCCACCATATTAAGAGCTTTTCAGATTTTGTCAGATGGACTTGAGAAGACAGACAGGAGATGCAACACAACAACCACTGAGTTTCTCATCCATGTAGTCATGACAACGCAGCAGCACAGGCACGGACAATTAGACATATGAATCACAGCGCACGGAAAGTTTTAACTTTGTGACCCGATTTCTCAACCTTTGTCCAACACAATCGCTGAGGACATCTTGAGCGGTCACAGGCCAAGATGACTAGTCTCTTCTCGACCTTCATTTACGTCATATTTGCTGCTTCTGTGTCCAGCCGTTCATGCGTACATGTATGCGTGCATACATCCAACCATGCGTAAGTGCTACACTCGACTCAGCCACTACTCCCATTTTGTTTGTGTGTGTTTGTTGTTACAAAAGTATGACATGGATCAAACAGATGTACTGCGTGCGCATCTCTGGGAGTCCGTTGTTGTTGTTGCTCAGTGTGTGTGTGTGTGTGTGTGTGTGTGTGTGTGTGTGTGTGTGTGTGTGTGTTTACATAGTGACATAAGGACACAGAGAGGGCTCAGCTGGGCAAAACTAATGTATACAGTATATGTGTGCATTAGAACACCTGGGGCACATACTGTACATACGTAGGCTCACGCACGTATGTATGTATACTATACTGTCCATCTCAGACACATATTCACACACACGCACAGATACAGTTCCTTTACTTTGTTTATTCGATGGGGACAGTGAACATGAGTATAAAAATACAAGCAGTGAACCTGACAGATTTTAGCAGGGATGCTACTTTACATCTGTAATTGCTCATTAGACATTACAAGTGACAATGTACAAACACAAATATACAATACACAGGTACAAAAAGAAAATACATGGTAAAGAGTTGATCACAGTGTTAATTTTGACAGCAAATGTTTATTTAGTTTTAGCCTTTTGACTAAAATGCCCATTTAGTTTTAGTCATATATTAGTCATCCAGTCATATTAGTAATGCATTATTAGTCATAATGCATTACTTGAGTGTTCTCTAGAATTTCCTAACTGATAATCCTGGAGGAAACATCTATTAACCTGTGATTAACATTAACATTAAGCATACTACATGTCTTCAAACACACGCTCTTCTTTTTATAACACAGTTGTTTCATACATACAGTATGAGGGCAAATTACTAATATATAGTTATATTTATTGGGTCAAATGTTGATATATCATGTACTGTGAAACTGCCCTTTAAAAAGATGATGCATTATTCTGTAAATAATTTCAAAATAACTCCAAACCATGATTTTACCACCTGCCCATTTTCCACTAAAATAAAAATTACTCCAGCAACCCAGTCACTTTTTTTTTACCAAGGGCATTATGTTCACTCAGGGCGCTGTTATGTTATCTAAATTTACAGTGGGAGTCAGTGCAGCTTTTATACTGACTGCTCAGAGCTGCCATAGTTCAAAATTGACATGTAAATTAACACTGGTTTGCGTTAAGCCATTGTTTGAGATGGGTTTTAAAATGTGGGATATGTAAGGCACTCCGTTATTGCAAGCGATAGGCCTTTCCAATAATTAGTTTCACATAGTTTGTCCAAATATGGTACGCCTCAGCCAATACCACTGTTTAATGAATTAATTCAAAGGCAGAGGAGCCAGTCCATGAGAGGCCTCATACATAAAACAAGCATTTTTAAAATTCTCAAAGCTCAACAAGTTATATTTGTCCAGAATGTTACAGTGATGAAATAAGAGATGTTTTTTGTTAAATACTTTTATATCTTTATATCTTTATTGAAAAGTGACTACTCAGTATGCAAAAAAAAAAAAAAAAAAGATCAGGTCTGGGAAAAAACAAAGCAAAAACAAGAGTAAAATTCAGCCATTGTTGCTTTTCTTTGCCACCTGAAATTAAAAAAAAAGTCTTCTGAGCTTCTAGGACAAAAGACTGAGGGGGAGATTAACTGAGCCTGCCACAAATCACTGTCAGGAGAGCATGATGCCATGTCTGGAAAGTAATGCAAAAGAGATTTCTACTCAGACATTAAGTCTGTTGCTTTTTTCTCTCTCATTCTCTCCCTCTTTTTCCCTTTATATTTTAACAGTTAACTTTAACAGAATAGTGCTACATATCTGTAGATCTATGCTGTCTTTTTAGGCCACAGTTTCAAGATTTAATATATTTTGTCATGTTTTGATGATTAATTAGCTGAGCTTACAAAGCGCACTGGAAGGTGGAGCTGTTGTTTCAGCTGCACATGTCGCTATCTTGTTCTTCAGTGCTGGTAGACGTCTCCTTCTCCTTCCTCTGGCATTTAACAGCAGATTTCAGCACTTGTAAGCATTTATGCTGTCCCTGTCATGTCCAGAGGAACTGCACCTCGGGCACCTCCGGTACTAATGGTGCTGTAAAAAAAAAACAAGTACAGACATATTCTCAGAGTTTGGGCATCGACATCAGTTTTCAGATATAGCCACTAAAGGTTGACGTAGAATCCAATGTGACTCAAGATACGGAAAAAAAAAAAACCTCCAAGGCACTCAAACAATTAAAATGCCTTTATTGCCATGGTGTGGACTTCAAAACAAACAAACTCGGACACATTTTGGCATTAAGCCTTTGTCGCAGAGTCAGAGAGTTGGCTGGAAACACGTCAGAGTTTGTTTGTTTTTGTGATTTTTGTGTACACGCATGAATCGCTCCTACCCAAACATGTTTGGGCGACCCCAGGAGCTCATTTGCAGTGTCAACTTCGTCCTCTCTCTCTCAGGAACACATAAAAATGCTCCACCTCTTCTTGTTGATTTGTAAATATTATACACGCCACAGTTTTTTGTTTAGAGACATGATTTAGTGAGCCAGTCTTGAATGTGCATCATTGCAGATGTTAGAAGCAGATGTGGAGGCTTCTTTAATGTCTTTTGCTCGTGTAAAAAGCACTACATCATCTGCGTACAGTCGCCGGCTGTTGAAAGCTCTTTTGATCGTTTGATGGTTCAGTTCTTTGACAGTTGTTCTCTGCATATGAATCCCTCAGTTCTTTATTAACTTTCTCTTGAATTGGAGTCAATTGAAATGGAAAGTAAAAAGGTCACAGAGTTACTGTTCCAATCCATATACATCTGAGATGACTAACATGGGAACGGAATTAAGTTTTCATGAGAATACTTTTGAAAATGCTGGTAGGGTTTAATAGATTATGAGAATCATTTGATCCAACAATTCAGTTTAGTTCACCGCTCCGAGCTCCTCGGGGACGGCTGTCAGAAAAGTTTACTTAAACATCCGTTTCCATTCTCTGCATCCTGCCCGTGTGGCTGCGGTACTGTATGTGTGTAGGTAGGCTGCGAGTTTCGGAGAGGTACCTCCTCACGGGCAGAATCAGAGAAACGCAGAGGAGGGAGGGAGGGAGAAGAGGACAGCGTAAAGGAATGAGGAAAGAGACGAGGGGAAGGACAGCTGATATTTTAATCATGTGGGTTGGTTGTTCTGCACAGCCCAGCTCTATTTAAAGCCCGGCAGCATCTGCTCAGTACCCCTGTGTTTTCAGGCACTAAGGGAAACACACACACACACACACACTAACTCACACACACCGCACAAGCTCTCTCTGCCCTTCAGCTGTATTTATGGTTGCTCTGCACTGTCATAATTCTAGTTTTACAGTTTGATGGAACCACCAGATGTGAAGCGAGCAGGCTGCAGGAGTACAGTTACACTCACACTTCACACACTCGCCTGTATAACACTGATAATGTCTGTAATATAAAAAAAATGACTTAATTGTCTTTGTACCTGTGTGTGTGTTTCTGTATGTTGCAGTAACAGCACATCAGGAGGGTCCTACATCAAGCAGTGCTGCAAAGGTTTCTGCATTGATATTCTGAAGAAGATAGCAAGAAACGTCAAGTTTACTTACGACCTCTACCTGGTCACAAATGGAAAACACGGCAAGAAGATCAACAACGTGTGGAACGGCATGGTTGGAGAGGTACCCATCTGTCCCTTGCTACAATGACATATCAGTCTGTTTCCCTGAATTACTGGAAAATACATTTATAAATGAGTTGGGTGTTAAAATAAAAAATTGATGCCACTCTCATATTCGTGCAGTGAAAATGAAGCTTAGTTTAGCATGAAGACTGGAAACAGGCAGAAACATCGAGCCTGGATCTGTCCAACAGCACAACAATCGACCCTACATCTGTAGAGCTTTTTTATTTTGACTTAACCTTTATTTAACCAGGTGAATCTCTTTTTCAAGGGAGACATGGCCGAGACGGTCAGCAGCAAAAACACAAAGTTACAGACAGAGACACAAAGGTAGACAAAATACAATGAACAAGCATTGAAATTTGCATGACAAAGAGAACTTTTTAGTAGTCAGTTGTGTAACCAGGTAATCTAAAAACATAGTCATCCTGTCCATCTGCCTGTAATTCTTTCTGTATTTTTTTTTTTTTTAACAAGATGACTAAGAAGTAAACTCTGCTGCATGTTTGACGATTCTGGCCTCCCCACCATCCATTAATTCCTGATGATTCCCAAGACCGTTGATTTGAATTTTTATGCATTTTGTCATCATGTCAACATTTTTCACAAGCCATAACTCACGAACCCTGGAACAGTATATAGGGTTCTAATGCAACGTAAATGTTGCTCACTACTCCAGTAAAAAAGAGGAACCTTGGATACGACTTGGCAGCGGGAGATATTTGTAGCTCACAGAAGCCTTTGGCAAGATACAAAGTCAATGACGCTGTGTACGGTTGACAAACGGTAAATGTGATTTGACAGTAAGTTTGACAACAAGACTAGCTAGCCATCCAGCCATGTCACTGTCCCCAAATCAATAACGGCTACTGTTGGCTGCAGTCTGTAGTGGCGAGTTGACAACGCAGGATGTGAGACGGTTGCTGATGTGATACAGAGTATTAAGGCACAGAGCACTTCTTGCAGCTTGTGTTTGAGTCACTTTCCGGTGGCTTGTTAACGTGTTGTCACTAAATTGTAAACGGAGCTTTAGCTGCATCCCTGTTGCCATGGTTACTCATCTTAGAAACAGGCTAATACTATGTAGCCCCTGCATTAATTCAGAACGGTGAACTGGAACTACGTAGTGCTACTTAGTAGGTGTCCACTAACAGGAATTATTGGACACCATGCAACCAATCAGAATCAAGTCCTCACCCACACTGTGTCTTCCTATGAGAGTGTTATTGATCCTCTTATATAAATCTCTGCAAGAAAGAATATAAGCATACAGAAATGTCAAACTATTTCTTTACATTACTAATAATTAAAGTTTCAAGGAACTGTTGATTTTCCACTTCAATAACCATAAAATATAATGCCAAAAATAAAATTACCAAAATAGAAAAAATCTCCCCATGTTTCTTTTTAATGTATTACTCACTGTAACTTTGTCAGGGAAAATGAAAACGCAGTCTCGTTTCATCTGATTTCACAGAGAATCCAACCCAGCGGCTGACATTAAGAGTAACTTTATAGAAATGGCCAATCTTTTCGCAGATGGTCTCATTAACTTATGTAAGTCACATAAAGGCATCAGTAATAAATTGAGACCGTTTTCACAACCAGTGAAAAAGGCACAATATATAAATGGTTCAATTCCATGTTCCCACCTGTCTTTATTTTGTCAGTACTGCTTGTTCCCTCATACAGCTGGACTCTACGTGGAATTATTATTAAGTATAATCATTATAGAATATGGCCGGAGTTATTCTCTGTGTTTTTTTATTGTGAACAAATGCCATATAAATTCCCTGCCCTGTCTTTGGCACTCAGCCTTAAGCCCATTTGTTGTTTCACTGATGTGTTTTTAATAGTTTTTAGACAACAATGGAGGTCTGTGGCACAGAGGACAGAGCCGTATCAGGCGCTGGATGCAGAGACAATGCGTGTTAGAAGAATCAATTCATTGTTGGTTTTGGTCTTTTCATGGGATTTTGTGGACTTTAAGAAAAATATGAAATATGGCCTGACTTTATCCTTTAGAGCTGCAATTTGTGACCCGATGGTAAACAAATATGTCAGCCACTAAACCTTAAAACACAAAACTGAGAGCTGCTATCACTACAGACAGTAAGATAGATAGATGCTTAGATACATAGATAAAAATATACCAGATGTTTTATTTTATTTTATTTTTTTTCGTTATTGTTGTGTCACACACTAATAATATCCCCAGTCGGAACAGGCTTACCAGAAACCATTATTTTGAAAAATAGACCATTAACCTGAATAGCAATGGAAATTACAAATATTACCAAACAAATAAACCATCCTGATTGTTTTTTCCAAGCTTTAAAAACAGAGGGAGCCAATTTCTAAGAATTAAAACGACCATTACATTCTGTCATCGTCAGTGCATCAAAACATTTCTGGATTTTAATAGTTTTATGCTTTAAAAAGTTTGTTTATATCATTGTTTTTTTTAAAAGTTAAAAGGTTAAAGGGTTTATGTTTTACATACAATCGCTTGTTCGGCATGTGAGGAATATGAAAAGATATAAAAAGGTTCTCGTTAGCGCCCCCTAAAGTGTTCTTTATAAACCCCTGGAATATAAAAAAAAAGTTCTTGGTAGAAACCCCTGGTCAGGTTCTAGATAAAACCTCTGGAATAAAAGAAAGTTCTCAGTAGAAACCCTTGAGTGTGTTTTCAATAAAACCCTTGATATACAAAAAGGTTCTTGGTAGAACCACCTTGGTGGGTTCTAGATAATATCCTGGGAGTATAACGATATAACCAAGGGTCTTGTTAGAACCCTCTGGGTGAGTTCTAGATAAAACCCTTACAATATAAAAAAGGGTTCTCTGTAGAACCCTCAGTGTGTTCTCAATAAAACCCTTGGATCTGTAGAACCTCTTGAGTGGCACAACCAGGTGTAGAGGGTGTAAATATCTGGACAGAATCTTTAGAGAGGTGGGACCATTACACCAAAGAAGGGTTCTCTGTAGAACCTCTTATATGGAGTTCTCAGTGGAACCTTTTCAGAGATGTTGGGTTCTAAGTTGAAACTTTGTAAGGTTCTAACAAGACAGACAGACAGATAGATAGATATACTAGACTATTGATTTGATGTCTTTATTATTGTATCATGCCCAAATAAAATATTCTCAGCCCAAACAGGCTTGCAAGACACCATTATTTTGAAAAATAGACCATAAAGTGAAGTAGCAGCATAAATTAAAATAACACTGAACAAATAAACCATCTTTTTCCAAGCTTTAGAGACAGAGGAAGCCACTTTCTAAGCATTATAATAACAAATAAACAACCATTACATTCTGTCATCGTCAGTGCATCAAAACATTTCTGGATTTCGAACAGTTTGTGATGCCTTTAAGAGTTTGTTTATATCATTAATGTTTCTGTCTGGGTAAGATAAGGTTTACGTTTTCAAAATTGATGGCCACAGAAAGCTAATCTGTCATCATTAAGTCACACTCTTTAATTATACACCTGTAGATCAATAATATTTCTTATTTAAGTATTTAAGAGTACAGATTGCGAAGCTCCACAACAGGAGCTGGATGCCTCGAGGCTTATTTGATCGCTATCGTTTATCTTTTCTTGGAAATGATTCATTCAGTCAGATTAAATTAAAGCTAAGTGCCGCCACAGTGAAATCCTTAAAGGTTGAAACACAAACATAAAACGTCTGATAATGGAACCTGACAATATGATCCATAGATTGTGGTAATGTTTATGAGAACCGACCGCTGGAAGCCTTCAGACAATTAAATCTAAAAAAAACCATAACATTTTACTTCATACTAAAAATGACATCTGTATAGGAAGAATCTCCAACTGTCAGGATACATCCAGACGCCCAGAAACGGTGGCACTATGAAAAAGACAGCTGTATTTTTACTTTTTATCTGATATGGCTGAAAATGCCCTCCAAGTATAGATGACATTCTGCGCTTATACCCTCAGTCACTGTGTTATTTCACAACCAAAACCAAAAAACAGGCGGGACATATCAAAGAAGAATTGTCTGTCCAAATATTTACAGACCTCACTGTATTTATTGCTGTCGGTGAAGGTAGTGAGTCACACGTTCACCGTAACTATCGTTCTCTCCGTCTGCCAGGTGGTGTACAAGAAGGCAGTGATGGCGGTCGGTTCATTGACCATCAACGAGGAGAGGTCAGAGGTCATTGACTTCTCTGTGCCCTTTGTGGAGACGGGCATCAGCGTCATGGTGTCTCGGAGCAACGGGACGGTCTCCCCTTCTGCCTTCCTCGGTAAATCCATCTTTCTTTTTGTCACCCTTAGCCATAAATTTACACTCTTCGTTTTTCTTTTTTCTTTTTTTCCACTGTCTGTCCCCCAGTGACGGAGGAAGGAGCAGAAAAAAGGGAGGTGCATACATGTTGGCAAAATCCCGCACATAAAATGGAATATTTTATTCAGACAGTATATGCTGGCCAAATTCCACTTGTACCCTGACTTTATCTGGGCCTCAACACCCAGAGCACATTAATATTTCTAGCAGAGCGGAGGAAGCGGAGTGTGCCAGCTGTTTTTTGAAAAGTCAGCTCAGACAAAGCATTCTTGATATGCTCCTCTCTCTTCCTCCTCCTCCTCCTCTTCCTCCAGTTGTTCAGATGACTAGAAACTGAAGCGCTCCTCCATGCTCGCCTAATGTCTTGTATTGTCATTGGAGCGAATCGGGGAGCGAGGGGATGTATTGGACCATGCGTGCGTTGGTCCCTGTGTATCAAGCCATGTGTCAGTATGCCTTTGTGTGTGTGTGTGTGTGTGTGTGTGTGTGTGTGTGTGTGTGTGAGAAGGGAAAAAAAAAAGTGTGTGTGATTCTGTGGGAATATATTAGGGGCGTTTGTGTATTGAGTCGAGGATGTGTGGAGAATGAATGTGCTTTGGCCGTATGTATGTTACACTCTTAGAAACAAGGGTTCCAAAAGAGTTCTTCCCTTTTGCTTCTAAAGAACCCTTTTTTGAAGAAAGGGTTTGTCAAGGGTTCTTTGTAAGACTAAGGGTGACAGTAAGAACCCCTTTCATCCAAACAACCCTGCTGAGAAGTTCTTCAAGGATTGTTGAAATCCTTGAAGAACTGTTTTATCTAGTGTTCGTCAAGGGTTTTTTGTACCATAATATAAGGGAGTTCTCAATAGAACCCTCTGGGTGGGTTCTAGGGAAAACCTTTAGAATATAAAAAGATTCTTTGTAGACCCTCATCAGTGTGTTCTAGATGAAACCCTTAGAATATCAAAAGGTTCTCAGTGTAACCCTCTGTGTGGGGTGTAAGTAGAACACTTGGAATATTTTTAATAAAAGCCTCGCAGTTGAAACCCTTCAATGTGTTCTTAAGAGAAGGCTTAGAACATGAAAAGGTTCTCGGCTGAACCCTTTGACTCCATTCTAGATAAAACACTTGGAATATTAAAAGGCTCTTGGTAGAACCCCCTTGGTGGTCTAGATAAAATGCGTGGAATATAAAAATTTTCTCTGCAGAACCCCCTCAATGTGTTCTCAATAAAACCCTTGGAATATAAAAAAGTTTTTGGTAGAACCCCCTTGGTGGGTTCTACATAAAGCCCTTGCTATATATAAAAAAATTCTCTGTCGAACCCCCTCAGTTTGCTCTCAGCAAAACCTTTGGAATATAAAAATGTTCTCGATAGAACCCCCTCAGTGTGTTCTTGATAAAACCCTTGGAATATTAAAAAAAAATCTCTGTAGAACCCTACCAGTGGGTTCTAAATAAAACCATTGGAATATAAAAAAAGTTCTTGGTTTAACCCCTCTAATGGGTTCTAGATAAAACTCTTGAAATATAAAAAAAGGTTCATGGTAGAAACCCCTGGGTGGGTTCTTGTTGGCACCCTTACAAGGTGGAAAGGTTCTGGTTAGGACCTCCAGAGAGAGTTGTGAGTGGAACCATTACTCCATAGAAGGGTTCTCTGTAGAACCTCACTTGTAAGCCTTTTCCATCAGCATGGGACTGGCCCCATTCTGGTTCAAGCACCTAATTTTGAACTGTTCAGAGCATTTCCACCAAAAACAATTTGGTTCAGAACCCAAAAAGTTGATTTCCAGCTGGAACCAAGAGAGGGAACCAAAGTGGACGAGTCATGTTCTACAGGCTGTTGTACATTGTGCACCGCCCTCTGTTGATGACATCATGATTACAGTGGTTCCACTCAAAACTGCTGGAAATGCAGGGTTTTTTGCTGGACAGCACCAAGGTTCCAAGAATACTGAACAGAACAGAGAGAATTTGGTGGAAAAGGGTTCTCCGACGTAGAAAAGCGGAAGAACCCTTCATGGTTCTCTTTAGCATCTGTATTTCTAAAAGTGTCAGAGTTGAATGTTTTGTATGTGTATTTATATGGAAGCTCATTGTATGAATGTATGCGTGTGTGTGTGTGTGTGTGTGTGTGTGTGTGTGTGTGTGTGTGTGTGTGTGTGTGTGTGTGTGTGTGTGTGTGTGTGTGTGTGTGTGTGAGTGAGTGAGTGTGTTGAGCCTGGGCCAGGGTATCAGTGACGGTTCAGTATCTCTCGCACTCATATTAGAGGCACCTCAGTGCACAATCTCTCAGGGTTGGCTAACCCTGGCAGTCACATACTTACACATATCGTGACACACACACACACACACACACACACACACACATACATACAATTTGTCTGGGTTCAGCGTCTCTGGCACTCATCCCGCTCTCTGAACTCCTGCCCTGCTACACACCAAACACTTTCAGACTCACACACACACGCATGCACAGATCACACACACACACAAATAGATCACATACACATGCCCACAGCAGGGCACATCAGATCACTTGGAGTTTGATTCTTCTCTCTCCCCCTCCGTCTCCCCCCACTCTCTCTTTCTCTCTCTCTCTCTCTCTCTCTCTCTCTCTCTCTCCCTCCTTCTCTCTCCCCCCTTCCTCTACCATCTCCCCCGCCCCGGGCCTCTCCCTCTCTCAGCTCTCATCCAAGGGAATAATGAGAAATATGGAAATGTGCTCCGTCAAACTCTCTGTGACTAACTCTCCCTCTCCTCCCCTCCCTCCTCTCCCCTCTCACGCCGTCTGTCTCCCCTTCTCCCCTTCTCTGTGTCTTCTCTATCATCTTTTCCTCGCTTTATCTCCCCCTCGTCCCTGTTCTCTTTTATTGAGTCTGTCGCCTCTCTCTCTCTCCGTCCCTCACTTTTTTTTATGCGTCTCCTGCTCCTGCACAGCGTCTCTCTTGTTCCTCTCTCTAACTCTCTCCCTCCTTCTCCTCCCTCTCAGAGCCCTTCAGTGCATCAGTCTGGGTGATGATGTTTGTGATGCTGCTCATTGTCACAGCCATCGCCGTCTTCCTCTTTGAGTTTGTCAGTCCGCTGGGCTTCAACCGCAACTTGGCCCAAGGCAAAGGTAGGCTTACACACACACACACACACACACACACACACACACACGATCAGAAATCTCTCCTCCCCAGAGCAAGAAGCACACATCCAAGCCTCCCCTGGAGCAAAAGAAGTGACCTATTATTACTCTGACTTTAGACAGTTCACTTAATGTTACAGAGCTTTAACAACTCTCTCCACTCTCAACACTTTAATCTGAGGCATCATCAAAAACCAGAACCTGGAGCTGCCCTGCTGGCTGTGAATCAGTGAATTAATGTTGTGTGCACACAAAATTACATTTTGGATTAATTTAACATTTAAATGAGCTAAAGGCCAATTCAGGTGTAGCACATGAAATATGTTTTTTCTTTGATTTTCCCTTAAGCCAAACAATGTGTTAATTAAGCAGTATCACACAAGAGGTAGTGCTGTTGTACTGAGTATCAGCAGGCTCTGATTCAGATGTAGGCATCAATGACCCATTCACTGGACATTATCCTTTGCTAAATTTCAACTGTAACTTCCCCTGAAGTCATATTTCTGACTCAGAAGTTGGAGGAGCTTCACCCAACCCGACCTCAAAATCTAACATGGCTTCTTCACACGTCAATGGTGGTGAGAGCTGTTTGTCAACACTTGTGTCTCATTAAATCAGTCACACACACAGTACTGTATGCGGACATATTGCCACAGTGTAAAAAAGTTTTTTCCAACTTGCTGTACTGAAACACCATCAACTCAGGCATGATGTCACTTCCAGCTCCAAATGGAATAAAGTAAGGCTAAGGAAGTGATAATGCACAGTGAGCAGGTCATTATTGCAAAATAAATGGCTATATTTAAAAATAGTGACTCGATGACTGTACGTTATCCTGCTTGTTCCATGGTTATGTACCAAAAAATCAATAATGTGACACAGCATATTAATTTTTAAAATGATTCTAGTGATTTAGCAATGATTTTATTGTTCCTCTAGAGTCTATGATCAGAACTGTTTCCATAGCAACATTCTATTCTTCATAGCAACAGTCTGATATACAGAAATAACCAATCAGAATTGAGTATTTAACAAAGCCATAATAATAACAATGTTAGGTACACGTTATAATTTTGGCTCCTTGTCAAGGCTAGCTTGGTTTAACGAATGCTTTGGAAGTTGTTTGATTATTAAGCTTGCGAATCTATAAAACACCCCTGACACTTACACCCACTGACACGAACAACTTTAGCTGATGTCCACAGATGAGCTGTCAAATAACGCTAACATTAAGTACATGTTGGTTGTAATTTCAACTGCTTCTCAAGGTTAGCTTGGTTTAGCAAAATTAGCAAACCATAACGCCTTCATGGTGATGTACTGATCAGCAGAAAATTCACATTTATGTCCGCCCGCACCTCACGACTCTTTGGCTATGCTGGGGCACCATATAATTGCTCTTCCAGTGGATTTCAGTCTGTGCAACCACATCCAGTTGTCAAGCAACCTCACATTAGTCTGTGATTAGCCTACAGCGTTACGTTTGAAATCCGACTCCTGCGACTCTGCTGCTGCCGCCGCTGTACCAAGCAGACACTTTCAGTTTATAATTGAAGCATCCGTCATTCGACTAAGAATTGATAACATGCTTAGACGGTGTGGGCGGTGGATAAGTAATGTAATTGGTGCCTAAACACCATGTAACACTGGTAACACCTACAACCACTGCAAGCCTACGGGGAGTTGCACAATATGGAGCCAGACAGGAAACAAGGGGAGACAAGGGGAGTAGAGGGATGTGACATGCAACAAGGGTCCCCATCTAAAGTCAAGTGGTGGTATGCACCTCAACCATTTGGCTATCAGCACGTCCATGTATGAAACATTAATGATTCCCATTTGGAGTTTGCTTCAACTTGCATCACTGCTCCAAGCTGGAAAAGGGAATTGTGTTCTTTTTTTATTTCCTGGATGATATTAGTCTTAAAAAATTTATAGCTTTGACTTGCTGAAGTAAGGTCTATCAAGTTGGCCATGAGAAGTTTTGTTCTTCACCTATTGATTATGCTCGTAACCCAAGCACAGGCCTGTTTTGCACAATTACTGTTGGAAAATTTGTGAGCTGTGGGCAAGAAGAACAACTGAAGCCAATAATACTGTCACATTATATTTACAATGTCAGCCCACTGAAGGAAGGATGATGCCCTCAAACGGGGTCGTAGGACTCTTGGTTTTAACTTTTCCTTTGGAAGATGTTTTGTACAATCTCAGTTCCAAAAGAGTTGGGATGCAGTGTAAAACGTAAATAAAAACTTAATGCTATGATGTACAAATCCTTTCTGAAAACTGTGTGGGCAAATAGTCCAACAGTTTGAGAACAATGTTTCCCAACGCAAAACTCCAAGGAGATTTAGAGATTTCACCTTCTATAATCCATAATATCATTAAAAGATTCAGAGAATCTGGAGAATCTCAACACGTAGGGGATAAGGCCAACACCAAATGCCTGTGACCTTTGATTCCTCAGGCAGTACTGTGATAAAGACTTCATTGTACAAAGGATATTACCACATGAGCTCTGGGACACTTAAGAAAACTGTTGTCGGTAAACTCAGTTTGTCGCTGCATCTGCAAATGCAAGTTAAGACCATGCAATGTGAAAGACATATATCAATAACATCCAGGAAAGCTGCCACCTTCTCTGGGGCCCGAGCTCATCAAAGATGGGCCATGATGTGGTCTGACAGGTCCAAAATGACCATCCAGACGGTTAGCAGCGTAAAGTTTAAAAGCGTGCAGCTGTGATTCTCTTGGGGTGTGTTAGTGCCCATTACAACTTGCATGTCTGTGAAGGCACCATTAAAGCTGAAAGGTACATAGAGAATTCGGACAACATCTTTTTCAGGGACATCCCTGCTCATTTCAGTGAGGCAGTGCCAAACAAATTCTGCATGTGTTACAACAGCATGGTTTCATAGTATAAGGGTTCATATTCTAGACCGATCAGCCTGCAGTCCAGACCTGTTTCCCATTAAAAATGTATAGTGCGTTATTAAGCACAGAACAGGACAACAGTGACCCTGCACTGTGGAGCACCTGAAGTCATATATCAAGCAAGAAAGAACTGCACTTTCACAACTTCAACAATTTCTGTCCTCAGGTCCCAAATGCTTACTGAGTGTTGTTAAAAGAAAAGGTGGTATATCACAGTGGTAAACATGCTCCTGTTCCAACTTCTCCAAATGTGTTGCAGGCATCAAATTCAGAATGAGTATATATTCTGTGAATATATGTATATATATATGTAAGTGGAAAAGACCTTGAAGTACCTTGAAATTTCTTTAAAAGTGCTTGAATTTGACTTTTGAAAAGTTGTGGGAACCCTGAAAGTCAGCTGAAGATATGAGTTTGAGGTTTACCTGCCTTGGCCTTTCTTTGTTCTTCGGCTCGTGGCCTTTTTCTACTTTCTTATTTCTATTTCCCCCTCTGCTCCCCTCTCTGCCTCTCTCTGTCAGACCCACACGGTCCATCATTCACGATCGGTAAGGCCATATGGCTGTTGTGGGGTCTGGTGTTCAACAACTCTGTGCCCGTGCAGAACCCAAAGGGCACCACCAGTAAGTTCATCGTATCGGTGTGGGCCTTCTTCGCCGTCATCTTCCTGGCCTCCTACACTGCCAACCTGGCTGCCTTCATGATCCAGGAAGAGTTTGTGGACCAAGTCACTGGACTGTCTGACAAGAAGGTGGGATTACACACATATGGACACACAGAAACACACACACTCGCACACACACACAGAAGAAAACTAAACGCATTCACAGTCAGGGTTGCGCTTGTAATGGATGCCAGCCCTGCGGCCAGACAGGACTCTCCAGGGAGTGCCCTTGGGCTTCAACAGCCCAAACCCTTTGGCCGTAGCTGTCACCACACTAACACTGCCAGCACAGCAGACCCAGGGGCGCACACGGACTCACACACACGCAGGCTGCATAGATCAAAGACGTGTGTGTGTTTGTGTTTGGATATGTGTGTGTGTGTGTGTAGTTTGCAGAGGCTGGCAGTGTCAGCAGAACCCCAGCCAGTCTTACGCTAGACTGGACACACAATGATGATGACTGATGAGTCCACTCCACTGTCTCTCCCTCCTCCTCTCTCCTCTGTCTCTTCTTGTCACTCTTGCTCCTCTCTCCTCCTCTCTGTGTGGCTCTCATTCACTTCAACACTCTCTTGGACTCCCTTTCTCCTCCTCTTTTGTCCCTTCTTGCTGTCTCTCACTCATGCTGTTTGTGTTTGAGCCTCTTTGTTTTTATTTTTTGTGCTTCTGTCTCCTCTTATCAATTCCCTCTTTAAGAGTCTGTCTCTCTTTTGCTTCTCTTCTTTCTCTTCCTGCAGTTCCAGAGTCCGTACTCTTATTCTCCTCCTTTTCGCTTTGGGACTGTTCCTAACGGCAGCACCGAGCGCAACATCAGGAAGAACTACCCGGATATGCATCAATACATGACCAAATACCATCAGAGTGGTGTCCAGGATGCACTGGTCAGCCTCAAGACTGGGTACTGTAAACTTGTCAAGACAACTCACGTCAAGTTGAGATTTATTATACCTGAGAGGGTTATTCTGTTCGCAGACAGAGCATATACTTAAGAACATGTGAAAACAAACAAAAAAAGACGTTGCATCACACAGAGACCCGGCCCCATGGGGCCCGGCACTAGCTCAGGCTAAAATGCTGCAGTAACTGTGCTCAGTGTTTCTGTCACTGACGGTAAAATGCAGACGCTGACTGCAAGGGCTCATTATTGAGTCTTGTTGCTGCTGGAAAGAGGGAGCTGCCAAAACAGGGAGAGTGTAATTTGTTCTAGAGTTTGCTACCTTTATTCTCCCTCCTAAACACACACTAATGGAAGGATGGCTGCAGTGCTTTTATTTGTTCATTAGTTTTGTGTGCTTTGATCTTTCAGGGTATTTTCTCCAAATATTATTTTACTTTTTGCTTTTTCCCTCTCTGCAATTACTTCATTGATATTGCATATCAAATAGAAAAGGTTTTGTTTCTCATATCTCATATGTTTGGCATTGTTTATACAACATGAAAACGCTATAATTAATGTGTTCAGCAGAATCATCGGTGTTTAATTCAGTTCTTCTGCAAATTTGGTTGTTTACGCAGAGGAAAGTGGCGGTTGTAGTCACAATTTCAGTCAAGTCATGAAACAGGCACAAAATAAATATTTAAAATGAACCTACAGCACATTGTTTTCAAACGCTGCCTGTGTGCACTTAAATGAACGCGCAGTCTGAAATTCTCTGTGAAGTTTTCAAACAACAGATACTCAACGACTGCATTTAACATATGCCCTTTGGTTTAATTCATTTTAATGCAGTGTTTTATATTAATGCATACATATCTACCATGGACGCTCCCAGAGGGGTTGATTAGCATCAGGATGTATTCACTGAGTTATATAAAACCTTTTTTCCCTCCTCATAATGAACTTATAAGCACGGTTCTGCTGCTGTATAGGCTGGTGATATCGGCCCCTCATTACATTGTGTTTGGTTAACAGTCATACATCAAGCCTGTGTTTCTGCTGAGCTCAGATGTATCCGGCCCACATAAGGGGATTGTCACGTCAGATACAAATTGTGGGCCCTTATGTTGAATTCAGCTTGTCGTGTCAGAGTAATGACAAAACCTGCAAGAAAAAGATTATAGCTCGGTGCGAACAAAGATGTCCTCGTGTGCGTGAATATTTTCTGTACCAGCAGCGCGCACACCGGAGAGTACTCTCCGTCAGTCCAGGCTGAGAACTACAGCTACAAGAATACAGAGTGTCAGGAGTAAACTGACTGGTTTGTTCGTGGATCTGAGGAACATTGTTACTGTCACAGCACTGAATGTACGTGAAGCTCAGCGGTGAAGACTCAGCAGTGTTGTGGTCTTTAATATTTGAAGCCTCATGGATTAAATTTCACAAAGTGTTCTTTCATTATTATAAAACAAACTCAGATACATTGTAATAGTTGTTAATATTGCAAGAGATAAATATGCTTTTTCCATTGAAGTGGATTTACATTTACAAAAGACAAAGCAACATAAAGCAGAAACATGTTTTCATTAAGTGCGAGTCTGTGACCTCTTGTTTAAAATATAAATTGCTCAAGGCTCAGAGTGAGTTTTCTTCTCAGATTATTTCATTTTATTTCATCAAGAAAAAAGGGGAAAAAAATAGAAAAGTGTGGAAACAACAGCCATTAATTTGAGAGTATTATTAAGACCCCTTGGGGTGTTGCAACCCGCTGGTTGGGTACTATTGCTTTAAAGGAAGAAGCTACAGTTAGCTTAGTGTAGCATAAAGACTCTAAAGAGGGGGAAACAGCTGGCCTTGCTTTGTCCAAAATATGTAACAAAATCCAGCTACTGGCAGCTTTTAAAGGGAGAATTCACCATTTTTCATGTGGATGTCCAATCACTGTTGATTGAGTGAATAAATCCATCAGTGTGTGCTATATATTATTTACTATATTAACCTAGAATGCCGACTTGTCCTGCTACAAAATCTGCTTGTCTTCCTGCATCCATTGACGATCCAGGAGAAACTACATGCTGTTTCAGCTTGGATTTCTTGTCTCTACTTCTGGGTAGCCAGGGGGAATGCCAGATGAATATTTTTGTCATCTACCACTATGTTTTAGCAAACAAAGTAATAGCTATAGACAAGGGTCATAGACATATATAAACGTAGACCCCACAGTGGGCTTTAGATCATACAGTATGTCAAGATTGCCACCATTTTGGTTTGGTCAAGAATGGCTTGTAACCACACAAAAGTAAACAGCGGAGCTGCATTTTTTTCTGGATAAAAAGCACAGTAACATTTATATTTCTCCACTGATTTCAATCAGTCGTATATATAATCAAGTGTTCATGATTTATGATAAGTAAGTTATTTAAAAAAAATCCTACTCTGTAGTTTATAAACCCTTGAATATAACAAGTTATTGAAATTTGGTTGTGAAATGTAAACATTTTAGGGCTTCTTAATACAGAAGAACAGCAGCTCCCACATTTATATGTATTTGATCACAGGCCAGTCAGGATAATTAAAATGGCAGTGACGCTGATGTATTGCAGCAATGGGCCGAAGCGGTCAATGTAGCGTCTGCATGTTATATGTCTATGGCAAGGACGGTGATAGACGGCAACGTGGGCATGGGCGTAAGAAGCTCACATGCAATGCATCCTGGTACATGTAGGCACAGGCAGCATGGCTCCAAGCGCAGGAGACCTTAATGCTTCAGTTGATTTACCATCAACCCTGACTGGATATCCACATGAAATGTGTTGAATTTTCCCTTTAAGCCCACGACTAATCACATGTTATATCCCATTTGTTTCATCTGTTTACAAACCAAAGAGCTACCGCCAACGTTGTTCAGTTGGTAGGGTATGTGCTCCATGTTGTGAGGCTGTGAGTCCTCTGCAGCGGCCGTGGGTTTGATTCCCGCCCCCGGCCCTTTGCTGTGTGTGGTGCCTTCACTCTCTCACTCCCCCTTTTCCTGTGTTCAGCTGTCCTATAAATAAAGCCAAGAAAATGCCCCGAAAATATTTTAAAAATAAATAAATAAAAACCAAAGAGTTAAAATGAGACATTATGTTTTTTTTTATGCTAAGCTAACTTTTCCTGGTGGGCGGAAATTGTGTGTGTAACATGACCCAATCTTCCTCCAGGGATCAATAAAGTATCTCTGATTCTGATGCTTGGCTTTAGCTTCAAATTTAACAGACAAACAGAGTATTTTCATCTTGCGTATTTCCCATAATGTTGAGAGACAGTCTCAAAGTATGCCTGGATTGTTTTAACTGAGCAGTTTTTAGATGTCTGAATAGGTAAAAATATTCAGTATCTCAGAAAAGTAAGAAGAAATAAACCTAAATACCTAAATTTTTGTGGCAGAAATATGTCATTCCTTTCCTTTCCTTAGATCCTTTCCTATTACTCATGTCACAACCTCTCAGATTTATCATACAACCCCTGGAAACTCCTGGTCTAGATAGTAAATCTAGTATGTGCACTGCTCTTACAGGAAGCTGGATGCTTTCATTTACGACGCTGCGGTGCTGAACTACATGGCGGGCAGGGACGACGGCTGTAAGCTGGTCACCATCGGCAGCGGTTACATCTTCGCCACCACGGGTTACGGTATCGCCCTGCAGAAAGGATCCTACTGGAAACGCCTGGTGGATCTGGCCATACTAGGCATCATAGGAGACGGTGAGACGCTCGCAGTCATCCACACTCTGCGCCATCTCAGTCACACTGCCTTGAAGTTTAAATTTTTAAGTTGTTGCAGGCCTTTGGTAATATTCCAGTTGTGCCATTGCTCAGCTTTCCCTCCTTCATCCCCCTCCCCCAACGCTCCTCCTCTCCTCCCTCCCTCTGTCAGAAAGCTATCAGGGGCTAGTCTTAACACACCATTTCATCATCATTACTCTGTGTGGGTTTGTGTGTGTGTGTGTGTGTGTGTGTGTGTGTGTGTGTGTGTGTGTGTGTGTGTGTGTGTGTGTGTGTCCACCATGTCCTGGTATGTTTACTCCTCCAGATTGTTCTGTATAATAAGCTGTGAGATGGTGCGAATGGAAGAAAGAGAATGAGCCAGACAGAAATCAAACTGCTGAAACCACTAAAGCGCTTCGTTTCACACCCGGCCTTTTTATTCAGGGCAAACACCCGCATGCGCGTGCGACACACAAAAAGCACACTCCAATAATAATTCCTCCCATCTTTTCTTATCACTCCATCACTATCAATTCTTTCCCTCCCTCCTCCTACAACCCTTTTTTCACTCCACCTCCTGTCTCCTTTCCATTACGATCTATTTACCACTTCACCTCTCTCCCCCTCCTCCCTCCTCCTCTCCATCTTCCCGTGTAATGATATGCCCTTTTTTCTGCCACACCTTTCTTATTCCTCTACCCTTCCTCTCTTTTTCTCTCTCCCTCCTCCTCATCCCCACCTGCTGCCATCTTAAACCTTCACTTCACCTTTTTTTTCCACCTCTCCAACAGGTGAGATGGAGGAGCTGGAGGCGCAGTGGCTGACTGGAATCTGCCACAACGAGAAGAATGAGGTCATGTCCAGCCAGCTGGACGTGGACAACATGGCGGGTGTCTTCTACATGCTGGCTACGGCCATGGGCCTCTCAATCCTCACCTTCATCTCTGAGCACCTTTTCTACTGGCGGCTGAGATACTGCTTCACCGGGGTCTGCTCCGGGAGGCCCGGCCTGCTCTTCACTATCAGCAGGGTGAGGAAGAGGAAATGTTCCCAATAAATCTTTCCCAGGGCCTTTACCTGCATTTTGACAGCAGGAACATGGTCCAATTTTGGCTCCTGGGTAGCAGTTTTTACCCTCTCTGTTTCCGAGCTGGTACTTTCAGATGTTGCTGTTAGAATTTGCAGAGCTGAACACTTACCGATCAAACACCGTCCTCCAGAGTGCAACAAATGATGTACAGTATTGATTCAGAAAGTAAGAAAGCACTGGTTGTTGCAATATCAATATTAAGACTCGAGATGGGAATTTCTTGTAATGTTATTGACGTTTAAACAGTAAAACCAGCTTGCAGACTGCTCTACAGGAGAAGAGCGAGGGTGGGCTAAACACACAGAGAATCAGCAAGAGAAACAAAACTTAAGTGTATTTGCAAATTGTCTCAATGCAGTTACACACTGAAGCCGGAAGAAAAGGAGGGAAAAAAAAAACTCTGCACATTATTGCAACTTTGAAGGCAGCCGTCGAGCCTTTGTGGTGTTTAACAGCATCAGTTCAAACATCGCACACTAAATTAGAAAAACCATTACTCTGTTCCTGTCTTGTTGTGTGCAAGAAATTGCATCTCAAACAAAGCAGTCGATTTTTAATCCTTTATCTGTCTGATTTGTCTAATCTTCATGGCTCTTCAGATGAGGAGAAAATGCAAACAGGAAGGCACAAGAAGGGGGACTTTTAGTTGTGTGAAGTGTGTCTCTCATGATTGCTACAGTTTAGAGAGAATGCACATCTGTGGACGTTTGCATGTGTGTATTTGTGATGTAATGTCTGAAACACACACAATAGTTACTGTTAAAGGGATAGTTCATATTATTTAAAGTGCAGTTTTATAAGGTAGATAATCAGTGTATTATCTACAGTAGATGGCAGTCAAAAGGCCCTCAGTTTGAAGAAGCAGAGAGGAGTATCAGTAGGGAAGCTAAGTCCCCAAGGACAAGGACAGAATCAGGTGTTGTGGTGAAAATGCTAGTAATCTCATTCATTTGAAAGGCTCAAACCAGTTAGGCTGTGGCAGTGGGGGCCGCAGGGGATGCTGCGCAGAGCGCTGTCCAAGCAGGATTCATTTTTCGATGTCTGGGTCTTGCTTGCATTTTTTGCTGCAAAACAGCCAAGAAGAACCAAGTAGCTCTCTTTGTTTTGTGTCCATTTGTTTGAGAGGAAAAGAGAGAGAGTCAGAGTGGTCATGCGAGGTAGAGACTGAATGAGGAGAGGGACTGCTGATAGCGAGAAAGCTGGTGAATCACAGAAATAAAACGTTATTTCCTGATTGTTTCACAGCAGTTATGTTGTAAGCTCAAATAAACTCTCCTGTGCACCCCCACACTGCCACGTAACTCCGTAGCTCTTCACACCAGCTGATTCTGTCTGAATATGGTCTCAGCAATGTGGACAGGGTCTGCAGCAAAAAAAAATAAAAAATCTGTATGCTATATTTAGAATATTTTCACCACTTTACCTTTCCACCAGAGAGCCTTTTCTGACAGGAAACCACCTTTATATAAGACAAACATCACTCTCGCTCACTCAACCTCTCCACTGGAAAAATCAGTCATTTTACCTCACAGAACACGGATGTGGCTGATCTACTGCTGCCTCAATATGTTAGTGTGTTTGTGTTATTGTGTGACTTTGGTGAGTCCAAACTAATCTTTTAAAACATCAAAGTCGCACAAACAAACTAACCGACTGAAGCCAGCAACTCCTGTGTTCTAGGTGGTAAAATCACTGATTTCGCTCATGGAGTTTGGTGAGAGCGATGTTTGGCTCGTATAACGGCAGTTTCTCGTCTGAAAAGGTTGTCTGCTGGTACGGTAAAGCGGTGGAATATTCTAAATATAGCATACACTTGAACTGATCCTACCCACAACATTTTGCTTAGCTTCCTACACCTATACTCCTGCTGCTTCTCCAAACTGGGTAATACACTGACCATCGATAAGCACCTCATCCAACCCCACTTCAAATAAACCGAATTATGCCTTCAAGATACAGAAGGAGTCGGGGATTGTACGTGTGTGATAAAAGAGGAAAGAGGTGGATAGTGTGATTACAGACCCCGGCTGAGGGAGAAATGAATTTACTGCTGTGCGTACAGTACAGACGGCGGCAGGATAGAGGAATCAAACAGCTAAGAGGATGATGTGGACACACACTCTTATAGATTCACACAAAGCTCTCTCTATCTCTCATCACCCACACACACATACACAAGTCTGGTCTGGCAAAGTTAAAAATGGTAACACATATGCAGGTGCAGTAAGGTGAGGGACAGACTGGACCACACACACACACACACACAAACACACACACAAAACAGGGCAGACGGACAGACAGATGCACACACACACACAATCCTAAATAGACACACAGGCAAACAGAAATGGGCACACCCAGACAGACCATTCTTTCATTATTCATATGTCATGTCTCTGTGTTAGGCAGGGCTTTTATTCCAGACGAGCAGCATTTCACACATTAAGTGTTTTACAAAAAGAGTGCGATGTGTGTCTGTGTGTGTGTGTCTTTCTCTCGCTGTGCGCATGTCGTTAGAGCAGCGATACTGGAGGTTAAGTGGCTCCAGGAAGAACATCTCCTTGCACTCAAAGACCCCCCTCTACTGACATCATCACCTAAATTTAATTTTCCAGGCGCCTCTGAAAGCGGTTCATCTAAAAAAGTGGAGATTATCTCTTCTAGCCACATTACAAAACAAAATGAGGTTAAGGTTTGCAGCAAACGCACCGGAGAAAAGGATGCAGAGGTCTCTCTTAATTTACTGTGCAAGGAAATTAGTGTTGTGCATGTTTGAACTTTCTTTTTTTGAAGTCACTGAGTTGGGAATTAACTTCTATTATCTCTCTTATGTCTCTCCTCCCTTTTCTCTCCACTTCTCTCCTATCCTATCCTATCCTTGTCTTGTTTTTACTTTACTTTCCTTTTCTGTTCTGTTCTGTTCTGTTTCCTATGTCTCTCCCCCCTTTTCTTTCTTGATTTTTCTTTGCTTTACTTAACTCCTGTTGTCTCTTTTTCTCTCCCCCTTTTCTATGCTTGTCTTTTCTTTACTTTCCTTTTCTGTTCTTTTTTCTTTCCTAAACTTTGATTATTTCTTATGTCTCTCCTTTTCTTGTCTTGTCTTTTCTTTCCTTTCCTTAGGGTATATGGAGCTGTATCCATGGTGTTCATATTGATATGAAGAAAAAGAATCCTGAGCTCGACTTCAGTCCTCAAGCCAACATGCTGCATCTGCTCAAGTCTGCCAAGTCCATGGCTTTGTCTTCTCCTAAACGCAACACTGTCCTCTTGCAGCCCAGCATCCTAGACGTGATGACAAAAGGTACATTAACTCTGTTATACACAGTATATATGGTGTGTGTTTATATATTCTCCCCCCACAGAGCAGGTAAACATGGCACCTTTCTGTGAGAGGATGTCTCACACGTACAGAGGTCACTCTGTCTTTTCTATACTGTCCACGTATGCAGATCTAAAGGTGACTCCCTTCACCTTGTTGTGGACTCAGACTGTAATGGGATTGACTGTCGTGTTTCAGCTCGCCTCATGATTAGAAACACATTTGATGGCATACACAGTGTGCCAGGGTGGTAGATAATGTAAAAGCTAACTGGCTGAGCATCCATCCAAACATCCATCTATTGTATCTGCTGTCTGAGGTGCATCTCTCCTTGTCTCCTAGGTAACTCACTCCATAGTCTGCCCCCGAAGGGTCCTGGTCTCTATAGCAACGCCGCTGGTCCGCAGGGTTTCCTGTCATTGTCCGGGCGACACAAAAACCTCCTCAACAACGCCGCACCCTTCCCTGTGCAACAAAAAGCTCCCACCCTTCAGACGAGCCCCAACAAGCCCCAGCTGTCAATCACCAATGACAACGGCAAAACCCGCCTCACTGGGCCGGCCTGCACTGCATCTAAACCCCGAGCCCTGTGGAAGAAAAGCGTGGAGACACTGAAGACTCAGCCTACTGTCGTGTCTCCAGGCCCTGGTCCGAGCCCCACCCCTGCATCTGGACCTGGACCTCCACCAATGAAGAGCCAGCGATACCTGCCCGAAGAGCCGCCGCACTCTGACATCTCTGAGTGCTCCAGCCGACCGCCATCGCACAAAGATTCCGACTCCATGGGGGCGAGGGGAGGGTTCAAGCCGATCAATCAGCTGAGGAAGAGGGGTGGGGGAGGAGGCGGAGGAGGCGGAGGATCCAAGATCTACTCGATTGACTCTGACCAGGCCAGTCTGCAGTCTGCTCCCCCCTACCAGCGAGACAGCCAGGGGGGAGGTGATGACCACAGTTACCCCCCTGACCTGTTTCCACCTGACAGCACATACTCACACTCCCACCAGGGGGACGCACCCATCCTGCAGCTGAGCGCCAGCCTGCTGCACCACAGTCACAGCGCCGAGGCCGACCTGCACTCCCTGAAGGACAAGAAATACAGCACCTACACACACAGCAGGTATCATGTTCAGCACAAAATCCCCGTATCACAGGCTTTCATTGTTTTTATTAGCTGCAACCAGCAACTCTGTAGATCACGTCAGCTGGACGATCAGTCCGCAGAAATTTCCCCAACCTTTTGCAGCCGCAGTTTTCACCCTAGTGCTTTCAAACTGGGGTCATTGAGTGTAGGGTAAAGCAAAAGTTCCCAGCAAAAGGAGGAATGAAATATTTTAACTTTTATCACATTTTTGGGGAATTGGAACAAGGACAGAAATAGGTTTGGCCATTTTGACTGATTGTAATGTATAGTGATCCTAGTAAGATCATTGATTGACCATGACTTTTATTTTCTTCACACCTAATACTCAGTGGGGATTTAAGACAAAAACCTTCCAAAATTGGGGGTTCATGGTCAAATGTACATCAATTATTGGGGTTCTTGACACAAAAAAGTTTTGCAACCACTGCCCTAGGGCACTGTAACATGGCATGGAGGTTAAGTGTGCGTGTATGAGTGAAGGTGTGTGTTTGTGTTGATGCAGACTGGCTAAAAGGGGGCGTGGAAATGGGAGTGGCCTATCACAAAAAGCCTGATAACTTACAAACCTGCAGAAGAATTTGTGGAACAGTTGGCCATGAGCCAAAAGACAGCTGATTGACTGTTCACGACAACTGGCAAAAGTGGGTGTGGCCTATAAGAGGCAAACTCATAACTTAATTAATATATAATATCATAACTTTGTAGAATGACACACACACGCACCATTTTGCTATGTCCCATTTCACAGCTCCTAGAAACCATCATGTTGATCATTTCCTCAGTTAATCAATTAGTTGTTTGGTCCATTAAATGTTAGAGAATTATAAGTGTTGATCATTGTTACCCAGAAACCAAGGTGATGTCCTTAAATGTCTTTTTTACCCACAGCCTAAAGATCGTAAATTTAACTGTCAGAGAGGAGTAGAGAAACTAGAAAATATTTACATCTGAGAAGCTGAAATCACAGAATTTTGAATTTTTTCCTTAAACTGATTAATCAGTTATCAAAATGGTTGGCAATTAAATTAACAGATGACAATTAGTAATTAAATGATTGGTGATCCTCACAGGAGATCATCTGTCCCTGTAAGTGCAGGCACCGAAATGACAGCAGATTTTAGATTTCAGACTGATAACAGATTTTAGCTCAGATAATTGAATTATTACATTTTGAATTTGCTCTTGTTTCACGTAATAAGTTTTGTTCTCTCTCCTTCAGTGGGAAGGACAAAGCTGGCGGCTCATTCGACGCTCCGGCTGCAGCACAGGGGACACAAGGCGTCCGGCCCGGCCACTGCCGCTCCTGCCTGACCAAGCTGACCGGTTACTCCGGCCTGTACACTGTCCGCTCGCCACAGGCTCGCTGCGACGCGTGCGCCCACCTCGGAAACCTGTACGACATCAGCGAAGACCATCTACACTCACACTACTCCCACACACACACTCACCCTCACAGTGGGGACATGTTTACACACTACCTGCCCCAGAGCGAGCTTGGCCTGGTGGGTGAAGGGGACGGGCTGGTCAGCCACTTTGAGCCCACCCCTTCCTCGCCATCGCCGCTCCCCACCTCCTCGTCGGCCCAGCATCTTCAGCTGAGTCGTCAGCACTCCTACGAGAACGTGCTTCCGGACGGCATTCCCGAGCGGCAGGTGCCGCAGCACACCCACATGCGGGGCCTGAGCCTGCCCGACAGAGATGTGGGGCGGGAGCTGACCCTGGACGAGGGCGCTTACGCTAACGTGCTCACGATGCGCTCTGATCGTCCTTTCAGCAGCCGCAGCCCGCCCTCTCCGTCGCCCTCCCACCACCACAGTCTGGACGCCCCTATGCCCCTTCCACGGCGCTCAAAAAGCCTCTTCCCCGATCGGCCCTCTCACAACCCCTTCCTCCATTCTGCCCCCGGCACGACACAACGAGACCCGGCCCCCCAGGCTGTCACACGCATGCCGCAGAGAAATTCCGCCCACGAGATCTATAAGCAGCGGATGCCACTGTCGCTTACCCTCGGTAACCATGGCAGCCATCACAACAACCAGCATGGCGGCCATGTCGACCAACAGGTGTTCTACCCTCAACAGGAGCCGCCCGTGGTGGCCTACATGGTTCCACCCGCTGCCTCTCAGCCAATGAGCTATGTGACAGCGCCGCGAGCCTCGAGTGCCGGCGGCAACCGGCCCCGGCTCTACCGCCGCATGCCCAGCATCGAGTCTGACGTCTGAGGGTCACACACGCGACACACTTACTCTCACCGAAACACACTAACACACACGCATGCAAGAAAGAGGTGTGTGTGAGCGGACCAGGCAACTCTGATTCTAAGCACATTCACGGAAAACACACACACAGACACACACACAGGTGAAAGACGGGGAGTTCTGCTCTGGACTAAAAGGTTAATGGTGATGCTGAGTAAATAAATCATTGTTTCTTTATCACACCCTCTATAGGGCAGGGTTGGGGCCACAGGGACACCTGGGGGCACAATATGAGATGAAGAGTGTGTGTGAGTGTCGGTGTGTGTACTAGCCTCAAGCTGTGGGCAACGAGGCACAAACTGACAATAACGTCTGACAAGACAGATCGAATCCCCGGTGGAATACGAGGGACACTGTACACGGAGTCTAACACCGACAGTGGGAGCGGACGGAGGATGTGTGTTTGGAAGACGAGCCGACTTGTCCCGCCCTCTCACCAGCCTCTTGGAGACGAAGGGGACACGGAAAACCCCCCTTTCTCTCTGAGATTACACACACACACACTAACACACACACACATATTTCACCTACCCGCCCCTCTCCTCTCCAGGACTCTCCTGTTGCACTATGATTTCTCCAGTCAACCCGTATGTTGTCTGAGCCTCCAAACTGCACTGCCAGCATGGCTTAAAGAGTAGTAAACTACACTAGAGTAATCCTTGACTTGAATGGAAAAATTACTATATTTGTAATCGACTAGAGCGCTGGGACAGCGGGCAGCTGGTCCGGACACAAGTCTGAAAAGGGTATCAGCTCCTACCCGCAGATGTACAAACACTCGAACACACACACACACACTGTGTCTGGAAGTAAAAACTACCGACTGTTTGCTCTTGTTGATGTCAGATAATTGAACATTCCAAAAAGTGGACCAAACATGGCCGCCAGTAAAAGCCTATCAGGACGCCGGTGTGTGTTCTAGTGTTTCTAGATCTAGAGACATAACAGTATAGCATCCTTGCTTCCTCTCTTAGCTAGCCTTCAGGTCATACTGCATGCTTCCTACTGCCCTGTGTTACAGTTAAACTCCTATACAGGGTCATATATGCACACACACATGCGCACACACACGTATATATGCACATACACACACACACACATACGCAGTAGTCTAGGATAGTAGTTTTAGGGTGGGTGTGTGTGTCGAAGCTATGTGATAGCTTCTCTTTGTGCACTTTGTAGATTTTATACCCTGCCACCTAACACAGACGTTTGACCAAAAACACTTTTATACTGAAAAATATGAATATTCTCAATCATTCGCTGGATAGATGTTTTCCTTTTTCTCTTATTTCTCTTTGACATTTGGGTTTTAGGGCAACAGTTCTGTTTAGTTTCCATAGTGAGGTCAGAAGTTTTACAGTGTTAGATAAATGGGTACAGCATCATACAGTATACAAACACCAACTCTTAATCTTTCTCTTCTTTTTACCGAGCTCATCCCTCCTTCTAGGCTTTCCCTCCTCCTCCTTCCCTCCATCAGCTTTTGTTTACTCTCTTTATCGCCTTTTTTGCTCCTTCCCTGCTTCCCTTCTCTTGAGTAGATTGCGTATCAGCAGAATAAAAGTTCAGTCGTGGTGTTTAAATCTCAGCATATTCTTGGAAATCACTTAATATCAGTAGTCGTACTCATCAAATTCAACACCGGCTCTTTTAGGATATAGTGCGGTTATTGTTTTTTTTTTACTAATAACTTTCTATATGGAACAAAAGAACTCAAGGCCCGTTTTACTGTTTCTGTGATGAATTTTAGAGGCTGAGTGCATCGCTTTTGCAGATTTACTCATCAAATTAATACTCCTGGACGAGCTGGTGATTGTGTGGCCCTCTCTCGTTGTTGGCGAGAACATGGCGCTGTGTTTCAACAGAGGGAGTCACGTGGGCCAAAGCAAAGCAGAGAGTTTTTGCAAAGTGGCAACGCACGCACACACACAGACACACTCGACGAGCTGGCAACGTGTGTATGAGTGTTCTAGAAATCCATAATCTACTGAGTAAGGGCATTGATTTTTGAGCACAAGGATTTTGATGGAAAAAGGACTTGATATCCCATTAGCTGAGCGTCTGTCTCTATTCTCTTTCTTTCTATGCTTTATTCTCTCTCACACACACATACACAAACACACACTCACACACACACACACATATATCTATATATATTGGCTGCAAAGAATGCAAGACAGTTTGAACAAAAAAAGGCACCTTTGAACGGTGAACACTGCCCCTCTTTTGGTTTGGTGTGTGAGTTATATGCACAATATCAGGTTGCAATATTATACTTCTGTACAGAGAAATCTTTGTTTTAAATGTT
The DNA here is from genome assembly GCF_056507025.1 of Lutjanus erythropterus. Lineage (NCBI taxonomy): Eukaryota > Metazoa > Chordata > Actinopteri > Lutjaniformes > Lutjanidae > Lutjanus > Lutjanus erythropterus. The sequence goes on from NC_139319.1 coordinate 10,246,670, forward strand.
AGAAACTGATTTCATTTGTTTGATTTGAATGGTATTTAAGTGTTGAATTCATTTCAATAACAACGTGGCTTTTTATTCTGCTTCTTTCAAACGAAAAAAAAAAGACTGGCATGTTTTAGATTCTTGTGTGATTTTTTTTTTTTTTTTTAATCCTCTGGTGTGTTGTTGGTTGGGACCTCACTGTACAGTCCTCACTGCTGGGTTAATAACAGACTAGTTAACTAATCCCCCCCCTCCTCCTCCCCCCCAGGTTTGGTCGGCTAACCAGTTAACTAGCAACACGTAGCTGGGTCTCTCATCTGAATCACACTCAATGAATAATGATAGTCCAGCCTGTGTGGTTAAATACGAACCCCCTCCCACCCACATAGTTCTCTTCCACTACGAGTCTGTGCTGTTTCACCTCTGAGTGTGTGTGTGTGTGTGTGTGTGTGTGTGTGTGTGTGTGTGTGTGTGTGTGTGTGTGTGTGTGTGTGTGTGTGAGCGAGCGTGTGTGTGAGTGTTTTACACAGTGCAGGCATTTATATAAGACAGAGGATGATGTGTGTATCGAGAGGTTGTTTGTGGTGTGTGTGTGTTTGTGTGTGTGTGTGTGTGTGTGTGTGTGTGTGTGTGTGTGTGTGTGTGTTTATACTTTTCTGTACTCTCTTGCCTTCGTCCCACACATAACATTTGACCTGGCTCTTACTCATATAACACAAAAACAGTTAAAAACACACACACACACACACAAACACACACATGTTGCGTCTGTACTGTTGTGGTTACGAGAGCGTGTAGAATGAGTTTTGTATGTCCACCATCACAGAGATTTTTACACCAACCTTTTGTTTGATTTTTTGATTTTTTAAAATTGCATGACGTGCTTGTGTTTCTGGTGGTACCTATTTTGCTGCAACACCTGAGTTCTCCCTGAGTTGACCTACTGGGCTACGTGCACCAACGCTCCCCTCCTCCGCGGTTAGTGACGACTCGAGCCCCCGGATGCTTAAACACTCCCGACTCCCGGCCTGTGATGTCTGGCTCCTGCACAACGCCAGTCGCCGTTGAGGAACATGTGGAAAAATGTTCTCAGGCTCAGCACAGTTCCTAGTTTGGTCCAGGTGTACACATGTCATATACAGTACTGGGTGGAAGGAGTGCTTTGGTGCGTAGTCCTCTGGGTCTCCCTGCTGTGTATCTCACTTGTGTATAAGTTCAGGGGTTTCTAAGCTACTAGTTGTGTTGTAAATACTACCTTGTCACTCAGTACCTCTGTACAATCTGTAAATAAGTAAAGGTTACATTTTTCTACTTGTCTGGGTCTTGTTGTTGATTAATCTATCTGTCTTTTGCTTTCTCGCTGAGAGTTATGTAAGAATATCAAATATCAGTTTATCTTAGCTTAGTTTAGTTTACCTTTGCTTGCACAGATTTTCATTTTTACACTTAGAGATTAAACAAACTAAATTTAACATTAATATGTGAGCTTTAGAGCTGCAGGTGGGTTGATTTTGTTTGGACAAAGACACGCTGTTTCCGGTCTGCTTAGCAAAGCCAAACAAATGCTAGCAGTCGCTTCATATTAATCTCATCATCTATTGCCAGATGGCGATTTAGCTTCTAGGGGCAACAGCCAATTCTTCAGGGCTTCTGGTGTAGCCAGTGGATATCTGGATAGCGGAGCCAAGGCTTCTTCTTCGGCACGCTGGTCATTGTTTAGCAACTTGAGGCACAAGAATGAAGTTGAAGGCTAATATCTGGTGGAAAAAAGTCTGTGCTGCATTCAGATATCTGTTAAAAAAGCTATACAGTGTACAATTGTTATCAGACGATGGGTTCAAATGTGATCAGTGAATACTGATAAGACTACAGACAGAAACCACCTCTTGTGTTTTGCCTACAGATTCTGCAGTCATACACAGCTTAGTTAATTTAGCACTCAAAGCAAAAATGGTCATTTTTACACTTACAGATTAAAGAAATGAAATACAACTTGATAATCAGTGAGCTTCAGAGGTGCTGCTGGGTTGGTTTTGTTTGGACAGAGCCGGGCTAAATGTTTCCAGCCTGTTTCCAGTGCTAAGATAAGAGAACCAACTGCTAGCATCATATTCATCTCAGAACCCATCAGCTGTTGTCAGACAGCGATTTAGCCTCCGAGGGTAACGGCAAATGTTTCAGGGCTTCTGATGTAGGCAGCGGATATCTGGATAATGACACTGGTCATTGTTTATAGTCAGATCAGCAACTAGAGATGCAAGGCTAATTTCTATAAACACAAATCTGTCATCATCACTGTCGGACAGAAAAGTCATAACTCCAAAACTTCCTTTTAAGGAGATTTTTTTTTAAAAATGTTAAATGCTGTTTGGTCAAAGTTAGTAGCTCTTTTTAATGCAATTTAAACGTCAAATATTTGTAAATCCCACTAACAGATGCCAGATGATGACAGTCTGGCATTGTATTACTTTAGCATAGCATAAAGACTGGATACCGGGAAACAGTCTGGCTCTATCCAAACAAAACCAACCTACCAGCATCTCAAAATGTCACTAACTTTCATATTATATCTTGTTTGTTTGTATGCTAAGCTTCCGCCTCATTTGCAGTCCGTCGCGGACTGTTTGCTTGCTCTCAACTAAAGTCCACTCAAACATGATTAGTTAACAAATGAAACCAGAACACTTCCAATACCAAAATCTTGTCTTTTTACCTCTCTCATGTCTGTGCCAGGAGATCTTAACTTGTTTTAGCTTATCGTACAAACTACAAAAGATTAACGGAATACAACGTGATAAATATTGATTATTATTGATTTTGTTTGCACAGAGCTGGTCTGTGTCCCCTGTTTCCAGTCTTTATGCTGAAATAATCCAACCGTCTGCTGGCGGTTGTTTTATAATTACCGTACAGACATAAGAGTGGTATCAATCTTCTTCTCTCTCTGCAAGAACTTGTATTCACCAAAATATTAAAACTATTCCTTTGAAGACTTACATATGCAACTGTACACTGAGGGTTTCCTGCTTCCTGATAAGTTGCTCAGAAAAAGACTCTGCAGTTCTTTTCTAAAAGTGTTAAACAAAACTGTAGAGACTTGCTGATTAATTAAACATAATTCATTGTTTTAAAAAAAATATATAAGGCAAGTTATGTAAGAGCATACACACGAGACAATTTTTCTCACAATCTGGCAAACCAAAGTCGTCATTAATCTCTTAATGTTGATAAATTCTTTATTAACTAGTAATACACCATTAATTACAATGTTTAAGTAGAAAAAAGAACATCTATCAATAAGGCATGGGGTATTTACAGCATTTATGAATTTGTAACTATTTTATTAATGTTATTAAATCATTTATTCATAAGGAATAAGCAGCTATAACAATTTTCCAGTTGTTGTCCACTGACAAGTTTTTTCCCAGAGCTCTCAGCCTCATCTCACAGTCCATCCACAGATGATTACGAGGAAACTGGGTTGAAAACTGTGGGAAAAAAGTAGACCTCAACTCAAGACTCAGCTCAAGAATGAACTTTCACTTATTACTTTTGTGTTTCCTTAATTAATCACTTAGTTACATAACTGCAAACTTAATGGCTCATTAGAGAGTCTGTAAGTCAGAGGTTTCTCACTTTCTATAAGCCATCGTCTCTGCAGTTCTATGAGTTAATACATTTTTAATGAATGAGTTTTGGTCTAGATGCTCTACAGATTTTTTTAGAGATGTCCGCAGGGATCGGTATGTCTGCTGGTCAGTCATTCCCCTCTTTGATTCAGACTGAAATATCTCAACTCAACAATTTTTTTAATTTTTGAAATAATGGCTTGCCATTACATGATAGGCCTGCATACACAAATATACAGGTATGTATAATGTTTACATAAATATTGGCATGTTAGCATTGTCAGTGTTAGCATGTTGAAGTTGATGCACCACATGGAAGAAGTTCAGGCCTTTATGCATGAAATCTTTGTGTCAGAAACCCTAAAATCTCTCTGCCAGAGAGGATTTAAGAAGTCACTTGATACAGGATAAAGATTGAAAATGTTCACATCTAAAGTATGTTGTGGTAGATGAATGAGTTAAGCTCAGGGCTTCGTTGATGGAGGCCGGGGTTTGACTACCATGTGAAACTCGTTGACTTACTTGACTTACTATCATTAGTTTTCTGCTGCAGTAAAATTACACAGTTGGTTTATGAAATGCATCATGGTTTGGATTAACCATATGGCAAGGCTTTTGCTGAAGCTAAAGCTAAGCTATCTTCTTCCATGTGATGATGATGCATTTACCTCAAAGCATCACTGTGCCTACATACAGCTTCACAGAGCTGCTAGCATGACTGTAGACTCCTAGGACAGTTCAGAAGGTGGTAAAACTGGTGAAACATTGGAGGTGATATTATTAGCTATTGCTGGCTAAAGAAATAAAGCGGGTTATGCTGGAGCTGCAGCTAAGGGATTTTTCAAAACTTGGCAACCCTAAAGTTGTTTTCATCAATGGTTTATTAGTAATTTATACAAACATATAGCCTCATACAACTTAACAATTTCTAAGAATGTCATCTTGGCAAGTGTCTGTCTGTCTGCAGTTTATTCAGAGAACAGGGCTTTTTGGGATCCTGCTGTAAAAGGCCTCTCTCTCTCTCTCTCTCTCTCTCTGCCCCACTCTCTCTGTAGGCTTTCATAATGCACCCTTAGCATGAGTGTGTGAGCGTGTGCAATATGTGTGTGTGTGTTTAGATCAGTGTTCTGGTAAAAAGCTTTATTTTTATATTTTTGTCTCCCTCAGGAGACGGACGCTCTAATCTGGGCTGAAGTGGGACAGGAGAGGGGAGCAGTGAGGAGCACACAGACAAACACACACTCCCAGACACATGCACACACAAACACACATTTGCATGCTGCAAATCAACACACACACACACACACACACACACACACACACACACGCCGTAAAGCTGGAGGATCTGTCACAAGCCATAGACCAGCTGCAGCCAGAGGAGAAGGAGGAAGGAGGAGAGAGGAGAACAAAGAGGCGAGGAGTCCCGCTGCAGCCGTCCAGACTTTCTTTGAAATGGCTCGTGTGGAAAACATCACAAAACACACCGAGAGCGTTGACGCAGGCCTATATGGGAGTTTGTGATCATATGCCTAAGTATGTGCGCTCGTCTGTGTGTCGCTTCCTCTGAGACGGGGCGTGAGGACCACCGCAGCCTAATTCTTCCTGACGTGATCCATATGCTTGTACCTAATGGACAGAGTAACAACACACAGACACTCAGACACAAGCCTCTGCCTCTTATTTAATTAATAGAATCGAGCCGCCCCACATGTCAGGCTGTAATGCAATTACTGTAACACTCAGGAGCAGAATACATGTTCCTTGTACCCCTGCAGTAACATTACAACCCATAACACACTCAAACATACATGTGCAGACTCCTGTACGGTAGATACACAGACGTGAACCCAAGGCTGCACACACACACACACACACCACACGAGATTAAGCAGATAAATTAAGATAATTAATTTCCTGGATTAAGAGTGTCTCCATCTGAGCAACCCCGCGGCTGAAGAGGAGTCAGGAGGAAAAACAAGAAGTCAGAGAGAGGAGGAGAGGAGACAGAGCAGAGGATGATGGAGGACGATGAGGGTGATAGCGCTGATTTTGACAGGCCCGCTGTAGGCTGTTGGCTCTTCCCAAGACTTCAAACATCCTCATTAACCAGCAGTCAGCCTACACACTTAACACGTGTGTGTGTTTGCATGTACACTTGTGTTCCTAAACTGTTGTGGTTGTATGTGTGAGAGAGAGAGAGCTAGCGAGATAGAAAGAAGAAGAAGAGGGAGAGGGAAAGAGAGAGCAGCGTGTCAGCCTACACACTAAACAAACCCATGAAAATTCATAAGGACCTGGCGACGCCTACTCACAAATACTAAAAATACTGGAGTGAGTTGAGCCTAGTCAGAGGGGAGGAAAGGGGAGGAAGAAGAGTGAGAAAGAGAGGAGATGAATAGAGAGGAATGAGAGAGCAGCAGCAGCAGCAGAGGAGGAGGAGGGAGAGAAGACGAGATAGGTGTAACATGAGCCAGGAGAGAGTAGAGCAGAAAGAGAGGAGAAATAATAGTTACATCAACTGCATCCAACTTGGAACATCTATTCTCAGCCTCCAGCGGTCAGCACTCACTTTGTGTAAGAGAGTGAGAATGTGTGTGTGTGTGTGTACTGTATATATGTGTGTGTGTTTCAGCGTGAAAATGTTTTCCCATTTCCCCTGGATATCGTGAGCTTGGGGAAAAAGAAAAAAACGTTTCATTTTTTCTCAACATGTTGACATTCAAGCCTCTATGTATGTGTGCATGTGTGTGTGTGTGTGTGTGTGTGTGTGTGTGTGTGTGTGTGTGTGTGTGCACGCGTGTATGATCGGGTTCAAATCCATGTTCGTACTGATTTGATTGGGATTGACAGTGTTTTACCGTCAAAGTCATCCATCCAGCAGAGGAAGGAGGGTGGGAGGGACGGGCAGTTTTGATTTTGATTTTGCTTTCAGGACTGATATATAGTCAAGACGATTTGTTCTGGGCGTCTGAATCGAGGCGAAGTGGCTCCTTTTACAGCTCTGATGGTGGTTTTTCTGCAGATTTTGGTAAATGTTGACAGATGATGTTTGATTGACAGCACAGTCTTATACACAGTGTAAGTTTTTTTTTAAAGCCAGTTGTTGTTTATCCATCCATCTATCTGGGTCTATCTATCTAGCAGTGGTGCAGCACTCAAGACCAGTCTCAAGCATAGACCGTATCTTAAATAGTGGACGGAGCCTCCAGGCCTGAAAAGTGCTTGAGTGCATTAAACCTGCATTCTTTTAATGGCCAGCTGGGGGCGACTCCCCTGGCTGCAAAAAGAAGTTCAATTGTATGTACTCTTATGGTGAAATTACCCTACTTCTCATTTGATTTATTACAGTAAACAGTTTCCCTAATGAGTTTATGGTCTCAGTCGACAGTCTCAAGTCTTCCTTAATACAGCATGATGTTCATCTTGTAAATTATGGTCCCACTTAGATTAAAATAGATGATCGAGCAGGGTAAGCCTTATGGTGGGGCTACCGTGTGACCGACGAGTCATTCTCAGTGAATTCATCCAGTGCGATGCACCAGACTCATGAAACTTAGATCAAACTGTCAAACTAGACTCTGTTGATCAATAATGGTTCAATATTCTGTTACTGTATCTCCTATTTCTCTCCTAAAATGTCTGTAGAATTTCAGACTCTTCAGCTGCAATACAAAAAAGATCGTCACTCGATGTCCACCACTGAGTTTCCGATCTCCAGCAGAACCTCCCAAAATCTTTGTTTGTTTGTTTGTTAACATTATTACTGTGACTGGATGTAAAACGTCCTGCTTCGGCAGCAGCTGTACGTGAATTTTGCAATTGTAAATTCTTTCTGAGACGGCTGGGACAACATCGAACTTTAATCTGTACTTAGAAGGTAAGCATAAAGAAAGGTAAGTTTGTATGTTTTTGCTTTTTCTAAACAATGATGAGCCAGGCCACATAAAGCTATGTAGCTAATTTATATGTCACATCAATGTTAGCTAATGTCAGCTGCAATATAAACTCTACATACTGTGGTACTAGATGTGCCATTACTGTCTTTATCTATCTATCTATCTATCTATCTATCTATCTATCTATCTAGTATAATATTGCTTTAATATTGTTGGGGCAAATCCTAAAGAACACTCAAATTCCTTCTTAGCATAAATCAAAATATTTAACCATAGCTGCTGTTCTTATTGAAGAGCAAAGTCTAAACTTTCTCTGGTTCCTATTAACCGTCCTACTCTTTAGGGCACATCTTATCCTAAACAAACACTCTTTTTTTTTCAAACCATAGTATAAAGCCTCCTGGCTGAGGTTATCACTATTCAGTCACTAACTTTCTCTGACCCTGAGAGGCAGTCTAACGTCAAAGCCCCTCGAGGCCAGTCTTGCTGGCCCTTGGGATGAAGAGGGCCACATGGGAGACTCTGACAAGGACTCTAGGGTGACTGGCCCAGGGGAGATCCAACCTCCCACGTGACTGGTGCAGGGCGGGGTCTGTTGGCTGGCTGTGTCATGTTTTCCTCCAACTGATGCTGTTGGTCAGCATGCACGGTACCCTCTGGCACAACCTGCAGGTGTGCAGGAGTGTCTGCAGTTGTAGAAACTCGTACCTCTTTGGCTTTAGAGTCTTTTATGTGAACCTGATCACAGCTTAATAGGGGTGCTTTTCAGTTTCTTCTCCAGTGTGGGAATAGAAATACAGATCTCTCATCATATCATCAGCTGAGCCGGACTGGCCCCTCAGCGTTGGCCAGTAGCAGATCAAGGTTAGGTACGCCTCAGGCTGTTTGAGAATCTGTTTCAGAGTTTGGACTGCTCTTCTGGCTACCTTGTTTTCTTGGAGGTTGTGTAAGCAAACCCATACTACCTGCTGAAGACCCTGAACTCAGCTGATGCAAACTGCATAGTGTTGTTGTGGACGAGCTCCAGCGGTATCCCCCATCCGGTGAATATACTTTTAAGCCAGTTGATGGCCTGAAGGCTTGATGTAAAGGTAGTTGAGCCATCTTGATGTAACAGGAATAGTAGTGAACTGCTATCAGGCAATTCTTTCCTTCCAGCTTGCGCAGGTTGGCTGCAATCCTCTTCCATGGTCCTTCTGGGAGGAGAGAAGTAATGAGTCGGTTCCTCTCTCTGTTTTGGTTTGTGCTTGATGCATCTCATCACCATCTCTTTAGCACTATCTTACCGTTGATGCCTGGCCACCAGACGGACATCTTGGCTCTTTCACGTCACTTGGTCAACCCCTGGTGGCCACTGTGGATTTGTTTCGGGATGTTGGCTATTCGGTCTCGGTAGAGAGCAAGTCTTTCTGCCCCAGCAAGGTGATTTCTTGCAGCGTAGAATCCATAGGAGGACAGAAGCTTAGCTATCCTATGTGGCCCAGCCACCATTTCAGATGCAGGTCATGACCACCTTGAGGTCTAGGTTGTTCCATGTAACTTCTCTGAACAACACAGTTGCAATATGTAGCTACCTTGCTACCCCCGTGAGGTTCCTGAGCACAGACTTCACACAGATTCAGTTTTCAGACTGTATGCAGTACTTTTATTTTGACGTTACTGCTCAGAACACAATACTATAAATCCTAAAATACAGCGTGTGCCTCTCCAGCACACATACTCCAGTCCGTTCTGTTTAAACCGAAAAGTCAAGTTCCTCCTCTTTGTCTGGGCAGCAGTCATCTGGTGGCCAGCACAAACCAGCAGCAGCTGAGCCAATCAACTCACCTGACACAACTCTCATGAGCCACCTTCCTTTCAACTCAGGTTCTCATTGGCTATTGTGGGCTCTGGACAGGGCATGGAAGTTCCTATCAGCTCAAACGAGGTGTCAATCAAAAGATTAGGCTGCAGCTGAGAGAATGAGGTGCAGCGCTCATGTCTGAGAGTGACAACAGAAATGGAGGATTGGAACTTCTGCCAATTGGTTTCTGCAGTTTTTGGACTTATCGTGAAATCGGAAATCGTGTTTTGGACACAATATGTGACTGCATTGGATCCACTGAACCTTTGGGATTAAAACAATACTGTCTTTGTCAGTTTTGATCAACATTTGGCTGATTGGGAGAGCCTTGAAGACAACATGCAGTAAGTGTTAAATCAGTTGTTTGCTGGCTTGTCACACAGACCGTAGCTGCTGTTGTGACTGTATCTGGACATGCTTGGCATCAATGGAATTCTGGCAGTGATGCATGATGCATGTTTACATACTAGCTGTTTATTTTGGCAAATATAAACAGCAGTGTAAACATTGTCTGGTTGATTTTGTGCAGTTATTTATGGATTTGATTGTATGTTTTGGGCTGAAAATGTTACTGGACTGGATTTACTGGACGGTGTCAGTGTAGAATCAGTGTTTGTGTTGAATATTATTGATCTGTGGGGTACTGTTGAGCTTTTAAATGTTGCTCACCCTGATGTTTTTGCATTTTAATAGTGTGCTTATTTATTTGAAGTGATTGCTGATTGTACCCGCTGCTCTGACTGTATCTGGAAAAGGTTGCCATCAATTGAAACACAGGCGCTAAACCTTTCTAATGGCATTTGCATGAGTATCTATGTTTATGTTGTAGTCTTTTATTTTGTACGGTACGTGGATATCACTCAAAGCTTGGACTAACAAAATAATTTCTTCCTGAATGTAAGCTGTAAGCGTTTGGAGTTTCCCCTCCTCCTCTCAACAAATTGAGTCTATCTGTCTTGTAGCAGACCAGTTTGCCCACTGAGTGCAGAAAGACAGCAAACAAGCCAGACCCCCAAATTGCTGTTAAACTGCCACTCCACCAATTTAACCAGGCTGCCCTCACCAGAAAAAAAAAACAACTGTACAGGTTGTCTGGGCGAGCAGCTTATTCCAGCCCATATCTACAATTATGGTTAGGCAGCAACCTTTACTGCCTGTAATAATAGGCCCATTCGAGATGAACTGCACCTCGCCTGGAAAGTAATCGAGATCAGCAGGACGTGGTAACAAAAAGCTGCAGTCAAGTCTGACAGTATCCAGCTGCCATCACAGAATATAGAAAATGATATTCGCATCCTGTTGGATCATCTGGAGGCTACTTCGTCTGCAGACATGTTTATATCTGAAGAAATGAAGTGCGCTCTTGATCGCTGATGAAGCAGAGAGATCCACCTACTGTCACACGATCTTCTGTCCTTTTGTCTGCCTTGTAAAGCACTTTGTAACTGCTCATTTGAAAAGTCACATATAACTAATACACACTATATATATATGCAATGCAAAAGGTGGCTGGAGGTGATATATCCTGGAATATACAATATGTTATTGAAGCTCCCAATTATATATTTCTGACATTTGTTAGTTTTTAAGATGCCATTTTGTTGTTTTAGTAGTCTGTCCGCTGTAGTGTTATGATAAACCAATTATATCACAAACATAAACATGCATGTGAGTGACACTAGTTTTTTCACTTTAACAGCTCTTGTTTTCACCCAGAAGGGGGCGTGGTCGAGCAAAGTGATGTAAGGCTGCTCTCATCTATTGGCAAATGACCTATTCTGTCATTAATCTATGAGGAAATGTTGATTTTTACACAGAAAAGTCTGTTTCTTTGTCATAAAAAGTTCTATTCAGCTCGGGGAAACAGTTGTATGTATAATCTACTAGTGTTATCTCGTCTTTAGAGTCTAGACTTTAAATTTTGAACAAAAAATCTGTAATATGACATTGAGGAGGTTCAATGACAGAGCTTTACCAGGCAGGGAGGGTCCATTGGGTTGCATTATGGAATAACATGTTTGCACCCTCACTCTTCTTACAGTAAGCACTAAAAGTCAGAACATCTCGATCTGTGCTGCTTTCAATTTCAGCCATCCTGTCGTTAATCTGTGCCTTGCAAGTCCTCCAACACTAAATCACCGGCATACCCTTTTATCCAGGCTAAACGTCTCCTTTCAGCGCTCTGATGGTGGACTTTCTGGTGGCTTCAGTAAACGCTGACAGATGATGTTTGATTGACACCACAGTCTCTGTCAGTCAGCTCAGTTTGAGCAACAAAGGCAACATGGCTTCCCTGGTAGAGAGCTATAAATCTCACATAAGTACACAGTGGAGAGATGTCATGCATGACTGATGACAACTAGTCCTTCTTCACCTCCTCTCTTCATCTCTTTCTCCACACACACACACACACACAAATAGTTCTGCCAGGCTATGCTTATGCTAATAGCAGTATGCTAATCAGGGTACTTCCAGGTGCAGAAATAGACGCAGAACATTTAGAGTAAATTTAGCTTTAATAACCTGGCTAATCACACCATTAATGTTACATCCAGCCTGACGCACACATACACAGGGTGTAGCGTTGTTGTTATTCTAATAGAAGGTTTCCACCTGACTGCTGCCTGCTGAGGGATGCTGGGAGGCAGGAACAAGGAGTTGGACAAACTCTGCTCCGAGTGCATCTCCAGCTACCCTCTCCATGTATGAGAGTGTGTAAATGTGAGAGCCGCAGCTCTTAGACTTCACGCCGTTTTGTTGTGTTTGTTTTATTTTGTCTCCTCTATAAATGATGAAGCTCCAGGCGGGAGAGGGAGAGAGGCACTCAGCCCTCCCCGGGGGAAAAGTGCTCGCCGCTGGGCATCGTCCCCTCAGCATCACCCACCCCACCCCCAACCGCAACGCCACATGACAGACAAACGAAGACAGCCTGTGCATGTGTGTGACTAAAATGAACTTTATATGTGAAACCATGTTCCAATATTCAAAGGCTTCATTGCGTTCTTTGTTTTTAATGCATTTTTCATTGAAAGTATTGCGTTTGGCATCCATTAAAAGGTAAAATATTAGTCATTACTCAGTGTAAAATATGGCATTAATTTTAAATCTTGTTGCTTTACTCATTTCTTTCTGGAAACAGTGATTTTTTATAGCTCTGCCTCTAAATTAGCAGCAGTTTCATCTCTTCAAAGACTCCTGTTTACTGCATTACCGAGCCTGTGAGTGATCGGCGTGACCATCAAAACTAATGTTTTGTGTTCTTGTCATCTGCTCACAGAGCAGAATCAAAGACGTGAGAATAATTTGCAGCCCAGACAAGGTAAATCTCTCTGCCACTTTTCATCTGAGTTTGCTAGTTGAGAGAGGATGAGGCCAAAAGCTTTACTTCTGTTTATTTGACATTAAATCACAGACAAGTCAGAGAAATATTTTCTTTGTGGGTCTTGATGTAAAGATAAAGACAGAGTGATGTCATACTAGCAAAAACTTAGTAAATAGCTACATCATCATTGATAAAAATTTGTCTAGTCAAAGATGAAAAGGTATTATTTATATAAGTAAATACAACTAATGGAAATAAACATTTTAACTTGGATAATTAGCTTATACTTTGTACTCATCCAAGTAAAATCTGACCATTGAAAATTGTGGTGTTATTTTTTCCTTTATCAATTGAGAGTTAACATCTTATTCTGCAACAACTATTTTAAAAAGACTGTAATGTAACAAGTGAATCTTCCTGAACAGTCGGAACACTGTGGCAGCTGCACCGCTTGTGAAGTGTCTAACTTATTTACTCATAATTAAGTTAATTTTCTTAAGTCAGCTGTGTTTCTGTGTAATTGGAGGACAGGTTACTTACTTGAAACTCCCAAACAGCTCTCTGATTTCCTTCCAAACCTCATCCTTTTTGAGGATATCCTTATGAAAAAAGGGCGCCGTGGATCATAAAGTAGATGTGCCGCTTCTCAACCTCGTAAATTAGTCTCTCAACATCCGCGTTGACTGCTTTGATGAGGGGAAGCTAAAATGTCAAGGATGTCGGCTTTGATTTTGGCCAAAGGAAGTAGGTTGGAGGGGAAGCAAGTGTGCGAAACATCGCTAAAACAGAGCGAGGGCCAAGATTAGAGCAGATTAGTACATCCTGATTGGGAAAAACTGAGGCAATGTGATGTTTGCTCACTCGCCCGTTTGTATCGCTTCCAGTTAGGAAGCTGCATAAGCCGACATGAAGAAGAAGCCTTTAAAGTGCTCAGAGAAAATAGAAACATAAACATCAGCAGTTTCTTAAAAACTGAGCAAACTCCATCTGCTGACATGTGATATGATTGAAAGCTCCAAAAACAGCTACTAATGGAAGAAGACTCTTTTATTTATGGTGATTTAAACCAGAGTTGTTCTGATACACAAAGGGTGCTTTTCATTACATTGAATTCTAAGACGCGAGGAGAGGAAGTGAGTGTGAAAGACAAGGAGACGAATTGGTATGGGGGGGGAAGTGATATTGTGATGTCTTTCATTTTTCAACTATTACAAGTTTTTCACTATTTATGAAACAGTCTTAGTTTAACACTGATACTTTATATGACTTCGGTAAGCTAATGAGACCATCTGCCATCTGGTTGAATTCTCCTTGAAATCAGATGAAACAACAAGCTTGTGTTTACATTTTTCCAAGCATAGTTAGAGTGACTAGTGGAGAGATTAGGAGTAGGAGATTTTTATTCAGATTAATCTATTTTTGACATTATATTTTGTGGTTATGGTGATGGAAACTGTATCGCTTTTGTCCGTGGGAGCGTTCAAAATCAACAAAATAGAAAAGTTCCTCGTAGTTGCTTTTACTATACGCATATAATCATCATCAGATACCTCCCTGTTACTGGCATGATACAGTAACCATAAATCTAAGGAAAATTAAACAAGGGTTGTTCTTTTTAGCCTAATTTTGATGGACTTGTGGTGATGCTCTCCCTGCACCTCGCCGTGGGTGTGTTTTTCTCACAGCCAGAAAATTAAATTCAGTTAGCAATTTGTTAAAGTACTCGTCAGTGTCAAACGAGTTTTTCGGTTGAGTAAACTGATCTTTCAGCCCTGTTGACTGAGGCCATAAATTATCTAGTCGTAACCACATAGATGTTTAAAAATTAAGTCATCTATGCAGCTGAGGTGAACCCTGCTGCTTTGACTTACTTCTGCAGAGCATCACACGGACAGAAAAAGCTTGTAAATCCGCGATCTAAGAAGAACCCTTGTACAAACTTGTATTGAATTATGTTCACATCAGGAGTAAAAGCCAAACTGGAGACTCAACAGGAGGCACAGTGCATGAAGTATTTTATTCTTTCTTAAAAGGGAGCTTACCACTGGGCCTGATGCATGCTCCCTACTGACTCTGTGCACTGGATATGGGTTTACGCTTGAATTCTTCCAACTCTGCCAACTAGAACAATATATACATCACCCTTTCTTGAGAACTGGGACAAGTCATGTAATAACACACACACACAAAAAACAACAACTTTAAAGTCTGTGTAAAGGAAAAGGGAGTTTTTCTTCTAGACACATCCTACATGTTCGGACATGTATAACTGTGCTGAATTCTGGAGTTAGACCAGTAGACTGTTGTTCACAAGAGTGTGTTCAGGATGTTTTTGATTAGACCTGAAACATGGCGTGGTGATGTGCCAGAGCCACGGTCCTCCAACACTATATAAGCCCCACAAATGGACACACGAACGTCATCGCCTCCACCTCTCTAACGGTTAGTTACAAACGTACCTTCAGCGACTCTCTCAGTCCAAATCAGTCCAGCAGTTCACTTCAGCACAATTAACTTCAAACAGCCTAATACAAAAGAAAAAGAAAAGCCATCCTGTCACCGTCATTTGGCTCTGGTCGCTCAAACATGTCTGGACATGTCCAGTAAAGCTGCTAGACTGAGCCGCCGTGTTTCAAATTTATCAAATGTTTTGGTATGCTTTAAATTCAGTGAATATCTCATCACGGTTCCTCTGTTCTGTGTGCGTGCTGAAAAGACTTCAGATGTTTCTGCACAGCCCTGGCTCTGCAAATGGTAAACAGGAAGTGGCTCCGACCCAGCCACACAACGCCATTCCAGCCGATCAGCGACAGGTCACGTTTGTACCCGTGCACAGGACAAGGGGGAAGGGCAGGGGGAGCGAAAGAGATGGTAAATGAAGGAGCACTGAAGGAGGATTTGTTTGGTTGACAAGTTCAAAACAATCTTTCTCCAGAGTAGCATGCCCCACCTTCAGCTTTTTTAAAATTTCTAAACTCTTTTTTAAATTTATTTTAAGTTATGTTTTTGGGCTTTTTTGCCTTTATTAGATAGGACAGCTGAAGAGCAGACAGGAAATGAGGAGGGGGGGGGGGGATGACATGCAGCAAAGGGCCACAGGCAGGAGTCAAGCCAGCAGCTGCTGCAGAGGACTGACAGCCTCCATACATGTGGCGGACGCTCTGCTGAGCTACAGGGCCGCCCCAATAAACATTCTTAAAGGTGAATTTTCTGACTGAACTGATAATGTAGGTATAGCAATGTGCTATTGTAATAATCTTTGTATTTAAAACATTTCTTTAATCAAAATGTTGGCCCTTTAAAGTTGTTTCCCAGATTTCTGTCAGCTCTTTCAGATTTTTACAAAAGCATGATTTAATCAGGCATAAAAGGGTTAGAAATACCCTAAGGATCCCTGTCTCACTTCCTGGTTTAAATAAAGGCAGTTAAGCTTTTTACTTTCTGATAAATTAATTTAATAATTTTGCTATCAGATGCATCTCAACCATAACATGTCTGGGTGGTCTGTTAGCTCAGTTTGTGGAGCGTTAGCCCCGTGTGCTGAGGCTGTGGGTCCTCTGCAGCGGCCGTGGGTTCAACTCCTGCCTGCGGCCCGTTGCTGCTTGTCCTTCCCCTGCTCTGCCCTTTTTCCTGTTATATCTTCAGCTGTCACATTCATTAAAGCCATAAACCCCCCAAAAAAGACTATGACTATGCAATGAAATTAAAAAATGTAACATCGTCAACTTTGTCAGATTTTCCATCTCAGAGAGTTGACACCTACATTTAATTAAAAGTTTAATCACTAGGAGACTGGCCTGTTACAAGGTTTAATAGCCAAGAGTCTGACCTTTTAAAATATATTTGGCAGCATAATTGAAGAGTACAAGTCCAAACCCCTTTAAAATGCAGTTTTGTCCCAATTCTCAAAAATGACTAACATCCTTTGACTTTTTGTTGCTGCAAACACATGAAAGAAAAAAATCCAGTTTAATGCTGCTTTAGAGGTCGCACATAAAGTCAATAGATTTTTGACTTTATTTCAGTGTGTCTAGAGGACAGCACACACGGGCTGTATTGTTGCGTCTCTGTCTGCGGTGCTGATTGTGAAGGTGTCAGCAGTGCGGGAGCTGTCCGAGGTGTTTGAGGAGTTTCATGCTGACTGTAATGTCTGCTGCCGGTGGGAAGTACTCAGACTGTGTCAGATCTTTCTTACTTAATCACCGAGACATTATTTGTGCCTGTCTGCTGGGAAATACAAACCGTGGGAGCTTTATTCCTTGCTGAGACTCAGATGTTAGATGAAACTTGTTTCACTGACAGACAAAAACATTTCTGTTTGTGTATCGACCTGATCGATGTGTGTGCTGATCTGTTCCTGCGACAGCTCACTTCTGCCATAGTTTAGTTTGAGTATAATATTCTGTCGGCCTGTTGCTTTGTGCCACTGTTTTAGTGGTTGCCTGGTTTAATATTTTCTTGGCAACAAATGAAAAGGTTTGTAAAACTTTCTGACCCTTATCAATCCTCTCTCTGTCCTTCGGTCCTTGCCAAGGAGGCTGTACATCAGGAGCTCGAGCAGGCTGACCATTAATCATGGGGTTGTTGATTAAATCCCTGAATCCTCCTGTCCACGTGTCAGAGAAACTTTGACTAAGGGTTCTTTCACACCTACCTCCTTTGGTCCGGACTTTCGGACTTTCTAGTTTGAGTCAAACAAAAGTTACAGATTTAAAACTGCGCCTGGACACGGTACGGATGAAATATGTGAACCTCGCTCCAAACAAAAGAGGTGGTCTCTTTCAGATCAAATTGAACCATGGTTTGGTTAGTTTCTGGTGGGAAACTTTTTTCTTTTTTTTTTTTTTTGCATATTTTGGATTTTCTGATAATTTACAGGGAATTCTGACAGGCTCTCAATCAAAAGAAAGACAAAAAGAAAAGCAGCACAACAGAACAAAAGGAGCCACGATAGCACATGAGGAGAAGAGGAGACCAAATGTTGAGTTGGTCTGACGACTTCCTGGGACAGTTCTGTACTGTTTGGGTGTGAGTGCTGAGTTTTGAAGACAATAATAATTCACAGACCTTGCTGTAAGCAGTTAGATGTTGGAGCTGCTTTCTTTCTGCAGCAGAACTATTTTCTTTCTTACAGAAGTGTTCTGAGCACTCAAATGTATTTTTTGGAGCACTGAGCACAACAAGCCAGGTGCCGTTTAGTCCCATTATGTTGGAGAGAAGGCAGACATCTCTATGGCCAATATCTCCAAAACTCTGCAACTCACACCAAAACAATCTAGATGGATAAACAGCATTACAGGCCAGGGGGAAAACGTGTATTTTTGATTTTGGGATGAACTCTCTCTTTAATAGAGTCTAGGATTGGGTGATAGCTACTGAAATGGGGTATAATGATATCCGCAATGATACTGACTGTATCATAAAGGCTGCCTCAGAGCAGAAAAGGCGATTTGCTCAAGCAAATAGTGATAGTCTCAACAGTACATTTGAAAGAAACACACAAACAGCGGCCTGCGAATATGAAGAAAAGCCGCCACCAATGCAACAAGTGTCTTGGGTTTGCTTACCTGGGCTGGGTTAATATGAGAATAATATAAATGGGACATAAGGGCGTAGTGCAATGACCAGCAGCAACGGCTTCTTTTTACTTTCTCTCCCTCATGTCAAAAATGGAACTTCGCCAGCAACTCCTGCTTTACATCAACTCTGAGGGGTCACACTATCTGAAATACAGAAGGCTTTTAAATCACAATATTACGATGGCGCGTACTCAGATGGCTGTCAGCCATCGTACATCAGCTCTACACTAACCTAGGGTGACCAACTCCCAAAAAAACAAATGTGGAACGAGTATGTCTGTGTGGGGCGATGTTGGACACGCTACTAATGCTGAGACATAATGTCAAATTTTGATCCTAAAAAATAAGCATGTCTATTCTGCCCCTTAGGTTGTAAAATCTATATGCTTTGCCCTTTGGTTGATTCAGTAGCACCCAATAGTCAATAGATAAGTTTCTCATAGTCTTTGTTGTAGATGCATTGTCTTTTCTCTGTGTTTGTTTCCATCATTCCACCTAAATCTGCATAGTTTGTGACTCTGTGGTGACTCGCTTTGGCATAGGCCAGCAAAGACTGTGACAGATTAACTGTTAACCTGCACTTGACCCATGTGTGTGTGCAGTATGATTGACATCAAACACAGCCGTGTGATGACTGCTTTCTTTACAGCCTTTGGATAAAAGCGACATTTTTGAAAAGCGTCTGTCCCGCAGTGGTTTGACTTTTGAAAACTACAAACAATCAGAATATGGGACACGGTCTCAATATGTGGCACGAAGGACAAGATGTAAAAATACTGTGCACATAAAGTGGGGCACCTGGTCACCCTACTCCAACCATTTTACTCACAAAAAATCACACTTTTAAATTATTTAATAGAACTGACCACACACCAATATCAGATGGACGCACACCTACAAACTAATCATGCAGATAATTACGACGGGATGTAGGTTTGTACTGTGCAGTTCTTTATGTGCAGCGATCCGAGAAATTGAGATGAGACGTGAAACAAAACCAACTAGATAAAACGTATACAACAAACCGTGGTTCAGACCTTCAGATGTGAAAGCACCCTCAGACACCAAACCTAAAATTGCTCTCAATCAATCAATTCACAGGAAACAAGAATCTACAACCACTCCAGCAACCTTGTGAGGATTTAAGTTTTTACTTTTGAGCTAAATGCTAATGTGCACAACATTTTACAGGTGTATGTTTACCAAGGTCACTATCTTAATTAACTGTGTTAGCATGCTAACAACTGAATGTTAGCACTAAACTAAAGTACAGCTGAGGCTGATGGGAATGTCATTAGTTTTGCAGGTATTTTGTCACAAACCAAAGTATTGCAAAAATAAGAATTTATTTAATTGAACTAGAGGCTTCACCCTTTTCGTAGCACAAATTCTTTGGCAATCCAATCCAACCCAGCTTCTTATTCTTTTTCCTCTTTTCTCCATCCGCTCCTGCATCACTCACAAGTCAGCTGGCTGAAGAGCCAGAGCTAGAGGCCATATGTATCCCCATAGGATGAAAAGAGAGTGCAGATTTCTGCCTGACTTTCTTGGTACAAGAACAATGTGACCTAGCATTTGGGGCCCAGCCATCCAAATCCTTTCCAAGGCATGCAATATTTTGTTAGTTATATCTGTGTGTTCAGTCGGCCCGTTCTCCATTACCAGGTCGTTAAATACCAACGCTGTGCCGCGCCCCTCCATGTCTCATACAGACACACAAGGTAACCTTTAGCTTCTGTGTGAAATCCACCAGGCTTTCAAGCAACTGTAATGTAAACTCATCTGCATCAGGTGACGCAGTACAAAACTTTTATCCAGTTTATGACACCAAATTTCAGCATTAACATAACATTACGTGTGTTTTATTTCACTCACGTCACGTGATGTTTGCAATGTAACCTAGTTATTTTAAACCAAACCATGATATTTCCCTAAGCTCAACTAAGTGCGTTTGGTGTCTAAACCTAAAAAACTGCAGTCTTTTCACAAAGTTAACCTTGTGCATCAGTATGAGACGCCAAGGGCCACGACAAGGACGTAGGTATTTGATTAACTGGGATGACAGCTGGTTGGAATGGTAAGTGATTTCAGGCTGTAGACCAACAAAAAAAAGACACCGTAATTATTTAAATAACTGCAGCACAGCAGAGACTCTGTCTGAGGTCTTGTTGAATACATTTCCCCAGGCGCTGGCTAAAAGCATAAAGTAGCTGGTGAAATGTGAGTCATAGGACCACCTGCAGGACTTGATTATGTTTGCCATTTGGGTTGACACCTGGCTCAGTGGGACACCTGTATCTGTGAGGAAAATGAGGAACCCCGGACAGCAGAGAGGCCAATGCAAATCAGGGACATCTAAACAATCAGGAGAGGCTGTGAAAGGATTGACCACCCTTCCACTTCATCTCATCTGATTGTGCTATTGACATCCAAATCTGACATTTTTCATTTTTAAAGGTCGGAATTTAATTAAATTGATGGCAGCCACGAGGGGCTTTACATTAACAGGGTCTTTGTCATTATCATGCGCAAGAGAAGACCAGAAACTGTCCTTTCCACGTTTTAGAGCTTCCCTAACTGATCCTTCTGTGGCTCCATCTTACTGTGTGGAATTTGCTCATTTTTACCATATTTTTCATCCACTCAGATCGACACCTACACCACTGAAACCACATCAGTCCTCCTCATGACCAAAAAAAGCAGAGCAGATCTTAAAGAACTTTGAAAAGGGTTATTCTTTCTCAGAGCCTTGCCATTAACAACAAACTACAGCCTTGTGCCTTTTTCTTCAAGTGCCTCTCATCATGAGAGAGTTAATCTGATATCTGTGACCACAACAAAGGTGTCATCTTACTGGTTTTAGGGAGCCATATATCTGTTTGTGTTACGGCCAAATCACTAAAATTGGCAGAATTTCACTGAGCAGCATTGCTGCTTTTATTTTTTCAGACTAAGGTCGATTTTTCTGAAGTTTTGCCTCTGACATGAACGCATCTGACCAATCAAACGGCATGTTGTTGACGACGTCACATTCAAAACATTCAACATGGTGGATCTCTTGTTTCCCATGTTTCACCAAACTCTGCTTTATATGATGAAATGGAAAAAACTGCAGAGACAATGATTTCAAAGACAACAAATGGAGAGCAATGAGGCTGTGTGACGAAGCTTCAACGGTCTACGGAAAATGTCCAACCAGACGCTCTTCTGCTTCTTCAAACTTGATGTCATCCTGAAATCCTTATCTTTAGAAACTTAATCATTTGTTAGCAAAATGGTGTCGCGCTGGATGTTCATAATCAAGTGGGCTGAAATTTCACCTCTAAAATATTCACAGTTTTGTGCCGTTTATTGGTGTTGCCGTCGGTGTGTAGTCTGACCATGCCAGGCTACTGTGATATCACACTGGTTCCACAATTGTGACCGTGGACGTAGTCTTCCATTAGTTTGACACCTTGAACAGAATCCTTAGCTGGAACTTATCCTGCTTCAAAACTGTCCGGCCATGCCTGTTTGTGCATTGATGGTGAAAGAAGTGCATATCCAGTTTTTGCAATGGAGACAGTCGGCTGTCGGCTGGCAACACATCCAGGCACTTCTGAAAATCTCTCCAACAGCAGCCCTGATGCTTCACCATACTCCTCTCTGTCCTCTGATGGTGTCTGATCATCCCATCTTACCTTGGACCTTATAACTACTTTACCCCCTCTGAAAGTGAGGCGGGCACACTGCTGGCAGACAGCAACACTCAAGCTGTGTAGCTAACATGAAACAAGCAACTCGGTGTTGTTGTCTCTCTTCATGGACTGCCATGGTACACAGTGTCTGACAGAGGGCACAGATTCTGCTTTTCGATGGGTGTTCTGACCTCTGATCGGGATGTCTGTCAGCATCTCCTCCTGTTTTCACCTGCAGTCAAAAACAAGAATCTACAGTCATACTAATGACTATGTGGGGCTGCAACACAGTGCTTTCAGCTAACTTGTAATGTCAGCATGCTAACATGCTCCCACCGATTCTGATGCTTAACAGGTATAATGTTCACCATCTTAGTTTAGCATGCAAGCATGCTAACATTTTTTGTGAACAACTTTTTATTAGTTGATGTTGACAGGACAACAAAAAACAGATGTACATATATGGATTTTTTTTTTTAAAATAATTAAACTTAAGTCAATTCATATTACATCATGCATGCACACAAAAGTATCTAGCATGCAGCTAATATACAAACATGCATATACATATATCTTAACATAAACTGGTATGCATGCAGATACAGGTGTACACCTGCACCTGCGTACACAGACAATTAAATCCACATAATTATATACAAGTAAATATATAAAAAAGTTACTGTGCTTTTGTACAGCGAGGCTCAGCCCAGAGACCAGGAATGATGTATTCATGCTCTAGCAACGTGATGAGCGAGAAAGCGTTTCATTGGACACAAATTTAGTGTACACGCCTGAGCGCAGGATGAGTCATCAACATTATTTTAAATCTTTTTCCAGGAAAAGACACATCTGTGATTAAACACTTGATTTTGACTTCATGGGGACTGTTTCTCACATCACTATTCTCTTTGGTTTTTCACTTGAAATATATTACTTTGTTCAGTAATAAGGCCAAGTCAGTGTTATCTTTGTCTCTATGACTGTCTGTTCTTTTTGAGCTGTCTTGAAGCATAATTTTAAGGACCTGTGCCCACTGGATGATTCAGGATTCACTGTTCAGCAGGTCGTTATGGAGCTTCGTCACCTTGCTGCTCTTACACTCACGGGTCCGTCAGTGAAACGAGAGAAGACTGTCACTCAGGCCAGAATCAGGACATACATTTGCTGCGTAATGCGAGATGTCCTCTGATGAAACAGCAGCCAGTCAGCGCCAGCACAGACCTGACAGACACCTGACAGCCAACTTGTGGTAGGATAGTAGTTTAAAGCACAATTTTTTTAAAGATTATCCCTTACCTAAATAAAACAAGCAGTAAAAGGAGCTGTAACACCACATTTACTTTAGAATACATACATTTTCCTCTGGTTTACAGTCAGTACAGTTCTTCTGTTTCTTTACATCTATGCTGTCAGTCACTCTCACGCAATTTTTGCCTCTTATGTTCTCACTATATCTTCCACGCTCTTTATGGCCTTGGTGTCTAACAATATACACAATGCAGTGCCCCACAAAGGCTCACTGCCCACGGCAATGGGCAGAGCCAGCTGAACTCTGGAGGCCTCATCTGTGTATGTGTGTGTGTGTGTGTGTGTGAGTGTGTGTGTGTCAGGGAGAGTGAGAGGCTGCATTGCCATCTTCTGCCGGTATACTGCTCTTATCAAGAGTTGTTCAGCTGCACACACACTCTTCCCTCTCACACTCAGCCACACACACATAAAGACCGACGTACAGCACACGCAGACAGCCATGCATGAAACATAGTTTGCATTAAATACTTGATGAGGTGTGTGAGGCTGTCAGGCGTCGTTCTGCAGCTCGGAGAGAGTAGTTGTCGCATCCAATGAACAATTTTGTCTTGTGTAACGTCTCCTGAGCCTCGATGCGGGGATTCAACCCTGAGAAACAAATTCCCCACAACCTGCTTCTATACTGTACAGTTCATACGCACAAATACAGCCTTCCACATCGGAATGATTACAAAGTGTTTCATAATCTGCTGTTTAAAATATCAACACATAACCTCTCAACACTCCCCTTCACCCTTTAGCACGATTTTCCAGTTTGCTTCTTCTTGAGTAGGTTTAAAGTAACTTATTCCACTGTGTTCAACAGCATCATACTGTCTGTATCAACATATTTCTGAAATGAAGAGAGCTAGAAAGAGGAGTTCAAGTTTGGTTTCAGTAAATTAAAGAAATGGTCTGACGTTGGAAAGGTGTGGGGTTTTAGAAGCTATTCAATCAATGGTAATGGACTTTCATTTATACACATCGACCACCAGAGATGGGAAGTACAAATACTCTGTTACTTTGTGTACTTAACTGGATTTTTCAGATACTTCACTTGAGTGTTTCTTGCTCTGACAGCTCTTTACTTTTACTCCTTATATTTTCATACAAATATCAGCACTTTCTACTCCTTATGTTTTCAAAACAGGTCTGTTACTTTAGTTTTAATTCAAGACAAAAACAATGTAAATACTATGATGAAATGAATGATGAAAATGAAAATGACATATAAAGACGTAACAAGACGTCCCAAGGTGAAAAACGGATGTAACAAGATGAAAATGACATAAAAAAAATGAGACAGAAACAAGTTAACAAGACAAAAACAACCTACAGTAAGACTTTAGATGTAAAAAAGAAAAAAGATGATGCAAAAAACACAAGATGAAAATTACTTTAAAGATGTAACTAGATGAAAACAACATAACAAGACAAAAATAATGTAACAATATATGACAAGGAAAAAAAATAATTTGAGGACATTTCAGAGCCTGTATTTTTTCACTTTTACTGAAGTAAAAAAGTTGAATCAGTATTTCTACTTTTATCTTTTTTTACACAAGTGTCTTCACCTCTACTTTTTTACTTTGAAAATGTAGACAGCAGAAGCTGTGATGTCGCTTGACAAGCGACAAATGGCAGACTTATACTTGCAGTGAGTCCGACTGCTTCACAGTGGTTGTGACGCTCAAAAAGTGAATCTACAGCTGCTTCTTTCAAAGTGTAAGTCTTTTGGGAAAAAGTCTTTTTGGGCAGCAGTGCATCATGTTTTCATTACAATGTCAACTTATCTTCAAAGCCTGTTGCTCTTCCTGGGGGCTTGTTCCTCAAACTTCATTACTCAGATCAAACCCCCATCGTTCTTACTGATTACTAAAATGGCTTGACAATGTAGTTTTTAGTACAAATTACTCAAGCTGGAGTACACAGTGCATTTATTGGGCACAACTTTCACCAGCAGATGAATACACATTTGGTTCTCTAATGAGTTCTAGTGGATTTATTTGCAATCTGGAATTTTATAATAAACTACAGTTCAATGCAAATACAAGACAGATGTAATCCAGTGCAATATTTTGGTTCATTTTTGTTGTTTTAATTTAATGTTTTTGGACAACAGTGGAGGTGTAGAGTAATAGGCTGTAAGCAGGCTTTGGATACAAAGGCAATATTGTTCAGGTCTTTGTTGGTTTTGGTCTTTTAACAGGATTTGTTGACAATGAGAAGAATAAAGAATATAAACCCCTTACCCTTTAAATGTGAAGCTGCTGTTCCATTGTACAGGAAACATTGCCTGTTTTATTTGATTCATTAAATACCATATTAAGTAATGAGATAATAATTCTAATTAATGTAATGCATGTTTAAACACACAAATACACACATTCGGGGTCAGAAATAAACATGCTGCACAAGTTGCACACACACACACACACACACACACACACACACACCGCAGGTCTCTGGAGCTGCACCTTCAGGCCAGATTAGTTTGAGTGACTCAGAGGCAACTCTCCTGCTGTGTAATTGAACACTTCTTCTGTAGCCTCTCTGTTCACACACTTAAAGACGCGTGCACACACACACACACACACACACACACACGGACACACATACATGCATCGTGGTTACTGTGTTTAAATCCAACATTGTGACGACTTTTGGAAGCAAAAGATAAGAAAGTGTGCGAAAGAGGAGTGAAGAAGGAATATTAAAGTGAGAAGAAAATAGGGGAGAGGAGCAAACGAGAGAGCACAGCGAGATGTGAGACGGAGGGGTAAGAAAGAGAGAATAAAGCAGGGGAGCCTTCTCTTTCCTTAAATACTCCTGCTGAGATGCTGCTCCGCTGATCAAACGGCGAGAGAAAAGAGGTGAGGGGGCGCGCGTAGGAGGAGGAGAGAGAAAGAAAGATATAGAGTGCAGAAGAAAGAGACAGAGAAGCTGCCGAACAGAGAGAGAGAGAGGGAGAGAATGAATAGAAAGTAGGAAATAAGAGGGATAGTGAATGGTGGCAGCCGTCAAATTATTGTAAGAGGTGTGACGGCACGGACAAAGATTTGACTTCTACAAGATATTAGTGCCCCCTCGGCTCTCCAGCTGTCCACCTCCTTTTTTAAAAAAAAAATAAACTGTCAGGTTTTATTTCATCACAGAGAAGTCAGTCACATACCTGTAACAGCGGCGGACACACTGACATCACCTGACTGGCACTCTGCTGACGTCAGTGACAGTGATGACCGCTATCTTACCGCTATCTGCAGCAGGGAGACGCTGTTAAAGAGTGTCCTGCGTCTGCGGAAAGTGTACTGTAACCGTGCGTATCTGTGTGAGCATGTGCGTTGTTTGCGTGCATATGACAGCTCTTAAAAAAGCCTAATAGTGTCTGCACCCCAGTGGACTCTGCGTCAGCATCCCGGCGCCTCCGCACACACACATTCATACGGAGTGGCCTGAAGTTCAGGCTTTAACTTAAGCTGACAGCTGGACCGCACACTTGTCACACTCTGAAAGTAACATTAGGTGATATCACTGTGAAAACACACACACTCTTTTTAGCATTTCGTCATGAAAGCAGATTTTTGTCAAAGAGGGAACGTGACGAAGGAAAGGAAACTTGAAATGAACCACTGTGTAGTGAAGGTGTAGTTTTTTTTGGGTGTTTTTATTATAACCGTAGCCTACATAACGTATCATTAGTAATTAATACATTTATAAATTCATGACTAAGCAGGAATTGCAGCTTTGAGTTCACTCTTCACACACTTAGCACTACAACAGTCTATGTGGTCTGAACTGTGAATCATTTTTGCTTTGACACAAAAAAAAGTGTTCGGTGACCAGATCTTTTAAAAATTCATGAACTCTTTTCTCACCAACAAAACTCACCAAATGTAGCTGCAGTTTTGTACACACACTTCTCAAAACTTCTGAACTGTAACATTTTATTGTTTTTCATGAGGCTGAAACATAAAAAAGTCAGGAGTCAAGTCAGATTTTATTTATATCGCCCAGTATTGCAAATCACAATTTGCCTGGGGCGGCTTCACAATCTGTACAGTGTGTGACATCCCCTGTGCTTTAGATCCTTGATCGGGTAAAGGAAAAATATACCTCCAAAAACCTTTTTAACAGGGAAAAGAGATGCCACAGGGGAGGAATCCCCCTCCCAGGATGGACAGATGTACACAGCAAAATTCAGCACTTAACTGACATCCAACACCATTCTCAAATATTCCCAAGATGACATTAACTGTACAGGTAGATGGAATACTGTTATGGCGATACTGCCTGACGCACCTACGCCGGTGCCCTTAGATTGGCTGGCTGCAGGGTCATCAGCCGGGTACCAAAAACCTCAGACGTTTCGCCCCTTTAAACCTGGAACGTCTCCTGGTGGCGGGGCAGTGACAGGGACGTCTCCCTGGCCGACCTGCTTGCACTCGGTGGCGTACATATATTAAAAGTGGCAATGACAATGACGGGTTTACTAGACCTTAACTACTGTTTAACTACAGGTAGGTCACATGGTCTCCTGGGTGAGAGTCCCTGTTCTTGTTTGAGCCGTTCATCCACCCCACCTCCGCCTCCACCAAATGCAGACTCTCTCGGTCCTTATACTTCTCCTGTCATGTTTACTACGTCCACATATCAGTCAGAATACACGCTTGCACTTACAACCAACACGCACATTTTTCTGGTGAAGATGAGCTGGCAGAATCACATTAAATACCAAAGTTTCTGGTAGATAAAAATTGCAGAATACATGGGGAAAAAAAAATGTGGATCCAGGAGGACGTTCTGCCACAACCTCCTCCCCAACTATGGACACCAGGTAGAGAGGTGGACAGGCCACAAAATCACATTAACTGCAAATTTTGCTTACAAAATTATAAACTACATAAGAACATAAATAGCGACGAGAACCTTTCTGTGAGGAGTGTGCATTCCTCTGTGTCCATGTGGGTTTCCTCTGGGTGTTGTGGCTTCTTCCCACACCACAAAGACATGCAGGTTAATAGGTTAATTGGTGACTCTAAATTGCCCATAGGTGTGAAAGCGAGTGCGAATAGTTGCCTGTCTCTGTGTGTCAGCCTTGTAATGAACTGGCGACTTGTCCAGTGTGTTCCCTGCTTCTCACCCAGTCTCAGCATGGAAAGGCTCCAGCGCCCCTGCAGAGGAAACGTGGATACAGATAATATTGAAGGAAGAAATGTTACTGATGCCGCTTAATGTTTCATGTCTTCTAATTCTTCATGCACTCCTGTGAGTAGTGTCATTGTCACGGCTTTGTGATTAAGCTTAATGGACGCCTTATGGATGGAGTTGCTTAAATACGCCTCCAAACAATATCCACATCCACAACACTGTCACTTACGTGCTCTGTCGACTTGACTGAAGGTCTGTAGATTGCAGCAGAGTGAATGAATGAGTGGTTCTTGTGTGTGCAGTGTGTTAGGATTGCAACAAAAATATATATGGTTTGATGCATGAGTCAAAACTTACTAGTGAATGCACAAAATTCAAAAACAACTTTAATAGACCTTGTCTTGACATCAAAAATCAGTGCAAAAAATGACTTAATGTTGTTGGAAAAACAATATATTCTCGGCGTCCTCTTGTCACACAGCCGTGTCTATTAGTGGAGGCAGACGCATGGTGATTGCATCATTCATAAGGAAATTGCAACATCTAGTTTTTTAGAAAAACAAAAATGTCAGTGTGATGAGCTTTGTAACAGTCCTTTTTTTCTCAATCCTTTGGATTTTCAGAGCATGTGTAAATCTCTCCATATTATAAATCTCCCCAAAATTGTTCAGCCACTTTCTACATTAGGGAGGTCTGCTTCACACTCTGCCTTTTCTTGGCTCTTGCTATTTAAAAATGGGTGAATTTAAAGGATATGGCTTATTCAATAACTCCCATGATATATAAGTCTGTATCTCTATACTGTCTTACTTCCTTTCACCTCTCTGAGGCACTCAGCCAGAAGCATGTTTGTTCCCACTGAAGATGTAAATCTTTAAACTTCCCCTCCAGTCATGTTTTAAAAAATACTCTGCTATGATTAATATTTTGTTTAATATGGTTGTCCCACATAAAACGTTTTAAAAATACTCTTAAAAAGGGGCTGGAAGCACGTCTGTTTTTTCTCCTTTCTTGAGAGCTGTGAATCTGGCCTCTCCCCACAGCAACCACTGCATCTTGCGTTGTGTTGACCAATGAAAAGCAGAGTGCATCAAGATGGTTAGCGTTAGCATTAGAGGAAACCTCACCATACATCTTTGAGCCTCAGTCAGACCCAGACTCAGATAAGGAGACGTATACGTAAGTATAACTAGCATCTTTATTTTGTTTATGTTCTGTGTTAGCTTGTTAGCTTGTAATTGGCAGTTGTTGATACAGCGAATGCTAACTCTCGCTCTCTGTGCTGACAAGTCCACTCTGCGCTGGAGGTTTCGGGCTTCTTCGCCTGCATTACAGCGATTAGTTTTTAAATTTGTTACATACCAAATCTAGATTGTCTAGGACACATTTGAATCTCAGATTTTAGGATGTGCACAGACATCTCCCCCTTCAGTAGAGGGATGTGAAAACACCTGTCAGGTGACAACCTGCATAGATACAATTCATTACAGTCAAGGTCAGACATTTTAGGGCACATAAACCAGCCTGTCTTTGCCAGAAAAACTATAGGTTGTCTAAAATACAGACAGACAGAGAGAGCAGGGACCCCTTTCTACATATACTACTTTGAATAGCCTATTTTTGGGTCTTCTCTTGTTTGCAGTTACCGTATAGCTCCTACGTTAACAGCATGGCTAATGTTAGCTGCGTTAGCCTCACCTGCTGTGCTTTTGCTGGTGGTTTCTGAGGAGGATATGTCCAAGTCTCTTGCTCATGAGGTTACAAAATTATTCATTGTGGCTCAAAAGAGCATCTGTACAATTGGGATAATAACACAGCTTTCTGGCCAATGTATTTTAATAATATGAATGTAGCCAGCCAATTTACTGTTATGGAGAGGTGCTGCAGTGAGTTAGTCGGGTAGCTACCTCACATGACTGCAGAAGGATTCATGGGTAACCTCTTGTCAGTGTGTAAATGTACTGTTTTTGTTTTGTTTTTTATAAATAGGCTGGTTTATCTTTGCTATGTTGGATTCATGTTAATGTGTATTTTGCTGCCATATTTTAATTTCTGCAAAAATAAATAAATAATTTGGATTTTGTGGGACCCCCTGCAGTAACTCTGAGGACTCCCTGTTGAAGACCTAATCTCTAGTAGCCGTAATAATGACAGGAGCGGTATAAAGAACGAGCAGGTCAACAAATGGAAGTGGGTTGGATTGACGGCTCAAACAAACATAGGACTTTCAGCCTGAAGATGTACGAGGTACGAGTCCTGTGTGAAACCAAAAGTCAGTGCTGACTTAAAAGTTTTAAGTTACCGAAATAACTTTGTTTCTTCACACCTCTTCCGTCACCTGAGTTACATTACTGCCGTTGAATTAAATATGTCACATACTTATTTTAATCCAAAGCATGATCTTTTCCTCACCTAGCTAAGTAGTTTTTGATCATTTTGCAGTGTTATTTATGTTACTTACTGACTTATCACCTCACTTCATTGTGGGAGTCATTGGCAATCGACCTATTCTGTCATGTGGCTATGAGGATGTAATCCATAAACATAAGTAAAACACATTTTTGAGTTGTTAAAAACAGGTCACAAAATTGTATTGTAAATGGTACATGGAATAAACTATGGTGCCCATGTTCATCACAATAAAGGAACATGTCATCCAGTGTGTCTCCTAATATACATAAGATTATTAACAGGCTGATCTTTTAAGTTCAAGCCACAAAATTAAATAAATAAAGTAATTAACATCAACAGTAATTAAGAAATTAAAAATCACAAATGATTCTATCCATTACCTCAGTGTTTTGTGTTCAGTTTTATTATTATTTAGTGCTAAAACAACTAGAAATTAAATTCATCGAGCAAAAATGTCAGATATTCTTCAGCCTTTTAACTGAGGCTTTGCTGCTTTTCTCTGAGTAATAATACTGCAAATTTAACATTTTGGGATTTTGGACAAAACAAGCAATCTGAAGACTCTTGGGCACATTAGATTCTTGGAAATGGATTAATTGATAATGAAAATAATTAGTCAGTTGCAGCCTCATTGTTATGTCATTACCATTTATGCATAATGAGATCTTTGGACATCTTTGGAATGATTGCTGATCCAGGGAGGTGTTGGACAGAAGAAGACTGATGATGAGGAGTTGGAGGAGGAGGAGTGGGTGTGAGATGACTGAGAAGAAGAGCTGAGGTCTCAGAGGAGATTCGGGCTGCTTTAATTGGAGAACATATCCGTATCAATTAGTGTTAAGTCAGACTTAAATAAGACTCGAGTCACAAATACGATGACTTAAAATTCAACAAAATAAGTGACCTGTGTCCTCACTTGGATTTGAGCGACCGTGAAATAATACTGAGAGCTCATTTGACCCAAAAGGCTAATTAATGTATCCGTTACATGTGTTGGTTAATGATCGTAAGTTAGGTTTTTATGTGCTACGTATGAAGTTAACACATCACACTCCTTAATTAGCATGGACCCTCATGAGTTCATATGTCATGCATTTATTCATGCAATAATTCAGGCTGAGTCTTGCACTTATTAATGCATGAATTACAGATAAGTCACGTACACTTATATTAAAGTGGTACATCACTTTATGGATCACTTTCATCAGAGCGTGAAAGTCAACGAGCAGCTGTCCTTTTCCGGCGGAGTCTGCCTTTGAGAGCCGGACGGGCTTTGAGGACAGAAACATTAGCTATAAATAAGAAGATCGTCACTATAATGCTGCATTGTGATACTCACTTATGTATTCTGAATTCATAATTCAAGCTGCAGTGCTGCACAAAAGCCTTTGTTGAACCATTAGAGTTGAACCCCGCTGAGTAATTAAAGGTGGACTCCCACTAACAACAGAAGGAGCATGGGTCCAGACATTGTTTCAGAGCTAATCTGAAAGCTTTTCAGCCAAGAAATTACTGTATCCATGCAAGTATTTTACATCTATACAATGTCCTTTAAATGTGTAAACAGTTGGAAAAACAGAATAATATTTTGAATTATTGCGAATCAGAGAGGTCGGACAGATAGCTGAGAGTTAGATAATTGAGAAAACCTCATCATGTGGCTGTAAAATTCATTTTCCATGCATCCACCCATCCACTTTCTCGACATTTATCCGGGTCAGAGCAGACTGCATGACTTCCTCGGAGCAACTTCCCCTGGATACTTCCTCCAACTTCGTGCAGATGCTCCTGTGGGATTCCAGGGTTTAGGGCTGATTTGATGCCAGGAGAGTGAACGCTGCTTTCTCTCTCTCGGAGGGTAAAAGGACCGAGGGCTCATAGCAGCGACCCTGGCACCTCGCGCTCCTGCAGCACCTCTGACAGGACACCTCGGGGAAAACAGGGATAAGCCTTTTCTAAATCCACAAAACACATTTACACAGGATTATAAAATTCCCTGAACTCTGTGTTATCTGTGCGAAGAAAAACTGTTGGTCCACTGCTCTGTGGTCAGAACAGATTCATCGTTCTTCCTCCTGAGTCTG
The DNA here is from genome assembly GCF_056507025.1 of Lutjanus erythropterus. Taxonomy (NCBI): domain Eukaryota; kingdom Metazoa; phylum Chordata; class Actinopteri; order Lutjaniformes; family Lutjanidae; genus Lutjanus; species Lutjanus erythropterus. Next base: position 10,279,529 of record NC_139319.1, read on the forward strand.
AAAATCAACAGTTGAGTGTATTCTTCTTTTCATGCTTTCCCAGGGAGGCTGAAGGCCAGAAGGCACTGCATAAAAAAATAAAATAAAATAAAAAAAACCTCCTCAGATGTTTGGATAGGAGGGTCCGCATCACCCAATTTTTGTAACTTTAGGAAACGAACAGCACAATCTGAAAGTCACAGCTGCTTTCTGCAGGGCTAAAAACTGCAGCTCCTCAAATGACCAGTTGAGGCTGAGACGCAAAGTCCCTCCTCTTTCAGTGGACCACCATGGGATCTATTACAAAGAATATTAACTGAAAATATAATTTAACAATTCAAGAAAATCACGTAAAAATGTTTAAGTGTAAGACATGCAAAGATATGTGCACCCAGATGTTGAGTAAGTGACGTAATGACTTTCTTTCTCCAAAAGCTAACATTAGCTGCTGAAGCTACGATGCCTGTTTGTGTTTTCTTACCGATACGTTGTCACACAAACAGCGGGTCTTGCTTGTTATTTTGCTTGCCAGCTCATAAAAAGACCAGGAGTTGCTAGAGGAAGCACTTCAGGTGAGATAACATTACATGGGGCAGATGTTGGTGTTGATGACGTGTATTGCATGAGACGAGAGATATAGTTAAATGAAAAAAAAATGAATGGTTGTCAAAGTAACGTCACATGAGGAGGGACAGACGACAGACTTTACCACTGAAATAAACATTTTTTCAGTTTGGTACAAAAAAACCTTTTGGTCTCTAAAGATAATTTCTCCATTCATGACAACTGTGCATGGGATGAATTTTTAAATAAGTCACCCGTTTGCATTATGTCAAGGCCTAAAGTTATGCATAATTAAGGGCGTGACTGCTAAGTGACAGGTGGGTATGGTCACAGATGGCTAACTGCTAGGTAGCTGCTTCAGCACCATTTGCGCTCCACCTCTTTTTTTTTATTATTATTATTCTCCCACATATATTTTGTATGGATTTACACAGAATATTTACAGCAGCAAGATGGTTGTAACAACAATATGCTATCATAAGCTGGTGAACAAAATAATGTAAAATGTAAATTAAACACTCCACCTCTTTGCCCCTTTTTTGGATTAGCCAGTAGCTGACCGAGTCAAGCTCTGCAAAGATGCCGAGGCGCCACACTGAGCTTCAAAACAGCTCTTCAGAAACATTACAGACGCTCCGTCCAGTATTTATTATAAATTCTATGTTGTGCTCAGGAGTAAAAAAATGGGCAGAGCTCTCTTTTCTCCACTCTGCTCACACATCACTGCCCTCCGCAGAATCAACAATGAATTAGTTCAATTACAGTCCACACTGCCGGATAGAGACCTGCGTTGTGCAGGAACTGAATAACTACCTCTTCAATCAGGTGTTGGTTCTCATGTTGGCCTAAGAGAGATTTACAGAGGAAGGCTGCAGATACAAAAGAGTTTTATACAACTTTGTTTTTCTCATGTGGTGGACAACTTGTTGTACACACTTGTTCTTTTTGACGATAACAGTATCGACCTTTAGCAGTGTGAAACATCGCCACCAATTTTATCTCCAGCATGATTTGTTAAAATGCTCTGAAAAGAAACGTTAACTAACATATAAGAAGACTCTGAGAATTGTTTATTTTCACAATAATAAAATGTGATTGGTTGGACTTGGCTCATGAACTCTGTTTCTGTAATGTTAAAGTGTGCGGCATCAAAGCAACAAAGCGTTTATTCCTTCCACTGTTTCTATTTCGTCATACTTCAGGATGGTAATGTTGGATATTATTATCTCTGAGCTGACTGACATGCACTGATGCATTCTACAGTGATATTGGCATTGTCCTATTGATTGACATGGTTTTTCAGCCGTGGACGTGATGGATGACTGTTACTTGTGCTGTCAGCGTTGTTTTGCTGAGTAATTTCGTATTCATCTCCATAGCAGCTCTTTTGATGTTCCGCTATGCAAGTTTTTTCCAGTAATTATCTACTGACCTCATACCAATCCAGCCATTACATTGCCTAAAATTGTTGAAAAACGTTTTGAAAAACTGTAATTTTCATCTGAGCCCTTATGTCCCCACCACTTTTCAGCACAACACTTGGTCTCTAGTCCCCTTTTTGAAAATGGGGATCATGTCCATGTCTGCCAGACCAAAGGAAATGTTCCTAAAATCCACTCAGTACTGAGAAAACTGTAATCATTCCTCCAGTTCACAAAAGTGATCGCAACATATTTTGACGAATATAAGAAATAGGGGACAAAACAACCACAGTCGTCATCTGTAAGGTGATTTGTAAACTTCTTATAATGTTGCAGTCTTTTTGATACAAAATCTGCTCTTTGTGTTACCACCCCTCCATTACAGCTCAGTGTTGTGCTCTTAAATAAAGGGGAATAGTGAGGGAGAAGGATGAAAGAGGACAACCACACACAACTCTTGCCTTCACTCGCCTGTAATGAGCAAGGATCCGCATCAGGTATCTGTGGAAAAGGTTTCTCTTTTGTATCGCTGGCTGCCTAAACAGCGTTTTAACTGTGGCCAATACTTATACATGTAATACTCTACTAATAAAATATAGAACCAAATATGTTAAATGTTCATATTCACATAGGATACTGCAATAAGAATTAAACTAGCTTTTCAAATGAATTACTCTGTAGTACAAACTACTTGTCACATGTAATTCAGGACACAATTCAAACAGGAACAAAAAAATTATTTGGGGAGAGACTTCGCCTCTCTACAGACCCCCATATGAAAACTTTACAGCAGTTCGTGGCAACTGCACAGTGTGAATTTTTATATAAGGTACCCAATATCATTATATTAAGGCTTAAATTTATGCATAATTAAGGGCATGCCCACTTTATATGACAGGTAGGTATACCATCGCACCACCACTAGGTAGCCGCTTCTTTCAACCGCCTCAGCTTCGCTCGCGCTCCACCTCTTTGCCTATTTTTGGTTTAGCCGGGAATTGGCGCCCAGAGCCGCCACGCTGTGAGCTTCAAAACAGCTCTTCAGAAACATTTCAGACGCTCCGTCCAGTATTTATTATAAATTCTATGTTGTGCTCAGGAGTAAAAAAATGGGCAGAGGTCTCTTTTCTCCACGCTGCAAACACATCACTGCCCTCCGCAGAATCAACAATGAATTAGTTCAATTACAGTCCACACTGCCGGATAGAGACCTGTGATGTGCAGGAACTGAATAACTGCCTCTTCAGTCAGGTGTTGGTTCTTCATATTGGCCTGGAGAGGAATCAAGGAAGTCTGCTGATTCGAAAAAAGTTGCACACAACTTATCTTTTTTCCATGTGCTGGATGAGTTGTTGTACACTCTTGTTCTTTTTGACAATAACTGTGTCGGCCTTTAGCGGTGTGAAACGACGTCCCCACCGCTTTTGTCCCATCACTTTTTATAGGCATCATTTGATCAATGATCAAAACGACAAGGTGGTTATTCCTGCAATTGCCTTTGTCATTTAGGACATTGATGTTGGATATTGTTATCTCTGAGCTGACTGACATGCACTGCTGCTTTCTACAGTGATATTGGCATTGTTCCATTGATTGACATGATGTTGCAGCTGTGGATGTGATGGATGATGGTTACTTATGCTGCACTCTATAGTAGCCTAGGCTCTGTGCCGTTCTGATGGGCCGTAATGCAAGTTTTTTTTTCCGACCCACAGTTATTATCTACTGACCTCATACCAATGCCCCCATTACATTTCCTAAAATCGTTGATAACTGCTTTAAAAATGTTTTTCTCATCTTGACCCTTTTGTCCCCCACCACTTTTGAGCGCAAAACTTGGACTCCAGTTCCCTTTTTGAAAATGGGGATCATGTCCATGTCTGCCAGACCAAAGGAAATGTTCCTAAAATCCACTCAGTACTGAGAAAATTGTAATCATTCCTCCAGTTCACACTCGCCACAGAAGTGACCGCAACATCGTTTGACAAATAGAGGAGACGGTGGACAAAATCCACAGTCCTCATTCTCTGTAAAGTGATTTGTAAACTTGTCAGACATCTTTTAATGTTGCAGTCTTTTGACAGAGGTGGCAAAAGTTAACTCAAGTAGAATGACAGATACTTTTGTAAAAAAAAAAAAAAAAAAAAAAAGACTAGTAAAATTAGAAGCACTGTTCAACTTTTTTACTCAACTTAAAGTGAAAAAGTACAGGCTCTGAAATGTACTGAACAGCCCTCTGAAGGACATTTTTCCCAGCTGTTTCTATGCAAAGCTTACTTAACCTCACCTCAAGTCTCCCTCTTTGTTTTGTTAAGGATTTTATGTTGTTTATGTCTGTTAGTTTGTTTGTTATATCTTGTTATGTGCTGTTACGTTGTTATCATCTTGTAATGTCCTTTACTTCTTTTTCATCTTATGTCATGTTACACTGTCTTTCGTCTTGTTACATTGTTTTTGTCTTATGTCTTTAATGCCGTTTTTTTCATCATGTTGTTGCGTTTTTGTTAAATTTTTTACACTGTTTTCATCTCATTGCGTCTGTCACGTGTAATTGCACTGATGGATGCACAAGGAATCGCCTTTTCTGCGCTTTGTCTCAATATTGGGAAGGCGGCACTGAATGATTTAAAAAGAACGAATAATTCCCGTCAAATACCTCAAAGCTAAAGTGACAAGCCTGTGTTGAAAATGTAAGCCATAGAGGTAAGATATTTGTGTTAAAATGTAGGGAATAAAAGTAAAAAGTAAAGTACAGATACCTGAAAAATATACTTAAGTACAGTAACAAGGTATTTGTAGTTAGTTACTTTCAACCTCTGCTTTTTGATACACTTAACAGCTCAGCAAGGAAACTGTCTGGGGAAATGCAGAGAGGATAATGTACCTCAGACTAATGAGACATCATATTAGTTTTGGCCAAACTTCACAATATATTTTGACATCGTGACGGGACTGTGGATTTTGTCCCTTTTACATGGGAGTCATAGTGTCTTCACAGCCATCATGGAAAAGAGAAATGATTACAGTGACCAATATCTCTTCATATAGGCATGTGAGTATTCAGATAGGCTTGAAATATTCATAACTTATCCTTTAAGCACAACATCATGTCAGGATAAATCTCATCCTCCCCCGAACCTTCCACTTACCACAGGTGTAATTTTATAAGGAGGCTCGGAGACTTGTCATCCCCAATATTTCATATAAATCATTTATCCCCTTCAATTAACTCTATAGAGTGTCCATGACAATCTCACCTCTCCTCAAATGTATGAGAGAAAGAGAAACAGACAGACAGAGACTCTGCAGCCAGTGGTTCAGACAGTATAGTCGTTTATACACCAGGAAAGCAGACCAGTAAGTTCATTAGGAGACAGTTTCACTTTGTCTCTTAGTTATAAATATAGGTACATACGGTAGATACCTAAAATAGCTGACAGATAACTATTTATTGTAGATACCAGGAGCAGTGGATAGATAACAGTAGATACCAATAATAGTTGACAGCAGAGGTGGGAATAGATTCAAGTCTCAACAACTCGACTTACAATGACTGGTGATTTATGTTGACTTGCTTTACTTAACCTCCAAGCCCAAGGTTTAAGGAGTATGTTATTCAAGAAGTATGCCAAAAATTGGCTTGGCTCCAGAACAAAGTGACTGGGGGTGCATCTGAAGTAAGTGGAGGTGCACTAGTATCCACAGCGAGGGCCGACAATAGAAATGAAAAATAGGTGTTACAGGTCTGAGTGTGGTCCCTGATGAACAGATTCTGCTGGAACACAACTGGAAAAGGGTGTAAAACAGTCCTAAAGTGAATACAGCCCTTAGTCCTTTTTCAACATCAGTTTGGTTTAAAAGTCAGAATTGGCGCCGGTGATATGTTGATATATCCATAGCTGGTGAGAAGTGTGCAGTGTCATTACGCACAGCTGTTCAGTGTATTTACCCTTATTAAATGACCTGAAACAACACCAGGCTGTTGCAGTATAACCATACAGATCTCTAAATACAGACTGGTTGATTAGACATCTGGGGGCTCATTTATAAAGGCTGCTGAGCACAAAAAACTTAAATGTGCATATGCATTTTTCACTGCCAACGTTGGGATTTATAGAAAAATACTATGCGGAAAAGGGTGCGCATTCCTACACATACTTTCGACCGTCCCGCAAAGTTTTTCAGGCACGGGAAACCAGCGTTCATTTTGTACAGATGCCGTTTTCAGTGATCCAGTTGAGCAGATATATAGTGTTTGTTTTGATTTTTAAATGGCTTTCAGTTTTCTTTATTTCTGTGTTTAAATGTGTGGAGTCAATTGTTTTTATATATATATATATATTGTTTTTATAAGGATGCAGCCGCTGCTGGAGGTCTGCCAGACGCTGCCACTCTGATGCCTTTTTGGTATCTGTAATGTCCACAGTGTGTCCACCATATAACATATTTTCCTTGTCTCGACCTCCGTTACACAAATGTTGTTTTCATTCTGTGTGACGTTCCTTTTTTAGTTTTTCCTGCAGCGTTCACCACGATCATCCTCCTGCAGTCAGTGTTAATGAATATTAATTTGGGGCGTTTCATTGACCATTTATAGGCAATTACGGGCATTACATCCGTAAAAGGTGCGCCACATTTTCAGTTGATTGTGATTTCTAAAGGAAAACCGGCGTAGATCGTGTCTATGCCTTGTTTTATAAATTATTTTTGTGCGGAAGCACTTTCTGTGTTTCATCTGTACGCCATCTTTTAAGATTAATCCTACGTACAGTTTTATAAATGAGCCGCTTGGTCACAAGCAGTCAACATGCCCTCTCCAACTTTTTTTTCTCAACAAAGGTATCTCATGTTTCACCCCTGAAACATGTTACAGTACAACTGCTACTGTGTACCATTCATTACTAAACTATGTGACTATGCACGAGCTGACATACTTAAGAATTATTGCTAAAACAGTGTTGGGCCGATGTGACGGTGCCATTTATTTCCATTGTTATTATAACTACCTGATACCCCACTTGTCTGTCTTTTGGTGCCAATTTGTTGTGATGTTGTGACGCTCTGAACCAGCAGACATTTCCCGGGGTAAAGCTTTGCTCAGCTGTCATGGTGTTTAACTGTGATAGGCTCAGCTGTCTCAAAGCTATGAGACTGATGATGTGACTGGCTGACAGATTATTACTTAATTACCACACCCTCTGATCTATATTGACCTGCTACCAGCCCTTTTGCACGCTGTGTTGTTGTGCCTACATGAACCAAAATGCACATGTAGGAAGTCTGTTCACCATGAATATCCTCTCAAATGGAGGCACGCACAGACAGCTGCAAATACCACTTGGCATTAATCATTCAAATTTCAACTTAGGGTGCATAACATTAAACTGAAGGTGCCATGTATGCTTTTGCACTCCAAAAAAATCGGTTCATTTCATTTCTTTTACTAAAGGCAACACTTAATCCCCCAAAATCTTCTTTGTTTGAACCAATCCGTTACCATTCAATCAAGTTACAGGAGGGAACCATGACGGACTAATGTTCTGTTACTGAGCTTCAGTTGGAAGAAACAATATCAAAGATAAATTTGTTTGCCTACAAAAACTCTGACATTCAGCACTCTAAACTCAAAGTTTACAGTTTGATACTTTGGACTTCAGTGCAAAGAGTTGAAAGTTACTTGTGACTTGCATAAAAACTTGGTCCCACCTCTGGTTGACAGATACCAGTGGATACCATGTCACATTTGATAACCTATGCCTCAGTTAACACACATAGGCCAGCATCAGTTTTAGGGTGCTAGCTTATTTAATCTGCAATAAATCTTTTTTGACCACTTCAGGAAAACAAGTTGTTGATACAACTTTCTAAGCTGATATGGTGAACTTAGAAGCACAGGGAGACTTTTAACCTGGCTCAGTCCAAAGTTAAGCAATAAGCCATTGCCTACCAACACCTCTAAAGCTCATTAATGAATTAGCATTGTGTAATGTATCTCGCTTGTTTAACAAACACAAAACAGAAATGCAAAAACAACAATTAGTTTCCAAAACTTTTAATTATTGCATGAATCATCAGAGAACTCCTTTTCCCAGATGTCCACTGCCATTGTGGAAATTACAGTTAACATCCCCCTCCCTTTCTCAGTTCACTGTCCAGGTCAGTATGTCATGTTAAGTACCAGGCATAGACTATAAGCAGTATATTATGCACATGAATAGTATCCCATTAAGAGCACAGTGCTCTTGCCGGTGAAGGATATAATTGTAGTGGCTTGAGCAGTTCCCAGTAGATCTCTCCTCTGAAGCTGAAATGAAAATTATGGCCTTTCCACTAACAAGCTTTCTAACTGACCTCCACTGAGGAAATGGACTTTTCCCATTTGAATCTTCGAGTTCTACCTCCCAAATTATATGTCTAGCAGGTTTAGGAGTTCCTGGAAATTATCCTCCCCCCCTTCCGACAGTAATCTCACTCAAGACCAGTGTGTCCGTCTACCTGCAGTGAACAGCCAGGTCACTGATCTGCCTCCTCATCCTGAGTCACCAGAAGGATTTTTTGTACTTCTCTGAAGCTATAAGCTCCTCCTGCGCTGGACCCTTTCAGCTCGAACCTTTCTGTTGAATTCTCTTCTCAAGTGGGCTTAAAAGGCCTCTTTTTTCAGCTGGACAACCTCACTTAACATTCATGCCCACCGGCAGGTAAATATGCAGTGATTCTTTTTGCCATTTCAAGACAGAAAAACAAGGCAAAAACACAACACTGACATATTAAAGGATTTAGTGGTGACGTTGTAGATTGCAACCAACTGAATACCACTTGCCTGACCTTCCCCTTCAAAATGTGCAGGCTGCAAAACTCACGAAAAATGTGCAAAAGACCCTATATGAAGCCAGTGGGGCTACTGTGGAAACACAGCTGTAACATGGCAGCCTCTACGACAGATATCTCGCACCCTCTGCAGATATAAATGGCTCATTGTAAAGTTACAAAAACACAATTTTTATTTCCAGGTGATTATACACTAATGAAAACGTACTTATGAATATTCAGTTGCTGTTGTATTCTGCTAATTATCCCACTAAATCTTAAACACTGGACGTGTCAGTACGCTTTAATTGAACAGCTTATTGGATGGTGAAACATTGGCGGAAACCATATTGCAGTGAAAAATTCCCCTGCCGCCCAATAAGCATTCTCCCTGAAAGCCACCACTGTAAAAGACAACTTGAGTTGTAAACCAGATCAATTATGAGTCTTTAATGAGGACTTTTTGATCTGTGGAGGTTCTGTATTCGTAAAACTTTCCCAGAGCTGAGAAAAGTGATTTAAAAATCTGTTTAGTCATCAAAATGTACAATCTATGGGCCAGGTGGGACCTAGTGGGTGGGGCTCACAGGAAAAAAGGCATATTCAGCGGGCTGGACACCGTGGAAGCAAACTTGGAAGTTAGAAAACTTTTTTGGCGTGTGTGCCAGGTAAGCAGTTCCTATTGGACTGAATAGGTGTCATCTTCGTGTCCATATCCTGTGTTTAATAAAGCCATGGCTGAAAGAGTTTAAAAGGCTGTGTAGAACTTAGGGGACTGCAGAGTTGGGTGATAATTCTTTGTAGTTTCACTGCTACAAGCAACCTCTCTCAGATTGCACGTAGCAGGTTTAAATACTTACATCATCGTTTACTCGATTATTTTTCTAATTAAATAATTCATCATTTTAAAATGTAAAACAGCAGAATGTTATGTTAATGTTATTAGTTCCTAGAGCCCAAGGAATTGTCCTCAAATTACACATCTTGTCAAAAACACCAACGTCAGACACCCCAAAGATATTTAATTTGCAATGATGTAAAACGACATGTCCTGGTGTTTGAGGGTTGGGGTGCTGACCATTAGGCATAACGCCTACAGTTCCCCATTTCTCTCCTCCCACACTTCCTGTCATCTCTCTACTGTTGGCTATTGAGTGTAGGCAAAAATGCCCCCTGCCAAAAATGATTAAAAGAAGCACACATCCTCATTTTTGACAAGCTGAAAATGAAAACTGTTTCAGTTTTGTTCTCATTTTACAACATAAAAACTGACATCGCAAACTAAACAAAAAAAAAAAAAAGCTTCAGTGTGCAGCTATGAGTCCATAATGAGGTTTGACCAAAAAAATGTGTTAAATTACTCCAACAATAAATCCCTTATCAAAACTCAGTCTATTTTATTTGACAGTTTCAGCACTGAAGACAAGCACTCACCAACAACTGGCCTCATCTACAAATCTCTACGCCCTTGACCTCCAGGAGAAAAAGCCCAACAAGGTGACAGTTAAAACCACTGAACTGAAAACAACATTTTCTGTTTTGCTGGCTCACTTTTTCAAGTTAATGGTGAGGAGAGTCCAGCGAGGGGCTGAATGTGAGCGATCGACCCACAGAGGCACTGTACAGGTCGGGCATTGTCGAAGGCTAATGGCTCACGAAGTCACACCAGGTAAAGCCTGCTGAAAAATTTAAAATGTACCAAAACGGAATATCACTTCAAGCACAGAATATTGGAAAAAATGGAGCGGTGCTGAAGAGAGGGCAAGTGGGACTGTGAGTATGTGTGTGAGGGCAAGTGTGTAGGTGTGTATGAGTGAGTGAACACGTAGAGGAGCTGATCCTATCAGACTCTTGTCAGGTCCTGTTGGGTTTTTCTATATAAACCTTTGAGCAAGGAGACTTGTGCTGCACTTACACTTTTCTACCTCCCTGTCCTGTCTATATGTCTCTCTCTCTCTCACACACACACACACACACACACACACACACACTCTGTCAGTCTCTTCCTGTTTTCTTCTGTCTTTATACATTTCCCCTTTTCTCACATCATTAGTCTCTCCATGTCTCTCCTTGCTCTCTCCCAGGAGCTCACTGAGGATTTAGGCCTCCTCTCCTCCTAGACTCACCTACATCCTTTCATCCTGTTCCCTCCTCTCATCCTCCTCCTCCTCCTCACTCCCCTCTCCCTCCTTTTCTTCTCTCTCTCCCCCCTCCTTGCTTAACCTGCTTCCTGAGCCCAAAAAATAAACCCACACACACAAACACACACTCTGACACATTACACACTGTGCACACGCATACAGAATCAAGCCCAAACCCATCTGCAGCCAGCAGCACAACATCTAATCCTTATGCTTGGGGGAGGAGGAGGGGGACCTTGCAATCATTCCTGCTCTCTTTCTGCCCCACCATTCATCTTTCTTTTCTCTTCTCCTCTTCAATCATGTCTCTCCATCCCTTAATGCGTGCCCAGCATCCCACTGGTAGGTGTTGCTCGCGAGGAGGGACGCGCTGGAACCGCTTCATCTTTTTTGGACCTTTCTTATTCAGTCCAGTGGTTGTCACTCATGATGCACGCAGACTGAACCACAAAAGCCAATTTCACTCATCAGCACACCTTGTAGTGAAAACTGAAATCTGAAAGCTGGTGTGGTGTGTTTGGTTTGGCTGTGTGGCACAAAGTGACTGAGAGCCACTGGTCTTGAAGTGATGATGCCTGGTGATGCTGCCGCCCCGCTGCGCTGGACGCTGCTGCCGCCATGTGGCCGCCTGCCTGAACCGCAACCCCCTCTCCTCTCCTATAATGACCGTTTGATTTCTAGAGGAGTTGCATCACGACCCCCCCCCCCCCCCCCCACACACACACACACGCCACCATCACCACCACCACCACCACCACCTCTACCTCCCCTCTCCATCCACCCTCCACCAGCACCACAACCCCTCCTCTCTGGGTTGGATAAATATTGCTGGAAGATATATAACGTGTTGCTATGGTGATCAGCTCGTGGGTTTTTTTCATGGCATTTGTGGAAGACAGGGACATGCTGGTGCGCAGGGAGCTCTGAAGATCTGGTGTGTGCATGTGTGCAAGCATGTTTATGTTTGAGAGAAAATGAGGGGAGGTGGGGGGAGGTGGTGGTGGAGGAGGGGGTGGGGGGGCTCCTTTTGAACATTCACAAAAAAAAAAAAAACACAGCAGACCCAAAAATAGGAGACAATCTCTCAGACCTCATGTTTTCATGCACGCCACGCACTGCTCACCTACCGTAGCCTATGTGCACAAAACTAAGAGCCCCGACTAGCAGCCGTCTCAGGGGAGTGTTTAACCTCTCTTCCTCCTCCTTCTCCTCCTTCCCTGTCTCCTCCACCACCACCTCTCCATCTCCCCTGCTCTCCGGCTGCTCTATCTCTCAGGGGACACATTCTCAGTCTGCCTGATTGGCTTCTGTTTATGTGCATGTGCTAATGTGTTAATGTGTTTGTGTGTATGTGAGTGTATAAGCATGCTGTCCTCTATCAATTAGCGCAACCTGGTGCAGCAATTACCCATCACCCATTGTGTTTATGCGGTGGACGTCAGTGCACAGCCGCACACGCACACGAGGGATAACTAGTGCATCATTGATCGCCAGCTGTCTGCCATTGAAGACTCCCTAATGGTCAAGCCCACACAGGCGCACGATTGCTATGACGGAGTGGACGTTTGTGTTTGTGTGTGTGTGTGTGTGTGTGTGTGTGTGTGTGTGTGTGTGTGTGTGTGTGTGTATGTAATGGTTCACCAAACACACCACCAACTCTTTCTCTTTCAGACCAGACGGCATCCTCGGAGACACCTTTATGTGTGTGTTTATGAGTGTGTGTGTGAGCCCAGATGGCCATCTTCGAGGGGTTTTCTGGAACATTCAGACACTTGTTGCATCTTGTCATGTCTCTTTCTCCCTCTCACACACACACACACACACACACACACACACACACACACACATGCACAGTGCTTCTTTTGAAGTGTGAAACAGCTTGCGGTCAGCTCTGCTCCTCTTCCATGGTTCCATCAAATCGCAGCCTTTAGAGCCTTCAGATACATGATGAAACAAAAACAACCGTGCAGTGTTTTAGCAGAGGAAAGAAATAACAGATATTCTCGCTGGATGTGGTGGACAGATAGACGGTGCAGGTCTTTATCTGCCTCTGTGTTGGTGGTGATGGACTAGTGGAGTCAGGAGATCAAACAGCGGCGAGCACTTCGGGGGAGCCCAAAAAGTTCACCCAAAAGTGCTGCTGACTTGGTAGCTTTCTTCTGTTAGCACATCAAAGGCTGTGGCATCTCCTTTACGACTGTCTTTATGTGTGGGGGTGATTTAGTGAAGATAGACAGCAGTGTTTAGTCTCTGAGAGCTGTTGTGTGTGTGCCGGCACTGAGGTCAAACTGGCTGTCAGATCAGAGAGAGACGTGGTACCGAATACCTGCAAAGACTGCTGCTATACAAGGGGAAAACAGTATTTTTGGCTCATTTTAGGGACTGCACGGAAGTTAATTGGGGGCGAGGAGGGGTCAGAAAAGGGAATGGGTAATGCAATTTTTCCTTTGGCTGAAGGGAGGGTAGTCTCAATTTTTTGCAGAGAGCAGGATAGGGTCTTGATTTTTTTTCTCACCCAGGATATATATTTAATTTCTATGCCCCCGGTTCAGTTTTCAGCCCAATTTTCAATTTCATCTCTACTGTGCACGTCGGCAGCTGTATTATTGTTCCATTAAGATATTGAGGTTTAAAGTTTAGTGTATCATTTTAAATTCTTTATGCTTTGCCTCTTTTAGTAAAAATAGTGGTTAAACAAGTACAAAGTCATATCATTTTGAGATATTGGGGAAAACCCAACAATTTCCATACAGTCCTTTATAAATCAGAAAATTGCTTTCCATCAAAGACCAGAAAACAAGAAAGAAGTATGCTCTACATTTCTTATTTTTATATAAAAAAACAGGGAACACTGTGGCCATTAAGTGTCATTCAGTCAATTATGTCATTTTTAATGCAAAGTTGACATGGAGATGTCTTGGCTATGACAACTTGACATTAATCAAACCAATGATGTCTTTGTCATGACAACTTGACATTATCAAACTTAGACTGTTTAGATTTTTAACATCACATTAAATTGTCGTATGTGGTTGGTTTTTCACATTGGTTGTCATGAGACCAATATAAGTACGTCATTAACATTTCCCTTTTCCTCAAGTAAAGTGGCATGTCTTATTTGACAGGGTGCACATACAACTGTCATTACAATGTCATAACCATACCATGACACCTGTCATGATCATGAAGGTGTGTTTATGAATGTTTATGACTGTTTTCAATTCTGTCATTTTTAATGCAAAGTTGACTTGATATTAGATGGGACAAAAATGTCTTTGTTATGACAACTTGACATTAACTAAGACAACATAACCTGTTGATGTCTTTTCCATGACAACTTGACATTATCAAAATTGATATTTAGGAATCCGTTTTAACATTACTTTACATACGGCCAGTTGGTTTTGATACTGGCTGTCGTCAGACCATTATAAGAGTGTTGTGAACATTTTCCATGACATCAATTAAAGTGGCACATTTTGGACCTGTCATAAAGATGTCTCTAAATGTTATAAGGCCACTTTGAAGACATAGTACATTATCAAGGTGATTTAGCTTACAGAGTTATCTGATCTCATGGTCATTGTGCACCATGAATGTGTAATGGCATTAAATTTTGGAGGAATGCTGAGTTGACATGCATTATCTAACTCTGGACAAACAGGAATGGCAAACAAAAATCTGACACAGCTCTTTAACACAGTTAATTTAAAATAGTAAGGGAAATCAAAAATTAATATATATTTTTTTTACAGAGGGCTCCTGCAGGCTTTGTGTACCAAATTTGGTAAAGATTGGATGAAATTTGTGGGAGTGGTGAAAAAAAAAGTGTGAGAATATCTGTGTGGGTGGAAATGGTTGTGGCCTATTTGGACAGATACCGTAGGTGTGGAAAAAAGGAAAATCATTTTGCTTCAAGGCCTTGTAGTTGGATGGTTTTGGTGCTAAAAAATACAAAGTCCCTCCTGGGCTCATGATCTTAATTTCCGGCAAATTATATTGAAGTCTGCTAAGTACTTTTTGACATATCTTTCCAGCTAACAGACGCACTAATAGGACTGAAAACACAACCTTCTTGGCAGAGGTCACAAGCTTTTAAATGTGTCTGATATCCATTCCACTCCGGCTCTGTCCTAATCACATTGATTTTTTTTTAGAGTTAAAAGATGTCACTGCCTAGGTGAAGTACATAACTGCCTCTAATTACTCATCAGTGTGACTACAACTGCACATTAATGCAATGAGTCACCTCAAATGACTCCTGAAAGGCTATAATTTGAATAATTTTGTCATTACAGCTTGTGTCTTAGTGTCCCTCACTTGTCGTAACTGGTTATATTTCACCCACTGATATTTTGTTTCATAACTTTTATTTGTGCTTAAACAAGCTTCACCATGCATAAATAATGCTTTAAGCATACAGCTACAGCTAATTGTTTTAATGAGACGAGTATAGATCAAAATATTTGCATGTTACATTTCTTACAAATTTGTTTTGCTCATGTAAAGCACATCTCATGACGAAATAAAATATTAAAAAGTAAAAAATTACATTTTTGTTATTCATCTATTTATGTGGCATTTCAGGTCGCTGTCAGTGTGTTCAGCACCAAAAGCTTCTTTTGGAAAGTAAAACAGAAAGCAGAACAAAGCGGTCTCTGCCGCCCCCGTGTGTTGGAGAAGTTGAACTGTGCAATGCTCTCCAAATTTGTATAAGTTTGTTGTTGGCAACCTGGTTTTATAGAAAAGTGAGATATAAAACCACTACAGTCTTTCAACAGACGCTTTATTCTTTATCCCTTGGCCAATGATCACAGAATATCTGAATATCAAGCTCCTTCAAACGAAAGGGAGAGATGAATAAGTATCTGAGAAGGAATGAGGCATTTATTAAATGAGCAGACACTCCAATAGATAACTGTCTCAGGTTTTCCACTTCGTTGCACTCTTTATCCTTCCTTTCTTGAGCCTGGCCTGAGGTGATTCATTGAAATATCAATTTTGAGAGTAAAGTTTATCCTGCCTTGAAATAAGACCATGTCAAGCAGGCGATGTAAAGAGGCAGTAAAACATCCAAATCCAACTGTGAGGGAAAACTCATAGACGACTGAGATAAACGCTTGTATTTTCTTTAATGTCAGAATTGTACATGGACATCCCGGTGGATTTGCACTTCTTTTTACAATATGTACCACATATAACAGCACCTACATGTTATTTACACACATTACACAAGATTGTATCACAAAGCAGTGTGTGAAATTAGCAAAACAAGTGCCCCAAGCCTTGCCGAACCACTGCGCCCAATAGTCCATAAGTTGGCTAAAGAAAAGAATACCACAGCTCCCCTTCAAGATCACAGACAACAGTCCCAATGTAAATTTTAAGGTTAATGCTGAAATCATAATTTGAAAGTGAGACAAAATGACGATAACAAATCACTTTAAGTTCCTATCAACAGGCCAAATGTAAACAGAGAGTAGGTGAAATGCAAGCTTTGAGACAGTTTCACTGCTCTTAATCCCAAACATACCAGAACATGAACTCAGTCAGATGTATTTTGATGTTGAAAGTGAAACAGTGATTATTTGGATTATTTGTAAACACAACAATACCTGTGGGCAACAGTGTGATTAGGAAACTGCAAATAACATGGCAAGACAAGGGTATTTGGGCAAAGAAATCTTTGTTGAAAATACATCTTGCATTTCCATCTCGCTACTCAAAGTGCCCGCTAACTCAGACAGTCATAATGGTCACCATTATCTGTGTAGACTGATCGACCTGCTTTGTGATAAAACCCTGGTTTGGGCTGCAAAGAGCAACTAAAGAAAAAAAAGGATGAATTTAAGTAAAACAGGAAATTATTCGTTCAAGTGGGTGCTGGATTTGCCAGAACCCTGCATCCACATCCACACACACATAAACACTCACGCACACACTCACCCACACTCACTGTTGCACAACAACCAGAGATACTGTAGCAGCTTTCTCAAAGGCAAAGACAAGTACAACACAGTAAGTGGCAGTTCTGCTGTCAGATACGCAAACACACAGAGCAGCAGCAGAATGAGATACACACGCTGACAAGCGTTTTTGAGTCGAGCCACACGGCGGGGAGGTGGTTCAGCCTCCTGAGGAGTCCAGGTTTCAGTCCAGTCTGGTTTGGCCAGCACTCCACAGTGGAGGAGGAGGAGGAGGAGGAAGAAGAAGAGGGGGAGGAAGTCCACTTGAGAATGAGGGGAAGAGAACTGCAAACAGTAAGCAACAGCCCGGTTCATCTGATCATCTGATGTGAAGCACAAAGGAACCCGGCCAAATAAACCACGTCTAAACGCAACATTCTGCAATTTAAAGATTTCAAGTGCGATGTGTGCTCACTTAGGTATCAGATCTACTGAGGGCAACCAAACATAAACAGGAAAGAAAATCCTCTGAAACAGAACAGAACACTACAATGGTAAGGAGGAGTGAGACAACAGAAGGGGACGAAAAAAAATAAGGGGAGAAATATGTCAGGACTGTAATTATTGAGTTCTTTTATTTGTAGCATTGCAACTAAGATGAAAAGGAGGAAGATTTCAATGGTTGGCCAAGGCATCAGTCCTCGTCAGCTGTCCAGTCGGCCACCAAGGAGAGGACAGAGGAGGGATTAGTGGTGTAGGAAAAGTTCAGAGCATCCTGTTACGTTTATGAGTAGGTGAGTCTGTGATGACATCACTACAGGGGGTAGGGCCTCGTTTACGATTGGCTGTGGAATCCAAATGGAGTGCCATCTCCTCAGCAATGAAGGTGTTGAGGTCCACATCATGAAGACCATTCCTACGACGACTGAGGGACTGGGCAGGATGCGTCGGGGAACCAGGAGGACCAGAACGCACAGAAATGCTTGCCATGGCACCACTAAGGCCTGGAAAGAAAAGGGAAGATATTCAGCCATTGCAAGCTGTGAGAATAATGCAACAATTTTCTTACAAACATGGCGTTGTGACCCACCATGCAGTGCTATGGCCTCTCTGAAAGGCTGTAGGTCAGTCTCCACAGAGCTGCCCGTCTCTGGGGGTGATGGCCGGCTTGCAGACACCATGGCAACTCTAGGTGGGGCACGAGCTGTCCGCGGAGGTGGGACTTTGCCACACAGGAAGCTGATGAGGTCTTCACGCCTGATGGTTCTTCTGCGTTTTTTAACCCATGCAATCACATCCTTATTCCTGCGTTGGTAGCCTAAGTGGATGCCCAGGTCATAGCTCCGCTGGCGGGCTTCCATACTCTCTGATGACACCAAAGGACAAATGTTTTGAGTAAGTCTGGACACTACAGCCAAAGTTCATCTGCAGCAATTACATATAGCCATACAAATCACAACCAAAACAGAGAATGAACCACAATATGGATAATAAAAGTTACTTATTACTTGCCTTTGTACAGGTTAGTTACAGCTGTGGCTGCATTCTGGAAGGGCACCCAGAGAGACAGGCCTTGCTGCTGACATACTCGATCTGTAAATTCAATTTAAGAAGTTGATCAGACTGTGGTGATAACTCAATGATGACATTGTTGCTGCAAATACCCCACACTCTCCTTCACAAGCTCAAATTTCTTCGTCTCCAGATAGAAACCTAAACAGTTGGAAATGGGCTCCTATGTATAATCAAAGAGAAAATAACAGTTTGGTGGCATTATCAGAAATAATTTTTTAGCACCTTTCAAAGCCTTGATGATCGGCACTGAAGATTTATGGGGATTTACTGGCAGAAATGGTATGTGAAATGGTACGGTGTGTTACCTAAAAAAGAGTTGTTTATATCTACAGAGGGTACAGGACCCCTTCCATGGAGGTTGTCATGTTGCACCACCATGTTTCTACAGTAACCCAGAAGGGATAAAGTAAACACTGGGTCTACGCCTCTCTGAAGAGTAGACTAACCCTGTGTGGGCTTAACAATTTTGATGGAATGTCTAATTGCAATTATTTTGACTGACATTGAAATTAGAATGTGATTTGCAACATTGGAGGCAATGATTGTTTTTACAAGAGATCTGTACCAAACAAAGGTATTTTTTGGGAGTCTGTGGAGCATGGTCTATGGGCTGAGATATCTCTGTAGCACAACAGTATTTACTTTAAAGTGATAGTTTGACACACATTTTGTCTTTGAAAAGCACTATGCTGCCCGTGACGTGAAAATTGCAGTAGGTTGTGTTGTGACTTAGATGGTATTTCAAGTAACTGTTTAGCCCTAACCTGTGGCCTTGTTTTCCTTTTCTAACAAAGCTATAGTGCTAGGACATTAAAACAGGGGACTTAAATAGTTCAACCTATATACTTCCAACTCTGGCTCTAAGGGCCTTTTGCATTTGTTTAAGTGTCGCAGTCAGTGTAGGTTCTCCTACACGCCTGGAAGGGGAAGGGTGAGATAAGGTGTTTGCAATCTGCAAGCTCACCTCTATGTGCCAGTAAGTCCTACATACTGGTCCTTTAAGACACACAGAGTCAGAAATAATTGCAATAGTCTGTATAACGAGTATACATACAGAACACAGAAGAAAAAAAAACAGCTTATAAATACAAAGAAGTGACAACTCCATAAGGTTTGGGTTTAACGCACAAAAGGCTCAGAGCCTCTGCAGTACTCTCTCACCAATCATCCCCTCACAAGTTCAATTAGACCGCAAATCCTTACATCTAATCTGCAGGGGCTGTCCATATGGTTTCCTCTGCAAATGACTCACTGGTGATAAATCTTTGGAAGATGCAGCTGTTATACAGTCTGAACATACAGTAGGGGGGGGGGGATTTCTGAACTAATAACTACAATTGACAAGTGGTTGCTAAATAATACAGCCTCGAGGTAAAGAGGGGTCTGTCTGGCCGACAATTGAGTAAATAACTTGTTGGTCAAATCTAACAACCCATGATGTCACAATTCCAGACATAGAGCATTTAAAATGGGGCCTACGTTTACTTCCAGTTTCAATGTGCACCAACAGCAGAGGCTGACAGGAACCACAGTTATTTTCAAGCAACACAATTTCAGCCTAATGTTCAAAACACACAGCAGGGCAGAAAACATTTAACTTCTTTACTTTTTTAATCCTTTCGCCATTTTGTTCTGGATCTTTAGAACAATGCAGTCATCAGCAGAAGTCCCTTCTCTGGGTTTGTGTGTTACGATAAAACGTCTTTGAACTGTTACTTATCAAAGAGCCACCACACCACTGCGACATTAAACTATCACCGCGTTCGACCGTCAACAAACGAGTTGTTATCAGTCGGCTAACTCCTCCCTGTGTATCGCCATTTTGACGAGCTAGGTAACTGTTAACGGGTGGACAAAAACATTTTACTGTGAGCCATGTTGTATCCAAACAGGAAGAATAAATGTGTCTTAGACAGTGAGAACACACACCGCTAAGTTTACCGGTGTCCTGCGAGCCGTTTGGCTCAGCGTCGTCTCAATCCGTTTACCCCCGGAGGACCTCTGACAGCTCAGGCCACTGTGAGCCACATTGAGCCCTGTTGTCCCACATCCTGACACGGTGACCGGCTGTTAGCGGCTGCTAGCGTTACCAGCGGGTTCATGTTAGCTTTCGTCAGCTAGCAACCGAACAGGGTCACGATATCGAGAAGAGAACCGCAGAATCATCGATTTAATACACGATTTGAAAGAATACAATTTTTGCTGTCACCCAACAACACAACCATGGTAACACACACTGCCCATTATGCTGTGGATAACAGCTGAGAATGGCTAACGGTGTTAGCCTAGTCAGTGCCCTTTGTGTCTCTCTTCGCCCAGCGACAACGTTAGCTATCAGGATTAGCTTTCGTTAGCGTTAGCTCTGACAGTTAGCTTAACTTCAACTTCGGTACAGACCTTTGTAGAGCTGTGCTACCGCGGTAGCCGAGTTCTGAAAGAGGTGCCACAGCTTCTGTTGGCTTTGTTCCGTCTCCTCCTCGTTTGGGTCACCCTGTTCGGCCTCTGCCAGACACTGCCGTTCCCACTTAGAGAACCAGTGCTCGGGGCCGTGCTCTTGAATCTCCGCTTCTCCCTCCTCCTTCCTCTCCTCCATAGCTAACCTTAGGCGTTAGCTACTTAGCCTATGAGCCAGACTTCGTGTGAAACGTTGGATTGTTTGGTTTCTAGATATACTTAACTGTCTCTCGTCTGTATTGGAGATGAGAAATACGCTACGCGACCCTTACAAGCTTTAGAAAGGCAAAAAAATTATTCCTGTTAGAGTCGCATTGTGAACATTTTGAATTCCACCCACACGCCCAGTGTAAAGCACACCAAACTAAGGAACGCGATGACAACACCTAAGAATTTCTGTAACTAACCACGCCCATCTATCGCTATGGTGAAAATCGATTGGCTGCAGAGATTTTCTGGGCGGGTCTTGGTGTCGAACACGAAGCCTGATTG
This sequence comes from Lutjanus erythropterus, assembly GCF_056507025.1. Classification (NCBI taxonomy): domain Eukaryota; kingdom Metazoa; phylum Chordata; class Actinopteri; order Lutjaniformes; family Lutjanidae; genus Lutjanus; species Lutjanus erythropterus. The sequence continues at coordinate 10,300,868 of NC_139319.1, forward strand.
GACAGCGGCTAAAAGAGAGAAAAAGGTCAGAGAAAAACAACATTGATCCCACCCATGAGATTCTCTCTAGCAAGCCATACAACATTCTGTACAGCAGGGGGCAGACGCACCATGGAAATATGAACCAATAAAATATGTTGAGAGGGCACGTTTGTCTACACAACATACTTGTTGTGAACTTTAAGTCTGAGATTGTTACGTAAGTCACTGGTCATACCAGACCAATTAAGGCCATAGCAGCAAAGCACGTGCGCAAGGGTGCAGTTTATTGCTTATAAATAAAACTTTTCGACTGTACTGTAAGGCGCTAAGGTTCTTGCTGAAACTAAACTAAAACTAAAACCAACGGTGAAAAATATTTAAAATACAGTATTTTGTCAACACAAGAAGCCTGAGGAGGTATTGGTGCACACTGAGACAGGGAAGACAAATACTCCCACATTATAATAACAAAAAACCCAAAACTAATAATGAAACTTTAAAAACTAAACTAAAACTAAACTTAAAACAATAGCAACTAAACTGAAACAAAGCCACTCTAGAAATGAACTGAAACTAAACTGAACTGAAAACAAAATTCAAAACAAAATAAAAATTAAAAAGTAATTTTAAAAAATACAAAAGGATAACAACTCTGTAAGAGGCACAATGTGTTCGGTGAAGACACTTTCCCGTTTCAATGTTACAAAACCAGGCTCGTAAAAAATGTTTTTCCCCAGTTTGGTGTGGAAGAACGTGATCGGCCTGCACACAACCCTGACCTCAAACCCACCCGTCACCTTTTGGATGAGCTTGGATAACTTGCTGTCCACAAGCAAAGCCTTATCACCGACAGACGTCAGACCACCTCATCAGTGTTACTATGGTTGAATGGAAGCAAATCTCGACCATCAGTCCCAAAATCAGATGGACAGACATCCCAGAAGTGGTAGTAGTCATCATTGTGGTAGTATGGTTGCCATTATGAGATAGGTCAACAAAGTTACCGATAAGTATGAAAGTGTCTTTGTCGGACTATTTCTATTAATGCTCCACCCTGTCAAAGACAATACCTTGTCTTTTGCTGCAGCTCTAATGAAGAAACAACACATACACACATACATGTGCAAGTACGCACATCCAATATTAAAAATATAACTAAGCAGAGATGAAACAGCAATTAGTTCCTGTAAAAAAAAGATGTTATTGCCAGACATTGAATTGTCACAAGAATGTAGCAATAAAATCCTTTTTTACAGGAGCCATTTGGTACACAGATCTGTTTTCAATTTGTACAGCTGGCTGGATGGATATCACTTGTGCTATGTAGATAGCAGTGTACTCAGAATCGGTTTTATTGTCAAGTAGGATTTCACATACAAAGAGTTTGCTGTGGTATATTGGTACATAACAGCAAACATAGTATGGAGAGATATCAAGATTAAGGTCAGTGCTGCAAGTCAAGAGAGCATAAATAGAAAATTGACAGATTGACAAAAACATATGAAAAACAACATACGCTGTACAAACAGTAGAACAATATGCACATTATGACTATGATTTAAATAAACAAAGGAGTTTTGCTGATCACTGCGGGAATGTGCAAAACATCACAAATCATGAAAAAAATCGCTGTTTTCTCTGCTCAGAAATGCTGGGGGTGTCTCAGTGTCAAACACCACTACAACCTGAAAACGACCTGAAACATGGATGCTCTGTCTAGCAGCTTTACTGGACTTGTACAGACATGTTTTAGCCACCAGAGCCAGAGGATCGTGACCTTCTGGAGAGTCAACTTGTCCCACTCAGTCTGCAACAGGATGGTTGGACTGAGAAAGCTGCTGAAGGTACCTTCACAGGGCTTATACAGTGTTGGGCGACCAGTGCGTCATCAAGCCATATTTCAATTAAATGTTTTAACTGGACAATTTAGAACTACACAGTTCTCAGTCTTTTCACATGTATTCAGGGAATATTTTCTAACATGAAGAGGATGGATTGAGAGTCAGTGTCAGTGGGGATCCTGGGTCTTTTTGATGAGGCCTGCTGCAGAATGGTAGAAAATACTCTGCACTTACTGCAAAATACCCCACTTTATAATCAGTATAAATACTGTCATCATCAATTATTATCACATACCTTGTGGTGCTTCGTGGATGTAGTAACTGCTGTGGTTGAGGTTTTGGGGGGAAAGGTCAATGTCACACTATCTTTTTGTGAACAGCCTCAATTCTAATTGTGGGAGTCCAAAGGTCACATTTAGTTTATTACAGAAACTTACTGATTACATGCTCTCTCACCTGTCTGTACATGTCAGACTGCGCAGGTCTCTGTGCGAGGCTGTATCGCTCTGTTTGATGCCTGCTTTCTGACTCTTTTTTCATCTCTCTCTGCTGATACCTCGCCGTTTTTAAAGATGTCTAAGAAGGAGCAGGTTGTTTGCGGCGTTGAGGACTATTTCCAGGATCGAGGGCCAACTGTCACATTCAGCAACTTGCACTACTGTGTTCAAGAGAAGAGGCTTTGCCGTAAGAGCGGTCCTGAAAAACACATCCTCAAAGATGTGAGGTAGGATACAATTCTTACCTGTCATTGTGTGCGTGGACATCAGCCAACTATAAGATCTAGTTAACAACATTATCATTGGGTGGTGACTATTGGATAGCATGCTAGAGCCAACTGTAGGATGTAGGTTTGTCAAAAATAACAAAATATCAATACTGAAACAATACAACAACCAACATTTGGTAGTATCAAAAGTACTGAAACTATTAAAAAAAATCTTTGTGCTCATTCAAGACCAAGAGTTCAGTTTAGTCTTTATTGTTCAGCCTGAAATTTGGCTTGCAGCAAAATCAGTGACCTTTTCTTGTACATGTTGGTAAAGAAAAAAGGAAAAAAAAATCCCTTCTTTTTGCTGTGGTATCAAAAGAGGCATTGAGTATCTTTTTTTGTACTAGTGTTGGATCAAAGTTCAAAATTCTAGCATTTGTCTGATAGGATGTAACACTTCAGGTGCTTTTTCACTGCTTTTTCCTGTTTTTGTACGAACACCGTATTCACTATGTCTAATAAGTTATTAGATCGCATGCTGTTGTGTTTGTGGCCCATTTCACCAAACCATTTTAATTTTAAAGAAAAAACTGAGTCAAAGATGTTCTGACAGTGATCACATCCTTGAGGGAATGTATTTATAGTAAAAGTAAAGTCAAAGCCATTCAAGCAACATGCTCCCTGAATACAGTGTCAAGTCAAGTAAAATTTAACTTTTATAGCCAAACATCACAAATCACAATTTGCGTCTATACAGTGTACCACTCCCTCTTCCCTTTAGACTTAATTTGGCTAAACTTGGAAAAACTCCCAAAAACCCTTTTAACAGGGACAAAAATGGAAAGAACATCACAGAGAGACAGAGAGGGATCCCCCTCTCAGGATGGACAGACATGCTTGTCACGCATCCAAATTATGATGACAAAAGTTGTTATACATTAAACAAGGTGTCGAGTCAAGTAATCAAAGCGATAGAGATTTACTTTTACAATCAGTTTTCTACTGTACATTCTTTGACACATTTATTGTCAAAATAGAGTGATTAAGATGTTTTTATGATTTACATTGACATCCACTCACTGATCAATGTGATGGCCTGGAGGCAATGTTTTCCAAAGATTCAAAAAGTAGTGAAAAATCATCTGATTCTGGATTACCATACACACTATGGTAATGCTTAAAGGAACAGCTCACCTTAAAATCAAAAGTCCATATTTTTCCTATGGCCTGTAGTGCTATTTATGAGTTATAGAGCTTTGGAGATGTTGGTCATAGGGACTAAATGGCATCCTACTTGGTGCTCGAAGTGGCAAAAAATACAGAAAAAAAATTCAACACCAGCGTCTTTTTTTTGGACTAGAAAGAAAGTAGTTCCTACATGAAACTGCTCACAACAAGGTTTGTGGATTATCCTGAGGAACCTGGTCTTGATTTCTGAAAAGAGACACTGGTTTTGAAGCACCACAAGCCAAGAGCCATTTAATCCCATCATGCTGTGGAGCAGACAGACATCTCTACAGCTGATATGTCCAAAACTCCAAAAAAATTGTAATGAATAAAATAGCACTACAGGTCAGAGTAAAAAAATAAGTATTCTTGATTTTGGGGTGAACTGTACCTGTAACAACTTGTGGTTGCCTGACTTGTGAATGTAAGTCTTTAAAGCATTTTATTTTAGTGCAAGAGACATTATATCTCTTACAATAATGTGATACAGATGTGTTGGATATAGGATTTCTGGCCAAGGCTAATTTACAACCTCTGTCCCTGGTTTGGTGTTTCTAGTTTAAAAATGTCATAAGATAGCAGAGTAGGCCTACATTAGTTAAAGTTAAATATATTTATATTTTTACATAATATATTTTTACATGTATTGCATATGTGTATGTGTGCGCATGTGCATGCTCCCTAATTCATGGCAACGTATGTGTATGTTTCTAATATATAAGGGTGTGTGTGTGTTCATGTGCATGCATGCACGTAGTCTTTATGAGTATGCATATTTATCTATGTTTATCTGTTCCACTATCTGTGTGTACATCTCTATGTTCATGTTCATGTTCATGTGTGTGTGCACACGTGCATAAACAGAGATAAATGATCACAGGTTTGCTTTTGTTTCAGCCAGTGTTTCACCTTTTCATCAAACATTTTAGGATCAGTTTGTGTTTTTATTTACATTTGTATGGCTTTATTTTTTTTTTTCTGAAAAGGATGATAGTCTGAAAGTAGTTTTGCAGAATTATACAGTGGTGCCTTTTCATTTGTTTTGATCCATTATTTGTAGAACTTGTTTCTATCGTGATGTTACAGTTTGACAGTTGACAGTTGATGTAAAGTCTGGATACAGTGGCACAACAGAATAGATGTGAAAATATTGCGGCGTGCATAAACATGAGAATTTGCTGCTTATACTGTAAAAGTTTATCTTTGGCTTTTAAAGCTGCAGTATATCATGGTAATTGGACAGAGTTAAATTTTAGGTTGTTTTATTATTTTAAACTGCTCTCTATAACATAAACTGACTTGATTTTTGATTGGTTGTTGCAGTGGCATCATGAGACCTGGGATGAATGCTATCATGGGCGCCACTGGAAGTGGTAAAACATCGTAAGAACATACAGACACACAAACACCATCTCACACACATGTATAACACCAACCACATGGATATTAGTTTCTTTCTGTCTCCGTCAGACTCCTGGATGTGATCGCAGGCAGAAAAGACCCTGCTGGACTGAAGCACGGACAAGTCTTGGTTGATGGCAAAGTGGTCACGTCTGACCTCAGGCTCAGCTCTGCCTATGTAGTCCAGGTACACAGATACGAACATATACACACATTCTTTGACTGATTATAGTTTGGATTGCTCTGAGTAGTTGGTGCCTTCATCACCCATGTGCATCCAGGATGATATCCTGATGGGAACCCTGTCTGTGAGGGAGAACCTTCTGTTCAGTGCCAACCTGCGTCTCGACCCTAAGCGTCACTCCTCCGCAGATAAAAACAGCAGAGTAGATGCCATCGTACAAGACCTGGGCCTGACAGACTGTGCAAACACTAAGGTACAGCGCTACAGTACATACACATGCTAATAGCTGCATATTGCTCACTATATAGCAGTACTGGAGAGAGTACTGTGCAGACTTCATCATTCTTTAAGACTGCTGCTTGTAATATCTTACTGATGAATAAACAGAAGCACTTAAAAACCTTCTGGAGCATAAATTATGTAGGAAGTTGTTCATGTAGAAGTATTTTCTAAAAGGAAATCGATCATTATTATTTCTCTACACCTACTTATACAGGTGAACAGTGTTCAAACCATAACAAAAATGTATTTGTGGTTTGTAATGGTACTGTATTTCAAGTGTAGCAAAGTCTATTGAAAAATGTTAACTTAAAGAGCCAGCATGAGGGATTTAGTGGCATCTGGCGGTGAGCTTGCAGGTTGCAAAGACCTTGTCTCACTCTTCAGCTCCAATGCTGCTTTCCATTACAGTTCAGTTAAGTACAAGCTGGAAAACCAAAATAGACACTTCTAGGAAAACCTTTGTTGTGTTTGGTCTTTCGCTTTTACACTATATTTTGCACGATTAATTTGATAAAACAAAAGTGCTGACATACATTATTACACTGCTTTGTTAAATACTTGATTCTGATTGGTCAATTACAGCATTCAACGTCTTTTATTTCTTTATAGCAGACCGTTGATATGAATAACAGACCGTTGCTATGGATGCACTTCTGATTATAGACTCTAGACGAACAATAAAATAATTTTTAAATCCATAAAATCATTTTAAAGTTATATTTTGTGGTATATTACTCTTTTTTTTTGGTAAGTAACAATGTAATAAGCAAGATCATACACAGTGAGCAGGTCATTATTGTGAAACAAACCCGATGCAGGACCCTGAAGTGAAGCGAAGGGGTCGCTGTACATTATCCCCAACATATATATTACTACATCATTCATATGTTGTCTCTCTGTGGAGCAGCCATCTTGGATTTTGCAGTCGGGATGGTGAAGTTCTTCCCGAGTTCTTCTTCAGTGGGCATTTCGGTCAAAATTTCAAACCGAGAACTCAGAAATTCTGCCGTCCCTGTTCAAATGTAACGTAGCTCAAGCAGCCTCCATGGAAAAACTTCTGCCCTCTGTAGTTATAAACAGTACATTCTAAGGCTATAAAAACACAACATTTATTTCCATGTGATTATACACTAATGAAAACATACCTATGAATATTATATTCCATATTTTTTTGCCAGTAAATCCCCATAAATCTTACACAGTGTGCCTTAGAAAGTGAAAAATAAGGACATAAAAATAGCTCAACAATTTCCCCAGTTACATTAACAGGAGTATTTAACATTTTTCACCCTTGTTGTCAGCTTAGCAGCAATGTTTTTTGTGTTTGTCTGAATGTGTGTGTTCCTGTGTGTGTCTGTGTGTATGTGCAGATTGGGACTGAGTTTCTGCGTGGTGTATCTGGAGGTGAAAGGAAGAGATGCAGCATCGGAATGGAGCTCATCACCTCTCCCTCTCTGCTGTTCCTGGATGAACCGACGACCGGACTGGATTCTAACACTGCAAACTGCATCATCAACCTCCTGCACAAGTACAACACAATTACTAATTAATCTCACGTTAAGCAACAGACTCACACATTAGATACAGATGACAACTGAAGCATACAGTGCTGCTGAGGATGGTGGGGTCAAACAGTGGGCGACGCACTGTTTGCTGTCAGCTTTAATTGACATTAGCTTAGCTTAGCACAGCCGTTATTGATGCCCCACAAACCAGCAGCATCTTCACCACCTACTGTTGTCTTTGTGTTTTCTGTAACATTATGGAGGTAAACTAATGTCCTGTCCTCATGTGTGTCCAGGCTGTCCAGGCGAGGTAAGACTGTGATCTTCTCCATCCACCAGCCACGCTACTCCATCTTCAAACAGTTCGACCATCTGACTCTGATGCACAAAGGAGAGGTGGTGTATGCAGGAGCAGCAGACCACGCACTGGGGTATTTCACAAACCTTGGTACGTGCGTGTTTACTCTGTAAGGTGTAGGACCTTGAATGTGTTATAAGATAAGAGATAAGATGCACCTTCATCGATTCAGTTTGACCCAGCAGCACAAGGGAAAATGCAGTAAAAAAAATAGAACTATATAATATGTTATAGCTAGAATACAAAGAACCTGTATATAGAAAAAGGAAATATATTTTATTACCATTGGAAGTGCTGATGCTTTCATACATAATATTGTATGAACTGAAAAATAACTCTCCTCCTCATCTCTCTGTGTAAATTCTCAAATACCATGTCAGGATATTGTTTACTTTTCAGAGGCCCTTATTATAATGTTGCAGGTGTTGTGGTTTTGATTCATTTGCATGTGTTTGTCTGTGACTGTGTGTTTTTGTACAGGCTACCAAATTGAGTCCTTCAACAACCCGGCTGATTTCTTCATGGACATCACAAATGGAGAGGCAAAGTCGACATTAGAAATATTCAATGAAGGTACACCTACATAAAACACACACACACACACACACACACACACACACACACACACACACACACACAGCTGAGATTTAATTGATATTGAGGTGTTTGTTTTTGGTGTTTTGTTTGTGTTCTCCGTCAGGCGTCAGCCAGGAGGAGATCATGGAATGGTGTGTGTGTGTGTGTGTGTGTGTGTGTGTGTGTGTGTGTGTCTTTTTGTGCACATTTATGACTGTGTGCACAAGGGTCACTGTTTTGAAAAACTGAAAAACCAATATAAATCCTATAGGTAACTTACATGTAATTAAATTACAAAATAAATGTAATTGTAATCTGTTAAAGTTACTGAAAAAAATATATGCAACTAAATTACAGCTCTCAATCAAAAGGCTAGTGATTACAAATATTCTTTTTTGGTTGCCTGGCAGAGATCTTTACTCTATTGAGTGACCTCTTCTAGTCTGAACAGCATTTCAGCAATTATATTTTAAAATGTAACACGTCTATTACAGGATCTGCCACATGCTGAATTAATTAATAAAAAATGACTACAAATACTCCACTAGTTATCTCTTGAAAATTAGATGGCAAGAATCATCTCATGTCTATGCAGTAAGTATGAAGGTAGAGTAAGGAGATGATTAGCTTAGCTTAGCATAACACCTGGAAGAATGGTTGTTGTGAGTCATGTCTAAAAGGGAACCCAAGATTTGCAAAACTATTGTGAGATTATCACTATTGTGCATGTTGTTTAGAGTAATTATGTTTTATAATGTGGCAACGCTGAGGTTAAGATCTGGGTAGGCGTACTGAGAGAAAAAAAACTGGTTAGGGAATGATCATCCATCTGTTGTCTGTAACCGCTTATCCTTGATGGGTTGAGGGGGAGCTGGAGCCCATCACACCCTGGACAAGCTGCCAGTTCATCACAGGGCTGACACACCGAGACAAACGACCATTCACCCTCACATTCACACATACGGGCAATTTAGAATTATCAGTTAACCTATTATGCTGCATGTCTTTGGACTGTGGGAGGAAGTATCCGAGTAAACAAGGAGAACATACAAACTCCACACAGAAAGGTCCTGACCCTGCCACAGACTCCCCAGCCCCCCAGCTGGCTGGAGGATTTGATCTCAGAACCATCTTGCTGTGAGGCGACAGTGCTAACCACTGCTCCATCGTGCCGCCCAGCAATGATCATGGTTTGGCTTAAAATGATGACTCTCTCGAGATCATTCGTGGGTCTTGGGTTCCCTTCTAGACACGGCTGTTATTGTGTCATCATAACTATTCCTTGAGGAATATTACTTGGCTGCACATGCCTTCTGAAAGTCACTGCAGTGATGTTGTCTAAAACTTAAAAACTTAAAATATTTTCTCGAAATGTTTAACATCAGCCAAGTTTTGTCCAAGACCCCCCTTTTTTTTCACCTACTGAGACTGATTCTGTTAATACTGTTATAAAAGTTTACCACCCTGTCCTTATCTACAGCATAGAGCATAATGACCTGTCTGTCTTTCCACAGCAGAGGGTAAAAATCCATTGGCAATCATGTACCACCAGTCCCAACTGTGCCAGAATGTGCTTGAGGAGTTGGAGCATGTGAACCGGAGCATCGCTGAAGGGACCAAAGGTCAAGACAAGGCAGCCGACTATGCCACCTCTTTCTTGTATCAGGTCAGTCAACTATTAAAAACAAAACAAAATATGTTTTTCACATTAAAAATAACATAAAGATTATGATCAATTTGAAGAAACTTGTTACTAATTGTGTGATAGAGTAAAATTGAAGTGAGAGGTTGAGTTTATGTTCTTATGTTGCAGAGATTAATGACTGTGCCAGCCAGCTGCACAGACAGAGTGCTTGGCTGCCCGCTGAATGAACTCTGTTTATAACTGTCATCATGCCCATAAAAAAATAACCGTTTCCTTCTGTGTGTGTGTGTGTGTGTGTGAGACAGTTGCGTGTGGTGTGTGGCAGGACAGTGACAAACACTCTGAGGAACCCTCAGACCTCTTATGCCCAGTTAGCTCTCAACATCTTTTTTGCGATTCTGGTGGGACTCATTTATTACCAAATGCCCCTAACGCTGCCCGAGGCCTTACAGAACAGGTACAGTACAAAAAAAAAAACCTGCAGCACAACACCAGCCTAGTTTTAACTCAGTGTATCTGCTCTATTTTCACCTCCGCACGCTCTTCCTTCTGTAAGTGTGTCACCTTTCCTCAAGGCCAAGTTACAACCCCAATTCCCAAAAAGTTGGGATGTTGTGTAAAATGTCAATAAGAACAGAAAGTCATGGCCTGCAAGAAAAACACAAATACATATTTGATGCTCAGACTGATTAACTTTATTGTTTAAAACTGTAATAACCATAAAACAGAACATCAAAAATAAGATTATCAAAAGAAAAATATCCTGCTGAAATCATTATTTTCACCACAAGAGTTGCTGGTCTACTGCTGTTTGTTTGAGTTACTGTGTCACTGTGACTACAGGGTTTTAAAGGGACAGTTCAGAGACACTGAAGTCACACAATAACACAATCAAACAGATCAGGGCAGTGATAGACGAGCAACTCCAGTGTTCTCTGCAGTAAAATTACTGATTTGATTTTATGGTTATTAAAAGGAAATAAAAATGCTTTCAACTAACATTATATTTCTGCTTTGTTTGTCACATTAATAACAATAGTGTGGAAATAAATAGCCTGTAGACTCTTAGTAAAGTAGTTTTCACTTTACTTCGGCTGTCCAAATGAAAATCTACAAATGTTAACTAGTTATGCAAGTGATAATCAATGTAATGTCACTGAAATTCTTAGTAAAAGCTTAAGGTGAATGGGCAATAGTCCATTTGTTTAGTAAGTAGATGATAATTTGGTTAAAACTTACACGTCACTAATTGCTTGTTGAATATTTGTATATACATCAGTGAACCTCACCTAATAAGTTGCTGAAAAGTTGCAAATACTCTATAAACTATCTGAAGTATCCAAATAAAGTGTTAGCAGAAGTTGAGACAGGAGCATGTTTCTTGGACTGTCGAGTCAAGAATATCAAAAAGGTCAAAAACAAGATTTACTGTTAAAAAAAAGATCAAGTATGCTTGATGCTTGAAGCTCTGTGATATGGTGGTTGAATTAAATCTGAAGTACAGTAAGAACCCATGTCACTGTGACATTTTCTGCTTATCTGTCAGATTAAATGATCATCAGATAACTCTCTCTCTCTCTCTCTCTGTGTGTGTGTGTGTGTGTTGATAACAGGAGTGGAGCGTTCTTCTTCCTTATCATCAACATGGTGTTTGGGAATCTCTCTGCTGTTGAACTCTTTATCAATGAAAGAGCGATCTTCATGTGAGTCAATGATAAAAACCTGTGTGCGCTTGCTGAAGTGCAGATGTGTGCAGAAGGTGACTGAAGATATTTAATACTTAGACAGATTTATGTGGATTACATTTCTGTAAGATAAGCTATTTTATTGTCCCAAAGGAATATTCCCATACAGCATCTGCTGTATATAAAGAACATAATGTTAAAGGTAAAGGTCAGATTTATTGTCACATATACAATTATACGAAGTACAATGTACAGGTAGATTCATTCTCAGCATTTAACCCATTAAGTTCTTAATGTTATGATGACTCTCTCTCTCTCTCTCTCTCTCTCTCTCTCTCTCTCTCTCTCTCTCTCTGTGATGATGCGTTCAGGGGAACGTTAGTTAGCTAACAGTGGCAAAACATGTTTGTCTGTGATGATGTGTCACGATTAGCGCGATGATATTCAAATGTTCAAATGTATGTGGCTCACTAAATGGCACACTGAAAAGAGAACGGGCCTCAGAGAATGTCTGATTTAAAGGATAAGGCTGAAATTATTCTATATTTTTTTCTTGCTCTCAACAAATCTTGTGGAAAGACCAAAACCTATGATGTGTTTGTCAAGTCTGTCAGCAACATTTGGTGATATATTTCCAGCAGCAGGATGGTAAATGTGGGATCAAATCAAAATAAACTACAGCGTCCATGTTTATCCTAATGAGGGAACATGTCACTCACTGCAGTGCATCTCTCAGTTTATGGAAAACAATACAGCTCCATGGCTATGGTACATTAAGTCTCAGCTAAAAAGCCTTGAATGATAAATGAATTAGTCGTGTTTCCATCATGATACTTTTGTGTGCATTTTGAGGTATTATAAAAGGTTCATAGAAAATTTCAGAAAACTTCCTCCATCCTGCAAGAAAGGTTTTACACTCATTTGAGGTGCTTTTTGCTCTTAAAGGTGCAGTGATTCTAGAGAAAGGTGGCTGATTTTTTTGTGTCATTTCCTAATTTCCACTTTGGGATTGGGAGCCACCAACTCGAAGTGTCAGTATTTCATGACTTGGAAGGGAGCCTCAACAATCAACTGTCTTACTGGCCTGTGATTGGCCAAAATCTCCAAATTCATGGCGGCAAAAATTAACTGCCTGCTCCAGCTTTAATGGGAGATGGAAACACTCTCTGAATAAGTTCTGATGTGGTGAACTTTTAACTCGCATGACTGATCAGCTGTTTCTGCTCCGACAGTCTCCCCATCGGTCCCATGGATCTAAAATACATCCATGATCACTGCACACAGATCTGATGTAGCTTTCCTCACATTAATACAAGAAACAAAAAAAAAATGTCATATTGCACAGTGGGAGCTCAAAACTCTGACATGAATTTTACCTGTAAAACTGTAAAAGCTGTGAGTATTTTATGTATTTATGTATTTATGTGAGTCTTTGTTCATGTCTGTTGCAGTCACGAGAACTCGAGTGGTTATTACCGAACCTCCGTCTACTTCCTCTCTAAGATCTTTGCTGATCTCATCCCGAACCGCATCATCCCCATCTTTGTGTTCTCCGCCATCGCCTACTATATGATGGGTAATTCTCATACATACGGGCACATACACACTAAGAATACACACCTTATTGTACCATGCAGAGAAGGGCCTTTTACAGGCAGTCGCAAGCATAGAGAAGAAAGTTGCTGTTTTACTCATGTCCTTGAAATGACTGTTGTACCTGATCTGCTGTCCTCATCTCATGCAGAGATCTCCAAATCCCAGAAGACTCTTTGTCATTTTCTCCAGTTGACTTAGAGTGTGAAAGCAGGCAAATTATGTTGTGGATGAGGAAACAGTCTATAATTCTTTCTGCACAGGCTTGGCTTCATCCCAAGGGGATTCAAGTCTTGAGAAATAAAATCTAGATGACAGGAAGCTGCCTGATTCCAGTTTCATCTGTCTCCTTAATTTATGCCCCTGCTGTTGATCACTTTGTGTCTGAAACCTTCCGTTTGACTTTACTGTCATGTCTGACTCCACCGAAGGGAACCTGCTAAAAGCAATACTCTCGATTTTATTAAAATGCCCATTACTTGTTTTTTGGAGAATTCTCTGTTTTGTCTGTTAAAATGTTTGTATCCTCCTCTTTTTTCAGGGTTGAAGCCTGCCTTTGTGGCCTTCCTGTATTTTGCTCTGACCATGTCTCTGGTCAGTCTTGCGGGAGTCGGTTTGGCCTTCCTCGTCTCAGCGAGTGTATCTTCATTCGCCATGGCTAACATCCTCATCGCTCTACCCTTCGTCTTCATGATGGTAAGATGCACACACAAAATACACAAAGCTCGTGTTATAATATACACCATAAACCCCAATTCATCCATGACACAAATGTTCAAGACTGTCAACATGGCATGAAAATTTATGTTCACTTGTGGGATGAGTATTAAGGGAGTTCATTTGACTAAAGATTGTAAGGACAACATAACCTAATTAGTTCAAGACCAATTCAAACTATAATTATGTAATGTATATATAATATTTGTCATGTAATAACATTTCCACACTAAAATGTATAACATGATTATTCCGAATGTTTCCAACAATTTTCAAATGCGGAGAAATGCAGAGTTTCCTGTTAGCCATTGCGAGCTAGCTGCAGTAATTGCTATGACTTTCAGAGGACAGATTATGAAAATATGAAAAAACGGGTCAAAGAGTGAGGAAGGAAGTCTGCAAACTCTACTAAATGTAATGTGAATTAACCTTTGATATTACCTCGTCCATGAACATGATTTCTACCTGAGTCATGTCAGACACATTTTTAACAACTCCCATGATCCCATGCCACTTCAAGACCTCATTAAACTCTTTTTAGCCTTAGTGGACAGAACTTACTGTGCAGATTAAAAGTTTCATGTGGAATAAATTTGTAAATTGAGTGAGCAAAAAGGAAATTTGTTTCTAAGCTTTACTGTTTAGTATAATTGAACAATTGTTGGTTCAACTCAATATCTCGAAAGTTATTGAACATATTTTCTCAAGTTAAACTCTAAATGGACTTTGCAAAACTCAGAAATTTTAAACTATTTAACTTGATTTCAGTTAACTTACAACTTTTAATTTGAACCAGCTCAAAAATGATTTACTGTGCTCATTAAACATTTTGCAAATTAACTTGATAATGCACAACATGTAAATTCTGCTGCTTGATGTCTTTGTGAAGTAGCACATGAGAGTTGTTATCTTCACTTTTAACAACCAATATTAAAGTTTTATTCATGTTATGTTTAGTCGTGTGCACCGATTTCCTTTCTCACTCTCTGACGTATCACGTGGTTTCCTGGAAGTTATAGCAATTAGCACCTAGCTAGCAACAGTTGGCAGGAAACATTGGAACATACTATTACCTTAAATGAATTACTGATTTGTCTGAACATTGTTGGAAACATTTGGAATAATGTAAATGCACAATTCAACTAAATATGTAACATACGTCTTCCGTTTTTTGACATTTGAAAGTGGAAATGTGACATATTATGGCCTTAAGTTGAGTGAATGAATTGGTGTTTACCGTGTTCTGTTGAAGTGATATTGTAGACCCTTTTTCACAAGTGTATTTTCCCCTCTATTTCCCCTTCATCCTCTCATTTTAGGTCTTTGGTGGTTATCTTGTCAATCTCAATGCCATGCTGAGCTGGCTCTCCTGGCTGAAGTGGATCAGTATCTTCAGATATGGATTGAACGTAAGATATGAAAAATCAGCCGAGCGTGAGCAGAAGGGTGCGGCTGTGAGAATGAGATCAGTGGGGTTGAATTTAATCTGTCTTTATCTGCAGCGAGGAAGTCATTCAGCCCCGTCTCTTTGTCTCTCTCTCTCTCAGGCTGCCTTCATCAACGAGATGGCGGGACAGTTGTTCTACAGCAACACCACCGTGTGAGTGCTGAGTGATAACAGAGCCGCTCCTTTAAACCCAATAACACACACGCACACCACACACACACACACACACGGTCACACACACTGAGCCTCTCTTGTCTGTGCTGCAGTATCCCAGGGGAGCTGTTCCTGAAAGCCCAGGACATCGACTACTCTGTGTGGGGCTTCTGGCAGAACCAGGTGGCTCTGCTGGGAATCATATTGGTCTGCATGTCCCTGGCCTACGTACAGCTGCGACGAATCAACCGCTGGAAATGATGTCCATCCATCTGTTTACGTGTCCATCGACCTTGCACTGTGTCTCTACCTTTATTTATTTAACAGGCCTCAAATGAAACGCACCATCATTTGTGTAAAAAGGATCACAATACTGTAAAGTTATTATTCTACATGCTGCACCAGATGAATCAGTTTTTATTTAAACATGAAATCTCTCTGTCTCTGATGTTCTGTCTCTCACCCCGTCACGCTCTCACACGTAAACAAACACACGTGTTGTGACATTTGACTCCCAGGTGGATAAGCCGCCGCTAAGCACACTTGGTCTGTGCACGAGGGAACGTACAGCAGCAGCCGAGCCAAAGTCCTCACAAAGCTACTTAGAGTGAGTGAGATAACAATAATAGCCAGTGTATAAAGCTTTTTATTAACACCTTGCAGAATCAGTGAAGGAACTGTCATTTTATTTTTTGTGTAATATATCTTTTTTTTTTTACAAACTTTAACAAATTATATATATATATATATATATAAAAAATACTGATTAGTATAAGCATCAGCATAAAATATGGGGGTTAACTCTTTAGATACATGCTAAATGCAAAATGCAAAATCTGATTACAGAAAAAGAGCTACACATGACAGACAAGCTTTCAAAAATTAACCTCAACACTTTGATTTCACTAGCCTTGAGTGTGGAAAATCATTTTATTCCACTCTGACAGCATCACTTATATATTCTGTACCATCTGTGCCAGCTCTTTATTGAAGCATTATGATGTTTACACTGAGTGAAATATTTCAACTGACTGATTTTTATGCAACACTGCATTAAATGGAAATGTTCTACATCTCTTTTTTTATATTTTCATACTCATTTCACCCAAAATAGCAATATATTTGGAATCTTTTGTAAACTAAAGTTCTGTTTTGGGTTGAAATAATAGTAGTTGCAGCGTATTGCAATTAGAGCAATAAAATATGATAATTTAACTTTTGATCTATATCATTGTTTTTTTCATATTCAGACATCTAGTGGTCACTTTGCATATTGCAGTCAACTGAAAACTTCTCACCTCACCCTCCACTTCCAAGTGTTTAGGAGAAACTACAGTGACCGTTAAGATCACTAAAAACACAAAACTATCTAGAGCCAGTGTTTGGTTTGTCCGCTCTGGGCTACCATAGAAAATGGCGGCGCACATGGCAGCCTCCGCGGGAGAGAACCCATGCCCTCATTCTAAGGTAATGAAAACACAATTGTAGTTCTATTCATGCGATGTTCTGCCAAAATATCCCCTTAACAGGCAAATGGAGTGAGTAGGGATCCTGTGGTTTAGAAAGATCTTTAGAAAGACCTTGAAAACAACAGTGTTTCCCTCCCTGCTCTGTGTCTGAGACTGCCTGCAGACCTACAGATCAGCAAAAGAAGAATCTCACCAACTCATGATTTTACTTGTCATTGTGTCAGAAACCTCATTTATTTCACCTCAGTAGAAAATAGAGAATAAATACAAAGTCACTTGTAAGACATTTCAGCGGATCCTTGCACCTGCAGTGAATTGTGTGCATTGTGACTTTGGAGTGGAATAACTGTTGTTGTTGATGTTCTGCAAATGTAAAAAAAAAATGTTGTGATGGACCAGTGTATTGGATTTAGTTGTAAAAGACCAGTGTATTGGATTTAGTTGTAAAAGACCAGCGTATTGGATTTAGTCGTATCTAGCAGTGAGCTTGCAGATTGCAAACACCTCGTCTGACCTCCCATTTCCAAGTGTGCCAGGACCTGCGCCCTCTGTAGATATAAACAGCTCATTCAAAGGTAAAGACATCACAAAAATTCTTATTTTCTATGTATGCTAAATATTAGACACTCATATGGACACAGGCGGTGTCTTCTGTCCATACTCTGTGTCCATTTTGTCCATATTTGTGCGCGCTTCCTGAAAGCTTACAGATATTGACGAAAACGAGCAGTACCTCGCATAGTCATGGGGGCAGTGTAGGAGTGTTTTTTTCAAGCGAGACACAAAAGTTTTAAAAATCTCATAGTATTTTGTCAATTATTATTTCCACCCACATGTCACAATGTATTTAATACTTTTGACTCTTTGTAGTAACTCTTGACTCTTTGTGGAGCCCTTTAGTGGATATATTGCTTAACATCCATGCCAACTTTAGGACGCATGGAAGTGTGTGGGCAGTAACAGTTACATCTTTTGAAATGGACTTATTTATTTTTGTAAGTAAAGGCAATGAGCCTTAAATGACCCTTAAATCTTCACACTGGACCTTTAAAAATAGTTTTGTATCTAACTGGTGCATTACGTTTTACTTCCCCTCTGACTTGGAGAAGAAGACAGAGCAAGTACAACAGCGAGAACGCAAGATTTGATGAACTTGCCAAAGTTTTCTGTCAGTCTCATAAAAACTTCAACACTGTCACAATGGATGAATATCTGAGCAGCACTGAGCCCAGTTGTGTCAGAAAAGCAAACACAAGAGAAACACAGGACACCAGCAGCACAAACGTGTTCAAATAGCAGGTAGCCAACACAGAAAGAGAACATGCAGTTCATTCCCAGGTTAAGCAGTGCTTCTTATTTCACCTTTAGAAGCTTTTCAGACTGCTCGCGCTCTTATTCAATCCATTTCCCACTGTCACTGGTGTGTTTTCCAGCCCGCGGAGCCACTCTGTACATTTCAGCACCACCCGCTCATCCACACCGTAGTCCTCCTCCTCTTCATACTCCACATCATCATACTTATGTTGCTCGTTCAGAAGTGAGATTTTCATAATTGAGCTAATGTCTCCCAGTTCAGCGTCGCTGGTGTTTTTAGCAGCGACTCTGTTGTTTGGCGTGCTGTGTCTCTGCGTTGCTGCCTGATGCCTTTTAGAGACATTTTCCCTCCTGCGCCTGGAATCTGAGGCGCTTCCAGAAACACCACCTCCGCTTCCTGCATTTCTGGACGCCGAACGTTGACGTCTCTCACTGTTCCTCCTCTGCAGCAGCAGAACAGCCTCAGGTGTGAGAGTCAGTGTGAAGCGGGCCTCCTCCTGATGCCGGGCCCTCGTCTTCACCTCTGGTTCGCTCTTCACAGAGTTCTGGCTCACATGTTTGTGCTGCTCAGTCTTAGACAGGGATTCGCCCGAGCTGGAGGCTGGGAAGCTGTCTGTCTGTGATGAAGGCAACAGTCTGTCTCTTCTCTTTGTGTGCAGCTCAGCCCCTGACACTCCTTTGGCGGTCGGCAGATGACTCCTGGGTTGGCTTTTCTTCCCCAGCTGCTTTAGGTTGGAAGTCAGTCGCTCCTTCACTGAGCTGCCTTTGTCATCTCTTTGGACCTTCGTCTTGGCCGCAGGAGTTGCAGATGAAGTGTTGTTGACAGGTCTCTCCTTCCCAGTCAGTCCTGACACAGAGCGTGCAATCGACACAGGTGGGATGAACGGCATCTTTGCAACACACAAGATCAGATAGGATAGGAGCTCAGATTTGCGACTGAACTGCTGGAAGAAAGAAGAAGACGGCACTAAGGAGGAAACTGATTTACTGAGGGAGGCGAAATACTCTGATGCATTCTCGGCCATGCAGGGGTCAGCAGTGTGCTGCTGACAGGATCCTCCAGTGCTCATCCATCCTGGAGCAGAAGACATCCTGACGGGGTCTTATACCTGAGCAGTAGGAGGGCGTGGCATGGCATGCTTCAGAAGGCGTGCACGGCCTCAGAGGAGGGGAATGAAGGGTTTTCCTGCAACTTAAATGCTCATTACTCTGAGGCTCAAAGACCTAAAATAGACTCACACTTCTAATCCACTGGTGTCATCAGCGAGGGCACGTTTACTACACACACAGTGCAAGTGCACATGCAGGCTTAATCCTCACAGGCTGTAATGATGACTGGAGAGAATGTAAAATGGTAATCTGTGGCAGTGGTAAAATCAGTGAAAACCAATGCTGTGTTTCATTTTGCATACTTTTTATGCCTCCGTGCCAGTGACTACTGTAGCCAGAGGCATTATGTTTTTGGGTTCTGTCCCTTTCTTGTGAATGACAATCCCATTCTTGTGAATGCGATCTCTCTAGAATGCATCAAGAGAATTTCTTTGAACTTGGCACAAACATCCACTTGGATGCAAGGATGAACTTAATAGATTTTGGTGGTCAAAGGTCAAGGTCACTGTGACCTCTCAAAACACATTTTGCAAAGCAAAGGCACTAGGCAGAATATGGTGGGTCATGCCCTCGCAATCCTATGAAAATAAAGAATTTCAGCACACTATTGAGTCATGCACATACAAGAGGTTTTACAAACTCAGTATGCTCAACGCCAACTGAAAAATAACAGAACACTCTGTAAACCTGCATATACTTTTGCACTACACCACTAGGAATCAGTATCTGTGGCACTGGCATGATATGTGGAAACAAATCTAACTTAAGCATGAAACTTCCCTCTTAACCTTGAATATAATAGTTTAACAAATCAATGAATAAAAAACTCAAGGTCTACTTTTTACTTTTCCTACAGCATTCAACTGCATTTCATGGACGAAAACAGCTAGTGAGTGAATCTTAAAGTTTTCTCTTCTTTTGGTAAAATGCTAATTTAGTAAAATGCAAATTTAGTATGCAAGTTTTGCTTGGAACAAAATGGACACAATCTGCTCATGTCCAAATTTAGCATTTGCACTTGTTGTGTGTTCTTTTATGAAACAGAAAACATGACATAAGAATGCCACAAAAAACATTTATTTGATATAATTTTTGTTACAAAACATTAACATAGTTAAAAATCTGTTTTCAACATGACAGGCTCCAACATGTCTTCTTATATATGATACTTTTAAACATATACATCTATATTAAAATTCATCCTGACCAACTTTTAGACCGGTGTGCATACATTTTACTGCAATAGTCAGTTTGAACATGTGGGCATAAAAAAACACATTAGATGAACCTGTTGGTAGATAAGTTTGTGTGTGGTCATTCACAGCATGTCTTTCTGTGTATGTGGAGGACACGTCGACAGCGAGGACAAGTGTGATAGGCATCCTTGAAATAGTTCACAAATAATGGAATCAGGCAACATCCAAGCAGCAACCTGTGGGACAGAAGTTATATATATAAGCCTTTGGAAGGTGTGTCTGTGTTTAATGTAGTCAGATTAATCACATTAAGTTATTTGAATCAGTCTGTCCTCACCCGCATAACACAAAGACAAGACACATGAGCCATGCGCAAGTCCCCGCTTTGAAGGTGACCTGCGTGGTGACCTGAGTCTGACACGAGGGGCATCTTGTCAGAGCCGGAGAGCGATACAGCTCCGTCTCATAGCTCACAAACTTCGGCCGAGGAGTTGACAGAGGGACAGCAGACACTGGAGAGAAGACATGAGGACCAACAAAGTATTATTTATTACAAAAAAAATGTATATTCTAATTGAAAAACTTGTTTTTGATATTTTTTCAAACTTGTTCATGCTATCTGAACACCATGTAAAGAGCAAACCCATCAGTGTGATTATATCAGCATGTAGAAGTCTGCAATGTCCCACTTCACAATGATTTATGTTTTTTGATAGTTTTGTAACATAAAAACACTCTAAATGGACAGACAACTCTAAAATCAACACCTCCATGTTAAAATAACTGATAGTGAAAACCTACACTGGAGTCTAAGAGGAAAAAAAACGTCACTAAATGTTTAAAAAAGACAATGAGACATCCAGGCCTACTCAACACGTTCAAAATGGAGGGAGAAGTTAAGGAAGCATGTACCTTGGGTGGAGCAGCCAACTCCAGGAGAAAAGGAGAAGGAAGGAGGTGGTGGTGGAGGGCTGAAAGGTGAGTGAATATGGTAGATCCTCACATCTTGTCCTGCTTGACTTTCATCTGGAACAACAAATACACACAGAAATTTCTTTTAACTGTGAAAAGTAGCACTGTAAACCAAATAGGTTCAGAAGTTGAGGTTTTACCTGGTATGAAGTACAGCGGAGGTGTAGGAAACGGCTCATCCGCTTTTGATAACGGCTCCATTTAACAGTTTGGTGATGCACCACAGAAAAACAGAGAGTAAAAATGTGAATGTGTTTTGATGTTTGCAGCCAGCAGCAGTTCATCTGCAGGCCCACCAGGTGCAGTGGAGAGATACTGATTGAAACCTTCTCTGATTGGTTGAAAAACCTACTACCCACAAGTCAACTGTAGGATGATCCTTAAAATGGACTTCATTTAAAAAACAAAAAAACAAAAACTATACAGCCACCATTCTTATGTTTACTGCAGAAATAATGGAGATTAATTCAAGATTTAGTTTCACTGACTTCCTTTGACTTTGAAAGGTTTACATGTTACCCCCCACAAAAATGCAATATAGTGTGTGTTGGGGCAAAGTGAACAGAACTTGAACAACATCGTTTCTAGGGAGAAAAAAAAAAACATGTTTATTAAAAATGATTAAAGTCCAGTAGGTTTAAAATGTGCCGTGAACCACGCAGGCATTAGTAAAAGTATTAGAAAAAGTTAGGAGGATTTTTTTTTTTGAGAATGAAGTTGAAATGTGGAGAAATAAAGTTGAAGTTCTTGACAAGATATTTTAACTTTATTCTCAGTGTTACTACTTTATTCTGCAAAATAAAAGAAATATTTTCAACATATTCTTGACATTTTGGCTTTATTCTTAAAATGAAAAATAACAGTTTAAAAAATCGTTACAGTGGCCCTAACACTCTGTCATAAAGATGAGATACTGGGCCCCTGTGTCCTGTTCCTCACACTCTCTTTGCATTGTGCATTACAGTATTTCAATGATCAAATATTACATAATTCCAGTTTTCTGTGTAACAAGTTTAGAGATAATGTGCCATGTAAGCACAATATCAATATATTAAAACTACATTTTGACACAAAGACACTGACCAAAACAGCATCTTAAGATCATATTGTGATTATTTTGATAGTCATTACAGCTGGGATACGATTAACAATTAGTGTGAATGGTAATGTTTACATTACAACTTCCACTATCAACAACAACAACAACAACAACAAAAAACAAAAAACAAAAACAACAACAACAAAACTATAAAAGGTGGCCTGGTAGTTCAGTTGGTAGAGTGTTTGCCTCATGTTCTGAGGCTGTAGGTCACCTGTAGAAGTTGTGGGATCTTCAGCTGTCCTATGGAGTGAAGGCATAAAAGACCAAAAAACATAAAAAAAACAAAACAAAACTATGACTATGTGACACTTCTAGGTGTCTGGACCAGAAACACATATTTTATTACATCTGGAGATCAATCAGATTTGTAGGGCAGGGCATTTCTGAATCAATACACTAATTCACTACCATGCTGTTTTGTCACACTGTTTAACTTTATTTAAAAAAAAAAATCTGCAACTTCTGCAATTTTAATATTGCACTTGGCCATCTTGTGATTTCAGTAATTTTTGATAAACTGTGCAGCCCTACTCAAGAACAGCCTAACTGAGCAGATTCTTTTTATAGTGCATATTCCCATATATTATTCAAAATACAAATTACAATCAATCAAAAACCACATGAAAACTTGTGGCGTTCAGGGACCCTGGGAATCTGTGGCACTTGCCTGGTCGGTGATGCAGCCTTTGTCAGGAGGGATGACTTATTTCCCTCATCTCAGTTCGTACAACACTGACCTGCTGAATTGTATGCCAGTTTTGTCCACGCTCTGCACTAGATGGTAGTGTTTTGTAACCGGTTATTCAACTCTGGATGTTTCTATATGAACCACTAGAGGAGCTCTTCCCTGCTCGTCGTATTCGGCGTGCGAGACTTCGACGTGAACGAGGATTGTCAGTTGAATGTAACAGCTAGCGTGATGATGCTAAGCTAGCTGTCAGCCAGGCATCCACGGGTTTTGCTGCCGAGTTAAGCTGCCGGATGCTCCCGCTCGTATCCTGCTGGCCGTCTTGACATTCCCTCAACATTCCTGGACGAATTCGTGTCGACTGACCAGAGTCCGCGAATTCGGGTCCATTCCTGATCTAACCTTTCCCCGCTAACGTAACTTAGCTCGCCGGCTAACGAGAGTACACACTCGGAGAACCGGACTGACGAGGTGAGTTAGCATGGAGGCTAGCGGAATGTACAGCTAGTGGTGTAGCTTTTATCGGGATTACAGGCATCTCCGAGGAAAAACCGGGGTCTGACATAGAAAAAGGAGGCCTTCTGGTAAACGCGTGGATAGCAACACGTCTGTATATTTCTCAAAATGACCAGCCTGTCTGCCAGGCCTGTCTAACACCGGTTAGCGTTAGCTAGCAATTTGATGAACCTGTTAGTAACGTTAGTAATGTTTTGCTAATGTCAACGATTTACCGAGTCATGATAATATTATAGTAGCTAGCTGAGTCAACTTCTTTTAATAGAAGTGATTCACTTGGCATGCCATAACAAAGAAATTGAGACTGTGGTGAAAGTAAGCTGCTAACGTTAGCTCGGTAAAATTATATTAGCTAACGTTAACAGGCTAGTTGAAGCAGTCTTTCAATGTTTTGACTGATAGGGGTTTAGCTGATGTATCTTTAGCTTGGAGCTAGCCAACAAATGGAAGCTTGCAATTAAGTTAACATTTAACTGGTTGTCCCGTTTGAGCTGTACTCAGACTTTTTTATATGCGCTGTCTGTCATCTGCGGAGTTTTAAAGCCGACATAAGCAAAGTTCAGCTCAGCTGTTCGCTCAGGACGTGTTTGTCTGTCGCTAGTTGCTAAAACAAAGTTTTGCTGTGTGACATCGCAGAGTTCCACTTAAGGACCACACCCAGACAAGATGTCCCTTCATCAGTTTCTGTTGGAACCCATCACCTGCCACGCGTGGAACCGCGACAGGACACGTAAGTCTCCAATATTTCCCCCTTTTATTTGAGTAACACTATCAACTTGCACACTATCACTGGTTGAAGCAGTACTGAAAATCTGTACTCAAGTGGAAATGCCATTACATCACTGAAATATTACTCAGTTACAAGTAAAACTGTTTTTTAAAATACTCAAAAGTACAAACTATTCCTCTCTAAAACTACTCGGAGTATTAGTTAGGTGTTAACCTCAATACTTAATGCATAACAGGCATTAAATCAAAAGAGGTTTACGCTAAATTCTCAAATAGTAATAATCTAGTGATGCTGTAGATGAAATTACTCAACAGCATTTTAAATAGGATTGCTAGATATAGAAAAAAAAATCAAATATCACAACATTTTTGGCAAAAGACCTTTATCAATATTGTAACAATATTGTAGGAATGACTATTGGTGCTTTCACAGAATATTAACACAATGATAAATAATCATCAGTAATATGGATGTAATGACTAAGTGGGTACAGGCAAATAATAGAGCAGCTAGAACAGTCTCGTAAATGCAGGAGATTAAATCAGATTAATGCCTTTAAAACCAGGAAGACAACACTCATGCCATATAACTGACTGACAAAATCTAAGATGATGTCTAGTCTCATGTCATGATATGGTCACCTCTTTAAAACTGTGCCTCCTGCAGCACTTGCTTGTTGTTGTTTTTATTTGTCTGTATGCCATAGTTTTCATTCATCCATTTGCCATCAAATGGAAATCAATTCAAATTGTAGCCCTACCCTGTACTGAATTCTGATTTTAAAAGTAATGTAGATTACATAGTGCTATGCATATTTAAAGGCAAACTATGCTGGATTTTTCCCAAAAGGCAAAGCATAGACTCTTACAAAAATGATCTCACTTGATCATCAACCATGACCCACTAGAATTGTGTGGCTGCGTTTGGATCCATTAAGACCCCACCCTCTGCCCGCACCGTCTTATTTTCTCATTATTTTGATGTGCTTGTGACAGACCCAAAACATCTGTATTTGATGTGCTGTGAACGAGACTCAACAAATGTAACCGACAAATCCCACTTATTCTACTGTTTAAGTAACAGTAAAATTACAGACTTGAAAAATAATGCTCATAAAAGTACTTAATTACAGTAATTTCAGTAGTTTGAATTTGTTACTTCCACCCCAGCACATGGCATACCCATATATTTTACAGATAATGCCTGTGCATTATCTGCAATTAAAATTAAAAATGATTTGCAAATATTGTATTAGGGCAGCAACAAACCATTATTTTCATTATGGATTAATCTGCAGATTGTTTTCTAGATTAATCAATTAATCATTCAGTTTATAAAATGCAGAAAGAAAAATGGCCATCATAATTTCCCAGAGTCCAAAGTGATGTCTTCACATTGCTTCTTTAGTCCAACCAACAGTCCAGATCTCAAAGACTCTTCATTTACTTTAATAAATTATAAAGAAAAGCAGCAAATCCTCACATTTAAGAAGCTGGAACCAGCAAATGTTTGACATTTTTGCATAAAACATGACTGAAACAATTAATTGATTATCAAAATAGTTGGCAACAAACTTTCTTTCGATTAATTAATCAATTAAATATTGCAGCTCAATGTATTACAAATTGTTATGATCAAGAGTGCAATTTTCAGCCACAAAAATAATATTGTACCACTGTTCATTTTCAGGATATGTGAGCTTGTGCATTGAGTAGTCCAGCTCAGTATTTGGCACACAGCAGAAACTGGTCAAGCTTGTTTGTTATCTGTACTTCCGTCTTGTTAATCTACCGTCTACTGTTTTTTTTCTTCTGTAGAAATTGCCATCAGTCCTAATAACCATGAAGTCCATATCTACAAGAAGAGTGGCAACCAGTGGGTTAAGACTCATGAGCTGAAGGAGCACAATGGACACATAACAGGTACCTAATCCGACTGCTTAAGACATTTGCAGTCAAAATTGTGGTATTTTTCTCCACCTCTGTGTTCATATAAGTAACCCTGTAACTCACAAACAAAACAAGTAAGTCTGGAACTGTCGTTGTCCCGTTGAATACACGTGATTTTGAATGATCTATCTTTATAAAGGCTTATTCAGCTCTACAATGTGTCGTCATAACTCACTTCATGATTGTTGCGTTAGTCAGTCAGTAATTACATAGTCTGTCTTTGTTTGTGTTGTAGGTATTGACTGGGCTCCCAAAAGTGACCGTATAGTGACATGTGGAGCAGACCGTAATGCCTATGTGTGGTCCCAGAAGGAGGGGGTATGGAAGCCCACACTGGTCATCCTCAGGATCAACCGAGCCGCCACCTTCGTCAAGTGGTCTCCACTGGAGAACAAGTTTGCAGTTGGTAGCGGCGCTCGGCTCATCTCTGTCTGCTACTTTGAGTCCGAGAATGACTGGTGAGTCTGTTTGTACAATTATGTTGCTTTACAAATGCTGAAATTAAATACAACAATAGAAGCAAATTTATAGCTAAATTGATATTTCTGTTAATTTTAGTAAATGTGATTTGGAGTATTAGTTATTTTTTCACTTTAATATATATTCTAAAGCTGCACAACTATTTGTACAAAAAAGTGGTCTAGATTCATACATCTATGTAATTTTGTTTGTTTTTGCCATTTCACTCACCGCTACAGGATAATCAAATCACATCACTGCCACTCTTTTTCCTTTTTTTTTTTCAGCAGCATTATAGTTATTCACTTTGATTAAGTGTTCTAAAGTAAGAGAGGAAAAGACACTTGGGTTGTTTTTGTTATAAGACACTGAAGTTCAAGTCTAGCACTTCGCTATATATCATGTTCATGTCATCTGTTCATAGCCCTGTGTAGACAGCAAGTGTCTCTCATGCTTTTTTTACTTGAGCATCTAAGAGTGCAATAATTATTTTTGTTGAAAAAAAGGATTGTGTGAGAAAATCAAGGTCTCAGTTCCTTAAGAGAAAAATTGTGATTCAAATTTTAGCAAGAATCATGCAGCCCTAATATGTGTCATTTTTTTTAAGTGCAATTTTGCAGTTAGATGGTAGTATGTATTTTTGTCCATCTGTAAACAATTACAATTGCATTAACTACTGATTCATCACTTTGGATTAGA
This sequence comes from Lutjanus erythropterus, assembly GCF_056507025.1. Taxonomy (NCBI): domain Eukaryota; kingdom Metazoa; phylum Chordata; class Actinopteri; order Lutjaniformes; family Lutjanidae; genus Lutjanus; species Lutjanus erythropterus. The sequence goes on from NC_139319.1 coordinate 10,328,377, forward strand.
GCAACAAAAATAAGGCAGTGCCTGTGCCTGTTTGTTGTCACCTGGTTGAAAAGCAAAGTACTGAATTTCCAAAAGAGTGAAAAAAAAATCCACTCCAAGGCTTGAAAGATTTTCTTTCCCGGCTTTGCTCCAATCTGTTCTGTTTCACTTCGCTCATTGATTCCTTTTTCAGTGTGAAATGAGTCAGTCTGTCAAACAGACTGCCTGATTCTTCACCCTTTTACTTGTTTGTTGTGTTAAATTGAAAACAAATGAACTATGCTCTCATGTTGCTGCTGTCTCCCATTTGAAAAATACCACTTGTATATCAGATTATTTGATCATTGGATTTATGCTTAAATATTATGTAGAATTACTGAAAGGTTTTTTTTCACAATATTAAAAATTGTCTGGAATTTTCAAATGCTTCAGGTGGGTGAGCAAGCACATCAAGAAGCCAATCCGCTCCACCATCCTCAGTCTGGACTGGCATCCTAACAACATCCTGCTGGCTGCTGGATCCTGTGACTTCAAATGCAGGTGAATGTTGTTAACTGTCAAATTGCTCATGAGAAAGAGATGGAGAATAAATGATTGAAAACCTGCCAACGTCTTCCTCTTATGCTTTCTGTTCTGTTTTTTTTTCTTTGCTTTTACTCCCCCCACCCCTCCCCCTCTGGCCTCCAGGGTGTTCTCAGCCTACATTAAAGAGGTGGAAGAGAAACCAGGTCCCACACCCTGGGGCAGCAAGATGCCATTTGGGGCTGTCCTAGCAGAATTTGGAGGAGCGGGTCTGTATTTGTGCCTTTTATATGTGATAGTTAAACTCCTTTTTTTATGGCATGAGCTAACCCTTTGAACTAAACCAAATCTGCCTTTTTTTATACACTTTTTGTCTGTTAGGTGGAGGGGGTTGGGTTCACTCTGTCTCCTTCTCAGCCTCTGGTAACCGCCTGGCCTGGGTCAGCCATGACAGCACTGTCACTGTGGTGGACAGCTCTAAGACTGCCAGGTAGAGTCATTTTTATTTTTTATGGTTGTAGCCAGCAGGTTTCACAGAAGAAATGAGCAGTGTGGAGTTTTATTCTAAACAAACAAATGTTATTTTTTTTACATTCAGTGATGCTCTTAAAAGTACATTGTTTTTATCCTTACAGTCCCAATAAATGAGTGGATTGCATTCATGTCCTCATGAAAACCTGTGCAAAACAATTTTTAAGAATATTTTAAATCCTGCATTGTTAACTGTCATGTTTACTGTCATGCAGGCTTCCTTTGCACTGCCTTTGATGGCACATTTCTTAGCATGTTTCTGCTACCTGTTGATTGGTGAATAGTGTAAATCCATAGTTGGAATGTGTACCATGTCATGTTGTGCATGTGCATCCTCATGCAGGGTCACAAGATAAACAAATCAGCCACTCAAAAGAACTGCTTTATAAGGCATATCATTTGTCAACTACATGAAAGAAGATGGAAAGACGAGTTATAAATGATAGTTATTTTACTGCAAGTGAAGTTGAATTTCTCATGGTTTTTTTTTCTAAATATTGCAATGGTGGTAATGCCAGTACAACCTCTGTGACTGGAGTTTGGCAGCTGTAATGAAGGCGATTGTTCTAGAAATGCAGACAATATAGACCAATGGGACTGTCACTGGTGATGACTATTGTTGGGTATTGTTTGATTGTTTGTCTCATACTGGTGCTAGAATTATACTTTTAAAATGGTACCTGTTCCTGAACTGAGAAAAGAAGAAGATAATGATGGTCGACGACATTAAAAAACCTTTTTTCATTGCTAAGGCAAATTTGGACTTGAAATTGAACAACATATTAACTGTTACAGTTTAAAGGTAACTTTAATATATAAATAAATACAAAACACTTACCTTTACGTCACAAATTCACATACATAACACCAAATCAGACTGAAATAAATCAACGGCAAATAACAGTTTCGGTACTAATAACATACAAGCTCCAGCCTCAAACTTTAGCAATGCTTTTGCAGCAGTATGATCATATTTGCTAACCTGAGGAAAGGCTGCTGTCCTCATCCTCAGTGCTTTCACACTTTGCATCTAGAGTTTTATATCTGTGTGGCTCATCTGCGTGGCCGGAGACGCCTACACTGCTGGCTGATGTGCTATGTATGGGGTCATATAGTTGAACACAGTGCATTCCATGTGCCGCCAAATGCGTCCCCCGTTTACATTCAATATTTTTTTTAAACATTTGTCGAACTTCCCGCCTGCTATTGGAAACTATTTGAATGAAATATAACCATGTTTTATTTTGCAGACATTTTAATCATAGTAAAGAGAGTCCTGCCATTATGTTAACTAGCAGTTAGGTGATGCGTCTGCATCGTCCGCACCTGGTAGGTACTGGTCATATAGGAACTGGTGTCATATTAGCACCACATTTTGGTACCCAACTCTAGTTATGACTGTGAAATTTTAGCTGCTAGTACAAGAGATGGAAGATAATTTTGTCCTCAGCCTGGTACCTTCGTTTTCACAGCAAGTAAAAACAGAAAAGTAGGTAACATTTGTTATCCTCTAAACCAAATGGGGAGATGAGATGGAGAGGATTACTCTTTTTAATGAGCAAATAGAGGAGGAGGTGAATGGATCCCAAGCAGTTTGATGATGTCCAAAGAATGAGTAACCATTTTCATAAAATTAAAATATTCTCCCACACAGTCGTCATGTTAAAAAGCAATCCATCACATTAAATAAGAACATTTACTAAATGGACGTGGTGTTATTTCTTTCACTTCATGGGAATACATTTTTGTGTGTTCTCTATATTATTGGACACTGTACATGAGCCATGATTTGTAATTTGATCATCTGCTCACAGTGGCAATAAACACAAGGTGAACCAGATTCAAGGCTGCACTTATATAATATACTGTTGTCAACAAATTGCAGGTGACAAGAATTGAGCGGGCGGTGACTGAGACAAGTTCTGACAGGAAACCTGCACACACTGCAGCCATTAAAGCACTGCTACTTTTTTGTTTTTGTCACGAAATGATTGTGATTTCTATGACAGCACACCTCTTTTGAATTTGTTTGTTGCGTGCTGCCTGTTAAATCTTTTTACAATGCCTGCCTGTTTAATCTTTTGAAAGTACAATACAACTAGTTGAATGTCAGGATTATAATTTTTTTTTTTTGTGTGTGTGTTTGTGTTTGTGCGTCTTCAGTCCTTCACAGCTGAAGACGGAGTTCCTTCCCCTCCTCAGTGTCATTTTTGTTTCAGAGAACAGTCTAGTAGCTGCGGTAAGAAAACAACATACACGCTGTTACGTCTTTCCATGCACAAATACATAATAAGTAAGGAATGCAGTTTAAAATCTCGTCTGCCTCTTCAGGGCCACGACTGTTGCCCCATGCTGTTCCGTTGCGATGACGGTGGAACGCTGACATTCGTGTCGAAGCTTGACCTCCCCAAGCAGAGTATCCAGAGGAACATCTCCGCCATGGAGCGCTTCAGGAACATGGACAAGAGAGCCACCACCGAGGACCGCAACACTGCCCTGGACACACTGCACCAGAACAGCATCACGTAAGTCACATTCACTGGCATCAGTGCAAGGCACAACCTTTATATTTAGATACTCTCAGATGAAAATGTTTTAATTAAATTAGACGTAGAGAAAAGTTTTAGCAATTTCCCAATTTATTCAAGTGTGATTATGGTCTAGATGTGCTTTACACTGTGTGTTCATATGTTTAAACATAAGGGATTTGCAAGTTTGCAATTTCAAGCAATAAATAACAAAACAGGGAATGAGGCAATTTTGCGTTCACTTGGGGAGCTGCATTGAGAGGTGTTTGTAATATTTTGTTTTTAAAGAATGACAACGGCATATTAGAAACGCTTCTCAGTACAATACAGTTTAACAGCCCTTGAAAATGACCATAAAGTTTAATCAGCACCTCTCTAAGGCATTTTGAGCAAAAACTAAACAATACAACCTGAAGGATTCATTGTAGAACTGTTGAATCAGACTACAGTAAATTTAGCTTGGTGCAACTTGTAAACTGGCAACTGATGGTACTTTAACCCCTGGAATAGATGTGGTGTTATGTAACAAAAGAACTGGCTGGAATAGAGGATATTGGACACTGAGTGGAGTTCTGCATCCAACATATTAATGGTATTATTACTGCTAGTCTCCTTAAATAAGAAACAACAGGCTCTGCCATGAACAAGTCAATCTTCAGTGTATACAAGAGCAGTTTTTGAAGCCTGTGTTTAAATAAAGATTTTCCTGTTTTTCACAGCAGTTATCACCAAAATGCACACATTACAATGTGTACACTGTCTCATTTCTAGTAAACAGTTCTGAATCTGCCTACCTGTCAGTCATGTTGGAGAAAAAGTTTCACTTGTGAGCTCATTTGAATTCAAGCACTGATAAGATCAGATTGGCCTGCCATATTTTCAGTGACCCACTTTGTTTCCTGCATGTCATTGGTCAAACGTTTTGTCAGGGACTGTAAGATATAGATTTGGTTTTGGCTTAAGGAATAATTGGACAATTTGAGAAACATGCACGCTTGACTTGAGTCTAATGAGAGGCTAAATTTCACTTTCATTATATGTGCATCAAATATGAAGCCGTATTCAGCAGCTGATTATCTTAAGCTCTATTCACACCAAATCAGGCGTTGCAACAAAAACACCAGTCATCTCATTCATTTTTGAATGGAGGTACTGCATTTAGGCTGCAGCAATGGGGGCTGGGGAGGCTGAAAGACAAACACAGCAGACCTGTGACAAAAAGTTTTAATACTGTCAACTGTGGAGAAATGCAACCAACGTCACACTGAGGTGGCTAATCATGTAAACTGTGGATCAGACCGCTGCATGGTCAGGCTGCCTCTGCAGCTGGGTGTTACCCAGGCAGCGCTCATGGACCAAATGAAGATACTCTGCACTTGTGTCCTTGCCTGGTTTATTTTGTGTACACAGCTTTGACATCTGAATTGGCTTTTTGCAGTTAAACCTGCAAAATAGTGATATCAAGAAGCTTCATGTAGTTTGTATCTATTTGTTTGAGAGTGAGCTTCAGAGTAAAGAGAGGAACCGTTGGTAGGGGGAAAGCCCATTATTTTAACCCTGCGCCAATCACCGGAACACTGGATTTGGTTTGAAAACAGCCTTAGCATAGCACAGAGCAAAGGTAATAAAATTCACCTCTCAGCACTAGTAAAGCTTGTGTTATTTATCTTTTCTTTAATCTATACAAAAACTGGAGAAACTAGTGGTGTAAGAAAATATTGGTACACTTATGTATCGCAATATTATGTTTTGTGATACTGTTTTGATGCTCAAAAAACATATCCTGATATTGCGATACCTGTAAAGATTTGTAGCAGTGCTGTGTTTGGCTGTTGTTTGCCGTCTTCACTGTGACTCTGATTGCAAAAAAATGTAAACTTTTTAAACTCAGATTTTGTGCACATGATGCTGTGTTCTTTATGCTATGACAGTTTTCCTAAAACTAGATAAAAATAGTAATATATCACTTTGCTTATAGTATCCCAATGTATTGCGGTATATTGAGTTATAACCCATTATATCGTGATCGTATTTCCAGATTCTTGACAATACACAGCCCATCAGCTTTCAGGTCTGCTCATAAGCGTTTTTTTCCTCCAAAAGTCAAACTTTTCCATGAAAAGTTAGAACTTACCAACGACATAAAATAGATGGATGATGGTTCTCCACTTCCTCCCACTGTACAAAACTGAAGCCAAAATATCCCAGATTCAAGTGCTGCCATCTTGCGGCCGTGACGTCATTTGAAGGCAGTCTGTGCTGTAGTGATCAGTGTTGGAGTTGCACTTTTGAGTTAACGCCCACAAAGCTGGCTGAGTCAATCACAGTTTGCAGTCAATCATGGCATGAAACCTTTTTTTTTAAAACGTCATCAAATAACTAATTAAAACAAAACTAATCAGGAAAATAAACACTTGAACAAACATCAGTGTGATAACAACTACCTAAAATGCCATAATCTCTGGGAAAAAATTATATGACATAATCTCTGGGAAAAAATTATATGACATTTTAGTTTGACCCATGTGCCACCTTTTAACATTGTGGAGGCAGAATTTATGACCTGCACTGCAGCCAGCCACCAGGGGGCGACTGGAGATGCTTTAGCTTCACTTACAGGGAGCTTTGTTATCCATTTCTTCATGTACAGTGTTTGGTTTGGCTTGGCAGTATAGTGTAATCCATTTTTATGATTTTCAGGTTTATAACTTCTCCTTTTTAAAACTGTCTTTATGTATCTGCATGTCTTGTCCTCAGCCAAGTGTCTATCTATGAGGGAGACAAAAGGGATTGTCGCAAGTTCTGCACCACAGGCATCGATGGAGCAATGACCATTTGGGACTTCAAGGTACACACACACATGCACACACACACATAAACAGAGATGAGCAGTCCTCTCCAGAGATTCATTTTCACAGACCTCTGAGCTCTAACTCTCCTGTGTGTCTCTGTTTGCCTCTTCAGAGTCTAGAAGCTTCTATCCAGGGTCTCCGCATCATGTGAAGAAATCTTGTGAATGAATGAAGAGACGCTGCGGCCTCACTTCTGCCCCCCAACCCCTCCCCCTCCTCCTCCTCCTCCTCCTCCTCCTCCTCCTCCTCCCTCCTCTCCCCTTCTCCACCTCACCCCCTCCGCTCCTGCGACGCAGCCAGTAACATACATAACTGACCACCTTATCAAGTGTCTGCTGAAGCACTGATCAGACCATAACACACTCTCGTGGGTGTGTGCAAACACTCTCACACACACAGACACACTAAAATACACATACATACACTACACACACACACACACACTGAGCTGACGTGTGACATCACTGTTGATTTTTTTTTTTGTTTGTTTTTAAATGAAGGTTAACCAGGTGTCAAAGTGGGAAGGTCCTCTGACACGTATTAAAACGTGACGTGAAATGTGTGTTTTTATGTTCTCTAACCTCCTGTACCAAAAGTTGAACACTAAAAGGTGCGTTTTATCCAAAATTCAGACTGTATTTCACCACAGATTAACCTCAACATGACCTCCGAATATCAGTGTCTAGTAGATCGGAGGACGTGATGTTTTACTTCCTGGAGTGTAGTAAATATTCTCCAGCAGGTGAAGTCATTGTTTAGACTTGAACCCGGGTTATTGATCTTCTGAGGTCATGTTGCCGGTTGGCTGTAGAGAGCTGTACAGGATCTGATGGTGGAGAGAGAAAGCAGCTGTCTAAACTCTGTGCGGAGTCACGGCTGTCCAGCACTAGGCTCTGTAGCTACCACACTAAAACCACACAAGATGGAGGATTTCTATGTAACTGATCATGAGGTAGACATGAAATAAAGACGAAATACATTTACAGTACACAAGTCACTCGACTGTTCTCTTCCTTTGTCTCTTGCCTCTTACAGACAGTAACTGCTTACTTTTAGTGGATGTGAAGTGCTAGTTTTGTTGTTTTGTTTTTTGTGTGTGTGCAAGCCATATTTATGCTTGTCAGTTGTATATTAACTAATTCAGTCTCTGCTAGAGAGGTTCGGTTCCTGAAACTTAAGATGAAAATTACACATCTGTGGTTCTTCATAGACCTAATAATGCATTTATTACAAAACGGTTTAAATTACACAAGGAGGTAACTGGATAAGAAACTCCTGAAACTTAAGTAGTCCTTCAGGTTCATACCATTAATCTTCTAAGCAACCATTGATTTTTTTTTTTTTATGGTATGTGTCTGTAGCCATGCTGGCACATCTGTGAGGCTGTACTGAGATACAGCTGTAATTTATAGTTTCTGTGTAAGATTCAAGGATTTATTGGCAGAATTTGAATATAATTTTCAGTAGTTTTATTAGTGTAAAATCACCTGAAATTTTTGTGTTTTTGTTACCTTAGAAATAGCACTTTATGTCTGCAGAGGGCGCAGGTCCTCTTCCATGGAGGTCACCATGTTTCTACAGTAGCCCAGAATAGCCTTTTTGCAGCCGTACGTTCTCCTACATGCTTGGAAGGGGGAGCGAGACGAGGTGTTTGCAGTTTGTAAGCTCACTGCTAGACACCAGCAAAGCTGCTATACTTTCGTCATCTGCGAATGCACGAGGGTCTCCTAGGTTCCATGTCATGTAAATTTCATCGTCAGAGGCTGCGCACGGAGGCTCTGCGTGAGCATCTGCATACCCCTAATTCATTGAGATCATGACTTATCCACACGGCCACTAAAGATCCTCTGTTTATGTTTGGATCCCATCCTTGGAGCGGATTCCACAAACTGTTTGGGATGGACTATAGTATTGGAGTATAATCAAGTCTTAAATTCTGTTAAATTGGTCCCTCAAACTAAATGCTAATGTCAACATGCTAGCATGCTCACAATGACAATGCTAAAATGCTGATGTTTAGCAGCTAACTAGCGGTGGAGCTCATAGAATTGGAAAATTATATTTGAACAAATTTCAACAGCCATTCTAACAATTATATGAGGCTGCATGCAAGCATAGCAGAGCTTTGAGGTCAATGTGCAAAATGCTAACCATGTTTGCCATCTTAGTTTCTTAGCATGCTAACATGTGACAGTTATGGCCCTACAAAGTATATCTTGATAATGTCATCAGTGTTGGAGATATTTGGTCAAAAACCAAAGAACTGGAGAAATTAAAATTTTAATCTCATGGCCGTGCTGAATGCCAGAAGTCACAGGGTCACCAAAGTCAACATCTGAGTAACATCATTTTTTTCACCAATCCATCTAATAGTGGTTTAAGTGTTTCACTTTGCACTGAAGTTATCAACCAGCATTCCTTAAGCCATGTGTTTAGCATTTTTAAAAACAACAAATTAAATGGATAAAATGACAGAACAGAGCAGTGCATGAGTTCACACTTACAGTAATGAGAGTGAATTTATTTAATGTTCAAGGAATTCTTATGTGTTTCATTAAGGCCTCTGTCTTGGGCAAATAAAACTATTTTTTGTTTCTTCTCAGATACACATGCTAATCATTTATTTAAAAAATAAATTTTGTTCTTTATAGTTTAAAATTGTGAAAAAGAGAGAATATAGAGAATTGTAGGCATGGCTGCTCTTCGCATGTTCACTATGAAAAACAACGCAGAATTTAGTTTTATGCATCAGTTCTAAAAATTTCCTCTTAAACCTCAAATTGAAATTACAAAAATTATGAGAAGTGAGAAAAACGTCTACACTAGCACAGACAGAAAGGTGTCGAAACTAAAACATCTACTTCTGATTTTAAATTTCATGTGGAAAAGTGTTTTTCAAAGAAAGTGTTAAAAACCTGGGAGTTGGGATGCCTGAACTGCTTGGATGAAGCAAATATAACTTCAAACACATGAAGAAACTGGAGCAAATATATTGTATAGTCTACTTTTGCTCTCCTGACGCCACCCTTTCCTCCCCCCCTTTTGCAGTTTACTTTTCCCTCCCCTTTTTCCTTCTTCCTCTTTCTTTATGCAGAAGTGCCCAAACGTCCCGCCCCTTCTTTTCTGTCTTTCATGCTTCATGTCTTTTTTTTTTTTTTTTACTTCCCCCTCAGTTTCTACCTCCTCCTTTTTGCAGAACATTGTACTCATGCTCCTCCCTCTTCCTAGTTTCACCACTGAAGCAAAATCCTCTAACTCTTTTTCCCTTTTTTCTATTAAAAATGAAAAGTTTGCTTCAGTTCTCTCACATTTTTTGAAACGTTACACCCGTGATCTTTTCTTGCCTTGAGCATAAGCCTGCATAAACTCCCTCCCTGTGTGTGTGTGTGTGTGTGTGTGTGTGTGTCTGTGTGTCTCCCCCTTCAGTGAGCTTCACTGTACCCTCCTCCATTTCCCCCTCTGACCTCTCCTCCCTTTCTTCAGCTCGGCTCCTCTCTTCCTGCGACTCACTCTGTCGTTGGCGTTCGCGTTGACTGGCCAGAGTCCGCGAGCTGAACACCCTCATCTTCATTTGATCTGCCACCTTCCTCTGTCTCTCCCTGTTTCTTTCTCTTCTTCCTCTCTCCATCTCTGCAGCCACTCACCCATTCATCTCTGTCCAGCCCTCAGGGTAAGTAGCCTAGAAAATATTTAACAGTTGACTGAGTTTGCTTTGACATGTCACTAACACACACACACACACACACACACACACACACACACTTTGTGAGTGTAATGCATTTTCAGGAAACAGCTGAAAGTGTGCAACAGGCACTCCAGCCCACACAGCCTCACTCAGAGCTCAGAAACGTGGACATTATTTTGTAAAATAAGTGCTTGTGAAATAACTGTGATGGAGATGTTTGTCTTTACGTCCTGGGTGTGTGCTCGAGCTGTGAAGTTTGTTTGGGGGATGTGTGTGTGTGTGTGTGTGTGTGTGTGTGTGTGTGTGTGTGTGTGTGTGTGTGTGTGTGTTACCCTCGACCTGCACCATTCCTCTCATGCCTCAGAAAGTCTGGATTTCATTAACACAACCTGAGTGAGATAAGCTCCATGTGTTTATCTATATATAACCTTTATTTAAACTCAAAAAATCCTTGAAGTCTTTTCCTCAAGATACTGGAGATACAGTATAAAAATGAAGATTAAAATAATGAAAGATACAAGGTAAAAGAAAACAAAACAAACATTAAACGTATTTTATTACATATTACTGTCATAAAAATACAAGATACTAAATACTAAAACAATTCAAGTAAAACAGGTACAAACAGAGGTGGTGTGGTTATTGATCGTGGATTGGAATTCACCTGGGGATATCAGAATATTGATTTTTAGGGTGATTTGTAAAGATTTCCAGATGGTCAGAGCACTAAAACTAAAAAAAATTGTGAACAGAAGGTTAAAATCAGCTGATGGTGTGTGTTACTTCTCAAAGTACGGCAAATACAGGGTTCGTACAGGTGCTTGAAATCCTTGGAAACACTTCAATTTGAATGTAGTGCTTTGGACGGGGAAAACCGAACGGGGATTTTGGATTAAGTGCCTGAAACTGAATTAAATTGTAATTACTTTAACAAAAAAAAATCACTTTTTAGCTGAAACATTTTAGGTGATATCAGAAATATTATTTTGGTTGCTTTTAGCACAATAATATCTGGTTTCATGTAATGATGAGGTGAAATACTCATTTTGAGTGCGTGTTTATAATTATGTAGTTTATCACAGCTGTAAAGTGCTGGAAAAGCTTGAAAACGCACTTGAAACTTCTTGAAAAGTGCTTGAATTTGACTTCAAAAAAGGTGTTGGAACTAGAGCTGCAATGATTAGTTGATCAGCTGTCAGCCACTAAATTGATTATTAATTATTTTGATCATCTTTGAGTCGTTCTTTGAGAAAAAAATCCTGTGTTTTCAGCCTCTCAAATGGAACTATTTTCTGGTTTCTGTAGTCTTCTATGATAATATCTTAAGATTTGAGGACATCACCTTGAGCTTTGGAAAACAGTGATCAACATTATTATTTTTTTTTAATCAGCAATAAAAATAATGGCTTGTTGCAGCCCTAGAAAATCTGGACCACTGGCATATATAAAGTTTCTTTATATATAGAGTCAATAGTCTGGACCAACTCTGACTGAATCATGATAAACGGTTCTGTAAATTTAACTATAGTTTGTAATTTTGTCGTGTGTTTTGCTTCTTGTAACCAGAATCTTGTAACTTCTCTTTTTCTAGACTTGACTGTCATCTCCCAGCATCACTTCCTGGTTCTGTTTATAACATCTGATTGACCATGGCGTACCATAGCTTCCTGCTGGAACCAATTAGCTGCCATGCCTGGAATAAAGATCGTACCCGTGAGTCTGCTCGCCTCCTCTGATTGGTCACTCGGGGCCTTGTGTTTCAGTGACTCTGAGTGGTCTCATCTCTAGGCTGCACACAGTTTTAATCATCATGGAACATCTTGCTTCAACTCAAGTCAGCGCCAATGAACAAGTGGTGTAATAGTTGGAGGGAGGGAGGTTTGTGATTGGCTCCCAGGTGGGAGAAGGTATTTCCTGTTTCCTGTAGCAGTGAGGGTGGCGTCTGGGGGCCGTTCTGAGAAGCTCTTGTGCACCGTTAGCTGCAGGAAACTAATGCCATATTTGGCTGTTTTGATCAGCGCTTTGGTTTCTGGGCAAAGCGGATGTTAACAGCCGGCTGTGGTCGAGTCATACAGTCACACAGTTGTAGTTTCACTCAACTTACAAGCTGAACACTTTGAGCTCGCAGGCTGACAAAAAAAAAAAGAAAAAGCACACTGAAGCACCCACACTGCTGCTCTCAGACGAACGCTGCCTCTGACTCATCTGCTGACTAGAACATGTGCAGGGTTTGCTACATTATGGGAAGGAAGGTCGCAGTTCTCTCACATTGTCTATTTAAAGATCCCGTGTGTGTGTGCTGCCTTCAGGCTCATACATACTGTATTTCTCTAGTTTTCTCTGTTCCAGTCAGCTGCTCTGTGTTCCACTTCACTGATCAGCCCGTCATAAACTTCTGCTGTCGATCACTCTGTACTTTGTCCTCACATTAATGAACTTCCCTTTTATATGTGCCACTGATTTGCATTTTTTTCCCAGCTGATGCTTAGTGTGCTTAAATCTGTTTCTGTGCTTCAGAGATCGCCCTGTGCCCCAACAACCACGAGGTCCACATCTACAAGAAAGATGGGACCAAGTGGACCAAGATCCATGAGCTGAAGGAGCACAATGGGCAGGTGACAGGTGAGACGCACTCACACACTCACAGACATGGTGATTTATGGTAACACAATGCATTTCCTGGGTGTAAAAACTGCTATACATGTCTTTTAAAATTCCGACTGTCCTGTCTTGAGGCGTCCTTTTTCACAGAGCAGCACCACAGAGCGCCACAGGAAGTCATTTTTGCCTGCGGCCATCAGATTTTTCAGCTCCTCCCTCAGAGTGTCAGACACTGAGTCAATAGAGTGGCCCTTGGACTTTTGCCTGCTGCTATAACCCATCATTTATTTATTATTTATATCTTCAACTATGCAATAGTGACCTCATAGCAAAATTATTTTGTGCAGTAATTCCACTGTGTAAAATTTTGTGAAATAATAATTCTGTTGTACAGTATATACTGCTGCCTAGTATACACTGGCATACAGTACTGCAGCTACACTGTACACTTCAGGTGATATTTTTTATTTAAAATATCTTTCATTGGAACACATTTATTGATAGACTATTTTCAGTAGTGTGCTGTTGTTTATTACATATTTCTTAGTTTCTGTTTCCTCTCTCTATATGTAATTGGCATATATTGTGGTATAATACACATATTTTTACATACTTATTTATATTTGTTATTTTTCTTGTAATTTATTTATGCTTATGTATATCTCTTTTCTTGAATGGGAGCCACTGAAACATAACTCAATTTCTCAATCTGATAAAAAAAAAAAAAGGGAGAAGATATTAAGGAATAGTTTTTTCTTATTTTCCTTGTTGTCCAGTAAAATGAGAGGAAACAGAGGGAAACAGTCGGCCTGGCTCTGTCCAGTGGTCACTTAATCCTCCTACCAGTTTATCTAAAGTTGACAGATTAACATGTAATGTCTTGTTGGCTTAAACTGTAAATAAAAAAATTAAAGTGTAAAAATTACACACTGTGTTCTTACATTGGTTAAGTACCAAACTATTTCAGACCGGGTGCCGTGACTTCCTGGAGTTCCTGCTGGTTACCAGGCAACCTCACGGCGGCAACAAGACACAAGGCTGTTTCCCCAGTTTCCGGTCTTTCTTCTAATATAAGCTCATCGTTTTGAGCAAACAGACATCAAAGTGGACCTTTAACTCCCACGATATTAGTTCAATCTTACATCTCACTTCTTAAAGAGAGAAAAAGCCTTTGTGATGTGATTCTAACAGTCGTTCACTTTGGGGGCTCCAAATTTTGGTGACATTCAGCTTTTGTTCCCTTTGCATTTGACTGCACTTAATGTAAATCCCTTTGGACAAAAGTGTCTGTTAAATGAATAAAATCTGATGTAAAAAGTGGCAACTATCTTCTCATGTAACTTGCGGTAAGAAACACAAAGATAAAAGTTCCTTCCTCCTGCAGGTATTGACTGGGCTCCAGACAGCAACCGCATTGTGACCTGTGGAGCGGACCGTAACGCCTATGTGTGGACCCTGAAAGAGGGCGTGTGGAAGCCCACCCTGGTCATCCTCAGGATCAACCGGGCTGCTCGCTGTGTGAAGTGGTCGCCACGAGAGAACAAGTTTGCTGTAGGCAGCGGCTCACGCCTCATCTCCATCTGCTACTTTGAGCAGGACAATGACTGGTGAGGTTTCAGAGGAAAACTTCCTGCCTCTAATTTGCACAAAAGGCTGCATTTGATTGTTATGAATACATTTTGTGATACTAGCATGCTGTGCTGTGACCTGTAGGTGGGTGTGTAAGCACATCAAGAAGCCGATCCGCTCCACCATCCTCAGTCTGGACTGGCATCCCAACAATGTCCTGCTGGCTGCTGGATCCTGTGACTTCAAATGCAGGTAAGAGTGAAACGAAACAGTCAAATTTCAGTCTCCTCTCTTCATGTGGCACCTATTGCACAAAGGTCTTTATATTTGGTGGAAATGTTCCTTATTTGAACAGAGGCTTTAAGGATGGATTCTGTGCTCTACAGATTAGAAAGCCCTCTGACAAAAAGTTGTGATATTTAGCTGAATAAATAAACCTCAAAGAGTACACACCCAGTTTGGAGAAGCAGAGAGGAGTACGAGCACTGCTGTGGACAAGGTCGGCAACAAAAGGTATTTTAGCCTCATAAAAAAAAAAAAAAATCAATATCAGTTTAATTATATGCTACATTTAGAACATTTTTATCCACTCTACCTTGCTGTCAGACAGCCTTTTCTGATTGGCAGCCACTCTTATAAAAGCCAGTTATTGCTCTCTCTACACCAACCAAACTCCATTGGCAAATCAGTCATTTCTTCTCACAGAACACAGGAGTTGCTAATATACCGCTGCCTCAGTCTGATAGTTTGTTTATCTTATTGTGTGACTTTAGTGAATCTAAACTAACCTTTTAAAACACTAAAGTCACATAACAACACAAACAAAGTATCAGATTGAGGCAGTGCTAGGCCAGCAACTGTTGTGTTCTGTGAGGTAAAATAGCTGATTTTGCCTATGGAGTTTGGTAGCTTTGGAGAGAGTGATATTTGGCTTACATAATGGCAGTTTGCTGTCGGAAAAGCTTTTTGACAGCAAGGTGAAGCAGTGAAAACATCTCAGTATAGCACACACTGATATTCATTTTTTAAGGTGGCTAAAATATGTTTTGCTGCTGACTGTCCACAGCAGTACATTGTTTAGCTTCCTACATGCTCTAAAACTAAAGTCGAACCATCATCATCACTTCATGTGCATTTAGCTGATTTTCATAAGAACAAAATAAGATCACAACATAAAGACAGCACAGAAAATTAATCTGGACATCTCAGTGTAAATCAGCCATTGTTCTCGCCCTCTTTTCTCATCCTTGAGTCTCATTCACATCCTGACCCCTCTCTCCCACAGGGTGTTCTCAGCCTACATTAAGGAGGTGGAGGAGAAGCCCGGCCCCACTCCCTGGGGCAGCAAGATGCCCTTCGGCGAGATGCTGTTTGAGTCCGGAGGGTCTGGATCAGGTCAGGCTGCGGCTGGAGGCGGTGGGTGGGTGCACAGCGTGTGCTTCTCACACTCCGGCAACCGCCTGGCCTGGACCTCCCACGATTCCACCGTGTCTGTCGCGGAGGGCGGCAAGACCGGCACGTAAGAGAGGGGGACGGGGCAGCATACCTCTGTGCCTGTGTTTGTGTGTCCGTGTGCACTCTGACCTTTTGTTGTGACTCCACAGGGTGAGCAGCCTGAGCTCTGAGACTCTTCCTCTGCTGTGTGTCACCTTCATCACTGAGAACAGCTTAGTGGCAGCTGTGAGTATTCAACACATATATGAACATGCTGAACAGTTGGTAATTAACCGGTTTATTTTATTCACATTTGCTTTTTTGTGTGTGTGTCTGACTAAGTGTGAAATATATCTGCAATACTTATCAGAGGAGTTTGCACTTTACACAACCAACCTTCATCTAAACGCACACTTGCCAACCCTCTCAGTTTTCCCAGGAGACTCCTGTGTTTTTTTCCGCCCTCTCCTAGTTTCTTCCCAGGGTCACAAGTCTCCTGTATTTCTCCTGATTTCTGACACATTTTCACACCTTTTTCTAAACTTTTCGTTATCACCTGTACGGCGTGTATAAGCCTGTCCTGAGATGAGCAGAGAAATGGAGGGCACTAAGAGAAAGAAATATTCAAGCAAATATCAGAGGTCCTGGAAAAAAAGAATCCCCACTTCTTATGGAAAGTTTTAAAGAAAAGGGTCATCTTTTTGTCTAAGACTAGACAGAATAACACACCCTTAGAAAAACATTTGTTAAATTTTCATTTTCTGTGTTATTGTAATCAAATTTGAAATCGGATTAGGTCAGACTCCTGTTGTGTTTTCCAGTTAATAAGTCTCATTTATAGGTCACCTGTTGCCCAAAACTTGTACGTATTATTTTATTATTTTCATACTTTAGAAGTCAACAAAATGCAAGAAACAAACTCTTTGAAACTCACATTTTTCTGAGGGAGGAAACCCATAAAACCCTTGTTTTGGTTTCAGATTCCTCCCTAGTTTTGAGGTCTCAAGGTTGGCAATTATGTCTAAACCCTCACTCATTCAGTAAATCAGTTAGTGTTGACAAGTTATCTTGTTTTCACAGATTAGATGAGATATCCCAGTATGCTGAGTTTGATGTTCACATGTAATATTCATGTTTAATCTAATTGAGAGGGCGGGTTGTATAGTTATGAAGTCTAAAACATTCGATTAGTGTGGATAAGAAAGCAAAGCAGGTATAGATATTATTATTTAATTCACTCAGCTGCAAAAATCAGATTGAGAACACTCAGCTAAAGCAAGAGTATCTTACTTTAGCTGAACAGTGCCCCCTGTGGCTGCAAGTGTTAATTACAGGACAATGGCAAACAGAATTTCCCTTCCTTGTACAGTCATCAGTGAGACATCCTGGTGGCATATGAGTTTAAAGGCCCTGAACACATCCACATGTTTGGATTTATTTTGGCTAATTAGACCTCTGCTCAGGTTAATAAAATGCCAGGATGTGTGTGGTCAGTGAATTACATTCATAATGATAAAGGTGTAATGAGATGAGAGTGGTGGAGATCAAACAGACCTGAGAAGCGGTCGAGTCATCCATAATAAGATGTGTGCCGTAGGTTCCCGGAGCCTTTAAGACACCGTCCGCCCACATAACAACATTCATCAGGTTCTCACTGCCTGATTACACGTGGCAGTGAAATACAGTAATGAATGATGGTCCACAGGTGTTACAGATCTGGTAGCCAAATATGACCCATGACATAGACACATCTAGTAGGAATATCAATCTAAAGTTAGCTAACATAAGCCGCCACCATACTGATCATACCAGGCAAGATATGTCTACAGCAAAAAACCCTCTTCAATTTAAAAAGCATGCATTAAAGTAAATTTTTCTTTTATACAAGGAAGGATGTCCTGTTTTTTTTTTTTTTTTAAAGAAATATTCTTATTTTAAAGGGACAAATCACCCCAGAATCTACCTGTAGTGTTATCTATCTAATCTAGATAGTTTTGGTGTGAGCTGCTGATTTTTATCAGCTGTAGAGATGTTTGCCTTCTTTCCAGTATAATTAGGCACTCAGCTTGCAACAGCAACAGTAATGTCTCTTTCCAAAAATCATGAACGGATTACTCAAGATAATCCTCAGACCTTGTTTTTAGCAGTTTCATGTAGGAACCACTCTCTGTCTAGTTAAAAGAAAGTAGTTTGGGTAGATTATAACACAGAAAGAAAGTAGTTCTGGTAGATTTTACTGTATGAATAAAAAAAGTTCTACATGAAACTGCTCACAGCAAGATCTGTGGATTATCTTGAGTAATCAGGTCATGATTATTGTAAAGAGACATTGCTGTTGAGTATTTTTTCATTTGGTTCCAAATCTTCAAAAATCAGTAACTCACATGAACTGTCCCTTTAAAGCCACCAGCTGTATTCCTTTAAGTTTTTGACTTTGGTGCCTCCCAGTGGTACAGTAGTATTACAAAAAGCTAATGGGATGGGTTAAATGTAATGGCATTAAAATACTTTAAAAGATTCTGCACATAGCTTTTTTTTTTTTCCTAATTTATATTTTGAGATAACAACAAACAAAATCACAAGTAGCATCTCATATTACCAAACAGAATATCCATGTGCAGAATCATCCTGACTTCACCTTCATGTGTTTCTGTCCCTGCAGGGCCATGACTGCTACCCGGTGCTGTTTGTGTACGACGGTGCCAAAGGCAGCCTGACATTTGGTGGCAAGCTGGACGTTCCTAAGCAGGCGGCCCAGAAGGGCATCAGTGCCAGGGAACGTTTCCAGAACCTGGACCGTCGGGCCTCAGAGACCCAGAGCACCGATAAGGACCTGAACACGCTGCACAAGAACAGCATCAGGTGAGAGGAGGAAATAAAATACATACTTTATGTTGGGGGTGTAGATTAATCAGAACTGTTGGGTTTTATAATTAGGTGTATATTTTCGAGAGTTTTTACAGTTTTGTGTTTTTAATTTGTTTTTATTTTTTATTTAAATTTTAATTTCAGTTAGTTTCCAGAGTGGGTTTACTTGTTTCAGTTTGGTTTTTAACATTTAAAATATTTAATTAGTTCTTTTCAATATTACTTTTATTTCTTTATGATATAATAAAGGGTTATTTGTCAAGTTCGAGATTTAAGATAAGATGTTCAGAACAGTTATTGCGAAGGTGTTTGACTCCCAGTCTTAATAAACATAAACCAATGCCTTCTTAAACTGAAGACATTTTCTTTATATTTTTGTTTGACCTTAGTACACAATCTTGATTCAGTTAGATTTAGTTTTTTTTTTGTTTATTTCTTTTTTTCAGTTAACTGAAATGTTTTTAGTTCAGTTTTAGTTGACTATAATAACTTTGTTTCTGAGTCAAGAGTAAGTGACATTTGATTCAGAGATCTGAAAATATTTACAACAACATCATTTTTTATTTAGAGGCATGCATCATCATCTTCTCTTTTTTTTTTTTTGCAACATCACATGCTGGTGCACAGAGATTGACTTTTCGTAAACAATATTTCAGTGAAATCTCGGTGCTGGAAGGAGGAAGAAGCAAGTGTACCAAGTTCTGCACCACCGGCATGGATGGAGGAATGGGCATCTGGGATGTCAAGGTAACACACATCACACAAACTAAACAAGCTACACTGATGTGGTCAAATGTTTATTTATGTGGTATCTTGATGACATGATGTTTTCCCTGACATTATCCGAATATTTCAAACTCTTTTTCAGACTCTGGAGTCTGCAATGAAGGACCTGAAGATAGTCTGAGCTGAAGTTTACAGTACCGCGCACAAACTATATTAGCTTCTGGAGATATGAAGAAAACTGCTGCCTTATTACACAAAGCTTCTCTGCCCTATTTTAATCAGGTATTTTTTATGTAAAAGTTAAACGATCAGACTCGGGTCAAACAGTGTTTGTAATCCCTCTGCAGCTCTTTACTGGGCTTGTTAAACTGAACCGCTGTGTGAGGAGGAGGGACTGACCACAGGTCTGCAAGCGGTACTTAATGAGTTAGATTAGTTTAATCACAGAGAGCTCAGACGGAGCTGAATGCTTAAAGCAGAATTTTTATATTAATCATGATGAAAGGTTAAAAGCTTATGCTGGTCATAATATGCATTTAATAAATGATTGCTGTTACAGTACTCAATAATGTTTGGTTCATTACAGTGTGTGCATGTGTGTTTTGTCACATTCACCCAAAGCTAAAGCTTATTTATTTATTTATTTAAAATCTGGAGGTTTTAACAACATGAGGAAGTTGAGGTTCTGCCAGGGTGGTGCAGAACTTAGTGCATGGCAAAGTGGATGCCCCTATGTTACATAAAACAGGATAAAACACCCTCTTTGGTGCCCTTCTGGTGGAGAAAATGTGATGAAGTTCCCTTTTTCATATAATCTAAACCATGGATTGGAACTGTTTTACTGTAACTGCACCACAGCCTTCATTGCACTGGTAACGCCGCATACAGGTGGTCAACTTTTTATTTTTTTGCTCCTGTTTCTCAGGCAGCTTGAGTCTGCTACCAGCAGTTAATAAGCCATCTCAACTAGGGCTGCAACCAATTATTATTTTCATTATTAATGAATCTGTCTGATCAATCAGTTACTTGTTTGGTCCATAAAATGTAGCTGTGAGGTAGCTCAGTCAGTTTACTTGGCATGGGGAACCGGAGGACGGCGGTTCAAGTCCAGCATGAAGCACAGTGTGGAGTGTGGACTGGTAGCTGGACAGGTGCCAGTTCACCTCCTGGGCGCTGCGCTTTTGACTGTCCTTTAATTTCAGTTTTTAGGCAAAATGTAATGAAGGGATTCAGCATTTCTCCACCAGAATTATATCCTGGTAGTGTGGAGGAGGCTTTGAAACAGCATTTAGACCATCCTGTGGGAAGATAACATGCACAGAAACTCTAATAGAACGATTAAATGAATGAATTCAATGAGAAAAATTTCACAGGCTTTTTTGGTGGCAGAAATATATCAGGTGGGAAGGATTGTACTGGTGCAATCTGGACTCATGACATCAGAATGAGGGTTTATTGGTGAAATATGGCAGAAATGGAGGCAGTGACTGAACTGAAACTCCAGAGTGTGTGTTTTCAGAGCAGTGGGTTTTTGTTTCCAGGATAACAAGCTTAACTTTACACTGGCAGACAATTGACATTTACTACAAACAGCTGATCAACTTACAGTCCAGGACTCGTCGTTGCTTGTTATTGTCAGTTTATGATGCAGTGTTCCTGCAGCCTGCATGAGCTTCTCTGAGTCTGGGGAGGAGGTTGCAGGGGGACATGACTCGCTTCAGCCATAGACTATATATTGAATAGGATTTGAACCTATTTAATATACAGCATTATATACAATTGTCAAATATTGCTTCTTAAAGTCAACAATTTTGAATATTTCCTCCACCATTGTTCAATAGAGCCTATATCTGCCCAGTAAAAGTCCGACATCTCCATTCTATACATCCAATTTATAATGACTGTTAAAAAAAATTGAATTTGTAGTATATGGTATATAACCCTGGTGACATCACTCTGACATCATCTTTTTTTTTTCTTTTTGACTTGACAAAGCTCATCCAATATGGAAGAATATTAGGCCAGGCGTAAGGGGGAAAAAATAGCTTCTTTTTTTTAATTTTGCATTTTGTGAATAAAGTAAAAATGTCAAGAATAAACTATTTGTATTATTGCCAGGCATATGATTTTTTTTTCTTTTTTCTTTGTATTTTAAGAATGAAGTTGAAATGTCAGAAAGAAAGGAATATTCTCTGAATACAAAATGAATAATTATAGTAAAATTAATCTCCTCTGAATTAGTTAATTTTTTCATGCCTGGTACCAAAACTGAAAGTTTTATTCTTGATATTTTGACTCTACTGTCAAAAACCCCCTAAACTTTTTCCTCTGATTTTTTTCTGCCTTATATCTGGCAATAATACCGACATATTCTAGACATTTCAACTTCTTCTCGAAAATGCAATATAAACAAAAAATCCCGTTATGCCTGACACTAATAGTCTTCTGCACCTCCAGAGCCACAGAAGAAATTACAGCTGTTTTCATGAATAATTCCGCAGACTGCTCCTTCAGATACCGTTTCTTCATCGCTGAAAACGATAATAAATCATATAACCATCATCTTCATATTATATCACCAACGAGCCGCCAACTGCGCGTCTGCAGCTCCACCTACAGGCGGGAGCAGGAAGCGCAGACAGAGAAAAATCGGCAGAGACTTGCAGCCATGAATCAGTCGCTCACAGAATGATGTGGCAGCCCTCAGTGATGAAAAACAAGCCTCCTCACAGAGTCGTGATGAGGTGAACCGGAGCTCCAGCAGCAGAGACACACACACACAGAGAGACAGACCACCAACATCAGCACCTCCTCCATCACCCTCTCCTCTGAGACCTCACCATCCCCGACGCCCACACTTCCGGACTGGAGCCTCTGGAGGCAGCTGGGCTCGGGATGAATCCGTCCGTCTCCCGGTGCTGCCGCTGCCGCCGCCGCCGCCGCTGCTGCCGCTGCCGCCTGAGATGAGGAATCAGGCGACGACGTCGATGCTCGTTACGTTACATCCGAGCCTGAACGTTACAATCTGATCAGAGCCGATCAAATCAAATCAAACCAAACCGCGGCGGCTGTTTCGCTCAAACACTCAGAGGATTCAGGCTTTAGCCATTCTGTCTGTCTGCTGTCAACTGTTGCTGATTTCCACTGTAAATGAATCTAGTAAGGTAGGTGACATCATTTCATCACGTTTTATGCCGATGATTTTATAATTTGTTATTAGAAGACGGTGATAAATTAGAAATATTCATCATAGTGATTTTAATGATGATTTTTGTGAGAATGATGGTGGTGAGGAAGAGGATGCTGAGGATGAAGGAAGCATTTGGGATTAAAAAAAAAAAAGTCAACATTTACATTTCAACATAACTGATGATGTAATAGTCTTGTAGCCCAGGGTTTGTTTGCTTGACAAGCATTATTATTAACACACACACATACATACATACACACACACACACACACACACACACACCTGCCTCTTCCCTCCTCCTCCTGCTCCTCATCAACATCATCATCATCATCTTGCTGTCTCTTCAGTCTTTCTGTGTGTCAGTCTTTCTTTAAACACTCATCAGACCAAACACAAATCCTTTTCTTCTTCTTTGACTTGTATTTGGTCTTTGCTTTGGCTCTGGGTCCGGGTCGTCATGGTGAGGTCAAACAGAGCTGCACCTGAATTATTTTCATTCCCAGTTCATGTGCTGGCTGCTTTCTCGATTGTCTCATCTGTAAAATGTCAGAAAACGGGACGTAATGTCCATCACAAGTTCCCAGAGCTCTGGATCACATCCTGTTTGTCCAGAGCCCAAACATTCATTCAATTTACACTGACATAAAACAGCAGCAGCAGCAAATCATATTATATGTGCATCTGGAACAGTATATTTTTGGTATTTCTGCTTGAAAATCAATGGAAACAATTATTCAATTATCAAAATTGTTTTAAATCGAATGCAGACCGTACTGATAAGTCGGAATGACCAATACTGGATTTTTTTTAGGGTGATGCCAATAAAGATATCAGGAGGTAAAAAAGTCCTGACATTAATATATGAGCTGATATTGCAACAAGTCCTTAAATGTACTTAATTAACACTTGTAACAAAGATGTGTAATGGAGTCAGGATATTTTACAGCTGCCCAAAATGACATCATGGTGCTGAAACTGGTATTTCTAATAATTAGAAATTACTATAAATAAAATCTAACTTAAACCATCAAACTTAGACTAATTAGAAATATTAATCACAGTAATTTTAATGATAATTATTATGAGAATGGTGGTGGTGAGGAAGAGGATGCTGAGGATGAAGGATGCATTTGGGGTTTTTTAAATCCCAAATGCATCCTTCATCCTCTGCATTTAAAGTTGTTGACGTTTTTAAAGTCAACATTTAAAAAGTCAAATGATTCTATAAATCTAAAACATAAAATAAGTTTTAAAAAAATTAATTTTGGCATATATCAGGCAACATATACACCAGTGTGGACCAGTCTCGTTATGGTAGACCAATATCGGCCAATAATATCAGTCGATCAATATATCTGTCTGGCTCTAATGTTGAGGCCTTTTAAATCCAAATGTTTTCTGTTCTTCATGAGCAAAATCCCCTTTGTTTATCCTTAAAATCAGATAGAAAACTGTTTCGTGTGTTCACTTTGTTGTCATGATATAGACTGAAGCTGCAGGCAAATTATCACAGTGAAAATTTATTGACTATAATGTGAGTTGAGCTTCTATATTTTAACTGCTTTAAGAATATGAGATCATTGGAGAAGGTGGGAGGTGATCACGTTTATATGTATTTTGCTGGAAAATATGAAAAGTGTTGCTTTGTTTGCACTTTTTTCTTTATTTAAATCTTTACATTAGAGCTGAAATTATTTTTTTTAATTCAGACAAGATATTATTGCTTTTCTGGGTTTTTTGGGGGGGGGGTTCTGGATGTTGGTCACACCAAACTTGGCTTTTGAAAATTAATCGATTATGATGATCATCATTTTAGCCACACCTCCTAATCACACTGCCTATGCACGGCTCTATTATTTTGTACTCAAACATGCGATAAAGTCGACTATAAAATAGGGCTACAACTAATGGATGTTTTCACAATTTATTTTTTAGTCTTTAAAACATCAGATTAGAGCACCAAGAATTTTGATAATCAGTTTGAGTAATTTTTGAAAGGGAACAAAAGTCAAAATCCTAACCCTTAAATATGAATATTTTCTGGTTTCTTTACTCCTTTTTGACAGTAAACTGAATATTATTTGAAGAATTAACTGTAGTCCTACATCTGATAATGAAAAATGCCTGCGAAATGGTTGCAGTGCATCAGAGGTTCCATCTTCACATTGCTTGTTTTGTCAGCTGTCTAAAAAGGAAATATATTTCATTTATAGTGATATAATAAAGAAAACAACAAAAACAGCAATAAAAACAACAAATACTCACATTTAACAACATGACACCTGAGAATATTTGTCATATTTGCTTGATTTGACCTAAAACTGGTAATTTATTATCAAAATTACTGCAGATTAATTTTCTGTTGACAAATTTTCCTTCCTTTTACTAATATAATGCATGCATGATAAACTGTAGTTGCACAAGGAGCATGCCCTGCCTGACCATAAAACAGGCTGTGATATTAATTTACAGTTCAACATTAAGTGAACGGAGGTTATGGTCTTCATGGTCCAATGACGCTGAAGCAGAACGCGTCCCTTCTGTCCATCCTGCTGTCGTACGAGAGGAGTTCTCGTGATGTTTCTGCAGCTCTGCTCCTCTCTGTCCAGTCAGTGTGTCTCTGCCCGCCTGGCCTCTGGCCTGCTAATTATCAGCCAGCTTGATAAAGTCATTAATGACCCGGCCAAGCCTGCTGGGCCTGGCACACACACACACACACACACACACACACACACACACACACATATCAAAGAGAGAGTCAGTCAGACAGGCAGTGTGTGAGGCCAGTGTTGGATGGAGGGCGAGGAAGCCTTTTTATTTAGGACAGGACGGTGTGTTTCTGGGCTGTGTCAGTTAGTATTAATAACTCTTAATGAGTGCCGCTCTAAAAACAGCTGCTTAAGGAACAGGAGCGTAATGTCGAAGAAAGAGAAAAGAAAACACGAGGCACATTTGTTGAGATATTTTTCTCCATGATTGTCATTATGAGAGGTGAATTTTGAGCCTTGTATCAGCACTACTTCTGTTTTATCTCCTGTGTCTCAGTACACTCTTAGAAATAAAAGAGTTCTGAAGAAACCTTTTTTGAAGAAGGGTTCTTTGTAAGACTAAGAGCCTTCTCATCTGAAGAAAGAGTTCTACAAAGATTGTTGAAATCCTTGAAGAACCCTTTTGTCGAGGATTCACCAAGGGTTCTTTGTAGGATAAGATCAGATAGAACTTTATTAATGCTGTGTGAAATTCTTGTGTCAGATTGCTCCACAAATCATAGTAGCATAAAAATAACAACAATAGAGTATCAAATATAAAATGAAATCTAAAATATAAAGTGTATAAGGAGTAAATACAAAGAAACGGCACCTAGTAGAATAACAATACCAGTAAGATAAGTTAAGTACAATAGGAACCTAAAACAGAAAAAAATAGTATTGGCAGTTACATTGAAAAGTAATATTGGCAGTGATACTGAGAAGTAATAAAAAGTTAGATTGCACCAGATAATATATGTGAAAACAGTACATGATATTAAACTTAACATAATATAAAAGGGTTCTCAGTAGAATGTCCTAAACTAATTTTACCACCTCGAGCAGAAACACCCGGTCAGTATTAAACTGAAAATGTTTTTTTCACTATTTTTTAACGTCATCAAGTGTACCCTAAAATATTGTCGAGCCCTGTTGCTAGTCTGAACAGGACCTCCAGAGAGGGTTCTTTCATAGATGGTTCTAGGTATAACCCTTTATGTTGGGTTCTAGGTGGAACTGTCTGAAAGGGTTCTACCTTTAACCTTTATAAAATGTTATGCCAGCAGCCAAAAAGGGTTCTCATGTAGGGACAACTTTTATTTCTAAGTGTGTAGCTACAGAGGGATCAGGAGTCTCATATATACATGATTTAAAAAAAGGTTTTCGCTGATGTGTGGGAGGAACACATTACGTTCTACTGTTTCACACTGTTTCACAACAACACAGAGATATTAGATTTAAGGATAATGTCACTCTGTATGGACTGAAATGTTTGCCAATTTCTGTGGGCAGTTTTATCTTTTCCCCTGAGGAGATGACGCATAACCGTACAGTTTGATGGATGTTAATATGTATGTTTGATGATGATGATGATGCTGACTGTTTGATCTTTGGTGTTTGTACCTTTAGTGAGATCTGAAAGATTTAATTTATTGTCCCATGCACAAAAATTCATATGAATGAATTTTTAATTTGAGAGGTATTCCCTGTGATAGCTGCTGCTTTCTCATTCTGAGTCCCACCAATCTTAGAACAATGTGTGTGTCTTTGTGTGTCTTTGTGTGTGTGTGTGTGTGTGTGTGCATGCGCGAGTGTGTGTGGGTGAATGTGTGTATGTAAGAGACAGAGACATCACTAAATCTAGGTCTCTTATGAAATCTGGCTCTGCAAGATGCAGCATAAAAACAGGGAGGGGTTGTGGTTTGTGAGTGTATGTATGTGTGTATATATGTGTGTGTATGTGTGTGTTTTGTGTGTCTGCATGGACGTCTTTGTCCATTGCCTTCCTGCATGTTAATTTAATCATCGTGAAGCAGAGAGCAGACATGGTCGGGGAACAGGAGAGGGAGATGGAGGAGATGAGCGAAGAAAGATGAAAGAAACGAGGAGTTTTCTGGTGTGGAAAAAAAAAAAGAGGAAGACAATCCCTGCTCGGTGGTTTCCATGACAACAGTGACATCACTGATGGAGTGCTACCTCCTGAGCTGTTTGTTTGGGGTGTCTGTGAAACATGTTTGTCCTCAAAGGAATAGATTTGAGTTTATCTATACACAATATGCATGTGTGTTTGTCTGTGTGTGTGTGTGTGTGTGTGCGTGCACATACAGGCACATCTACATCAACACATGTGAATTGTTTATGAAAGAGATCATCATGACAAACCTCTGGTTCAGTCAGTCCGTGGTTACCCACTGTTGCCAGGCAACAGCAGTCATGGCAACAAGTTGAAGCATGATCCAGCGTTGCTAAGCGAGAGGACAGGATGGAGTGAAACTGTGTGAGCACCACTGAGACACGAATGCATACAAATACTAAAGATGTTCCACATAGTTTTAGGACATTAAAGGGATAGTTTGGATTATTTGAAGTGGGGTTGTATGAGGTACCTATCAATAGTCTGCGTATTGGCTAACCGCTGGTCTGCATTCTCCCCGAAGCAGAGAGGAGTACCAGCAATGTTCTGCTGTGGGCAGGGTCAGCAGCAAAACAAAAGGTCCACCTAAAAGAATCAATATCAGTGTAAGTGTACGCTATATTTAGAATATTTTCACCGCTTTCATTTGCCGTCAGACAGCCCTCTCTGATGGGAAAATGCCATTATAAAAGCCAAATATTGAGTTGCTGGTCTACCGCTGCCACCATCAATTATTATGTTTGTGTGACTGTGTGGCGTCTGTGTTTTAAAAGGAGTCCCACACTAACACAAATGAACTAAGTGATTGAAGCAGCAGTAGAGCAGCAACTTCCATGTTCTGCAAAGTCAAATTACTGATTTCGTAAATTGAATTTGGTTGGTTTGGAGAGAGCGATGTTTGGCTTGGATTAATGGCTGTTTACCCCCAGAAAAGGCTGTCTGAAGGTAAAAAGGTGGAAATATTCTTAAGCAGACCTTTTCTTAGTAGCTGAAATACCCTTCTTTGCTGACCCTGTGTACAGCAGTGTATTGCTTCACTTCCGTCCTGATGTGTTTCCTTGCTTCTCCAACATGGGGGCGTGCCGTGCCACCTAGTGTAGGTAATTCACCAACTATCAGTAAGTACATAATTAAAACCCCACATGAAATTATTTGAACTATCCCTTAAAGAAGAAAAAAGTGTTAAAAAAAATGACCAAATGAAACACTTATCATTCATGAGTTTCATTTTTTAAAACTGATTTATTATTCAACTCATACAATATCATGAACATACAAATCAGACATGCATACACACTTACACTCATTTTTAATCCCTATTTTTTTATTTCTTTTCTGAGCATTGTTATTGAATTATTCTTCTTTACTGATGCATAGATCCGTAACACCAATGAATTGAACATTATACATATACAGTAATTATAGTATTTGTGAAACATACTTTTTGGCTTATTCATGTGGAAAAAAACAAACAGATGAACAAAAAACAAGCGTACCTGGAATAAAAATAATAATAAATGACAATAAAAACAATCAAATTAAAATAGAGAAAAAAAGAGGTGACTAGAGATCTGGCGTTGAATGTGTTTATCGTGACCGCCTTTCAACAAATCTGTTTGTTTTCAACTGTAATCTGTAATTAACATGTCAAATCTCTGTCCATCATATTCCAAATCCTGCTTTTAACTAAAGAAATCGATAATATTGTTGTACATGTTTGTTTTTTTAATTATGATTTTAATTATCTTCAGATCTGATAGGGTGTACAGCATGTCTCATTGTTGCATGTAGCCAAAACTAATGTCTCATTGCAGATTTTAGTTCAGACATGAAAAATTGTTAGAAGTCTGTGACACTAATCTGTTCATTTGTGATGCTTCCAGGTTTATGAACAACCGCGTTCCTCCTAACAAGAGATACCAGCCCACAGAATATGAGCATGCTGCCAACTGTGCCACGCATGCGGTGAATGCACTCACACACACACACACACACACACACACACACACAAGCACTCACAGACCGCAGAAGTGATCATTAACATGAACAACACACAGATGAAATGACACACTCAGTGAAAGCAGGAAAAAGGATCCAGCAGTATTACATAACAGATTAATGAGAGACACCTCCAGATTGATTTTTTTTTTTCTTTTTTTTAAACTACACCTACATCAGGCATTTCATGTCAGTTTATATCCTGCGCGTTTGTCTGTTTGTATCTCATGTTTCATTTATGTGATGAATTCATTTAGTTATGGATAATCCCCAGCCTGCTGGGCAGCTCGGTGTTGCACTTCCAGTCGGAGGACCAATGGGAGCGGCTGTCGGCCTGGGTGTACGGGGCGGGGCTCAGCTCGCTCTTCATCATCTCCACCCTGTTCCACACTGTGGCCTGGAAGAAGAGCCACCTACGGTACACACACACACACACACACACACACACACACACACACACACACACACACGTTTCATCACAATATTTGGACTGGATTGTAACATTGCAGATGATGAATATGGTTAGAGCCTCTGGAAACACAACAATCCATAATAGCTTTCTAACATGTAATTTAGGATCTTAATAATAAGCAGGAGGCAATTTGAAGGATGAAGAAGGGGGATGTCTCCCGTGTTAGAAAAATGACCAAATCTAATCCCCTCTCTCCATCCCCCAGTAGCAGAGAGGGGCAGAGGGGTTTTTAGTTGAACTAATTAGTTTAGTCTGTCTGACTCATTGATCTTTTATCGGACTGAGGTATGTGACAGTCAGAATCTATGGCCCTAATCGTGGCTCAGAAATATCAGTAGTCTAACCATGTTGTGTATTGATAAATCCATGGCGCTGTCCGTGGTGCTGAAGTAGCAGAAAGGGTTCGTAATTGTGACTTTTTCTCTCAGTCCCACCCTTCTGTCCGTTTCATCTTAAAAAATACCGAACTAAAACAGTCATTAATGTGAGTGTTTGCTACTCTTGGGTTGTCTACTAATTGTCTACTGATAATAAACATCTAAAAATTATTAAAAGATTTGTTTTAATCCAGATTCAATATATTGTCACTGAAGTCCCCTTTCAGTCATTTTGCATCCTTGTGAGATCAACCTGAAGAAACTTTTTGAACACGCCTGTCAAGGCCACTGAGACTGTTGCAGGCAGAAGAAGCCCCGCCTTCCCCTCGGGCTATAAAACACCCTGCAGAGTCTCATCTCCTCAATCTTTTTCTCCCCAACCCTTTCTTCTTTTGTCGTGCCTCGGCCCACATGCATCTTCCAACCTCTAGATTTACCAGTACCAGAACCACTAGCTCTTCAATCTTTTTACGCTTCACCTTTCTTAACCTGACCTCAACAGAAGCCTTGCTAGCGACTGAACTGTCCGTCAGTAGGTGAACTCACTCCTTATCCTGGATATCACTATCAAGGATTGTTTCTGTGCTCTGCATGTTTAGTTTGCTAACAAGCTGCACTCCCTGCCGTTTAGCCTCACAAACAAAAACCCCATTCCTACACCCATTTAGCACTTGCTAACAACTTGCCTGTTAAGGATGCTAACTTGCAAAGTAGGAACAGCTTCAGAAAATAAGAAATGCTCTCCTAGCAGGTCTAATAATGCTAACATAGCTAGGAAGTAATCCCAAATATTGCCCATCCCTGTTTTTCTGCACTGATATTGGGTTGGAATTGGATGGGGTTATGCTTGGACATTTATTAAGAAAATTACACAATTAATTCCACAAACACAATCCTTAAAAAAATGATGTCAGTTGCTTCAGTCAAAAGGGTGCAATAAAATGTGTCGGCTCCTGCTTAATCTGACTCTTTGAGTCTGAGCCAGTTCATCAACGGGGAACTGAAACCATCGTAACACTCCAGACTCTTTTGATAAAAAAACAGTCATTTTATTTCATAGAACACAACACAGGTTTTGCTGATCTACATCTACATCTTTAGGATCCAAGTAAAATGCTGGAACATCAAAAGTCACACAATAACACAAACGATTGAGGCAGCAGTAGACCAGTAACTCCCATGTTCTGGGATGCAAAATTTTTATCAAAGGAGTCTGGTACAAAGAGAGCACAGGGTTTGCTGCTTTAGTTCCTCATCAGAAAAGGCTGTCTGAGGGCAAAGTGATGAGAATTTTCTTCATGTAGCTCTGATTTTTTTAAAGTGTCTAGAATACATTTTGTTGCTGCCTCTGTCTACAGCAGTGCATTGCTTAGCTTCCTACACCAGCACCCCTGAGAGAGATGTCAATCAAAATGAGACCTGCCACACCCACACAGTCTGAGAAATGGTCCAAACAGCAAAAATGAGCTGTTGTTTGAACTGGGTTTTCTAATAGTTGTGATTGTTTAGTTTCACTCCCGTTTTTGTAGATGCTTCATGAGACTCTCAACTTTGATGTCATATATATTTTTACTATTTCGAGCCAAATATCTAGAGGCATTAAAAGATTTAAGAGGAGTGCATGTTACCTTTTTACTGCAGAGAGTCACAGTGGAACAAATGTATATCCCCTCAGTTCAGCTTTGTTTATGTGATCTGAAACACACCGATGCTACATGTATGAACAGTGTCACTCAGTTGTCATGCATGTCTCTCTGCAGGTCTGTGGAGCACTGTTTCCACATGTGTGACAGGATGGTGATCTACTTCTTCATCGCTGCCTCCTACGCCCCGTGGTAAGCAAACTAGCCTGCTGTGTGTGTGTATGTGTGTGTGTGTGTGGGGTGAGTGTGTATATGCAGTGTTAGCAGTTATTTGTTCCTGTCCGTGCTTCACCAGGCTGAACCTGCGGGAGCTGGGTCCCTGGGCGTGTCACATGCGCTGGTTGGTGTGGGTCATGGCCTCTTTTGGAACCACCTACGTCTTCTTCTTCCATGAGAGGTCAGTTCATACATACAGTACATGCATTTAATCGTATTCATTGTTTCACTGGTGTGACAAAATGATCTCAACTCAAAGCTCTACTTACAAGCTTTTTCTGATCTTACAAGTGCATCCAATGATCTCCCTGGAGCTGGATCAGGTGTGACCAAAGTGTAGGGATACATCAATGTGAGGTTCTCTCCCCGAAATACTTAATAACTTTAGTGCTGATCTGATATCGATGTCCTTTTCTCAAAAAAATTAATGGGACAGTTCACCCCAAAATCAAAACCATGTATATTTCTTCTTACCCGTAGTGCTGTTTATCCCTCTAGATTGTTTTAGTGTAAGTTGCCAAGTTTTAGAAACATCATCTTATTATCCAACACTCAGAAGGAGGTGTGCATCTACTCATGGACAAGAGGCTTGTGTTCATAACAGCACAGAAAGTAAACATTAATGGCGTCCTACTCAGCTGAGCACAAACCTCTCATCCATGAGTAGATGCACGCTTCCTTCTGTATGGTTATTTGGTTGGTGGGTGTAGTAAGTAATTTCTACATGAGACTACTCAAAATAAGGTTGGTAGATTATCTTGAGATATTGCTGTTTATCAGTTTTTGAAAGAAAAAAAAAACAGATTGGCACTTTAAGCACCACAAGCTGAGTGCCATCTAGTTCCATCTATCTGCAAAACTGAGCAACTCACACCAAGACAATCTGAACTAATAAATAGCACAGGTAAGACGATGCTAAAAACTACAGTGGCTGTGAAGTCAGAACTTTTAGCAAGTGCCATTCCTGGAAGAAAACTCAGAAAACGCTAAGTGGACTGGTGAGTTGACATTATTTTGTCCCAAGGGTAAGAATAATCTTCCCTGAAATCTCCCATTCTGTATCAGGTATAAGATCATGGAGTTGATCTGCTACACGGTAATGGGAGTTTTTCCTGCCTTGGTCATCCTCTCAATGGTGAGCTCGCTCATTCAGTCTCATCTGTAGCCTCTGAGGTTTTGTCATTTCCGTATTGTAACGTCTTTAAAACTTATGCTTCTTCCCAGCCGGAGCAGTCGGGGCTGTGCGAGCTGCTGGTGGGCGGAGCCTGCTACTGTCTGGGGATGGTCTTTTTCAAAAGTGATGGCATCGTCCCATTCGCTCACGCCATTTGGCACCTGTTTGTGGCCATGGGAGCAGCCATACACTACTACGCCATCTGGAAGTACCTCTATGCCCAGCCACCCAATCAGGTCCAGACCTCCAGATGACATCAGCGCTGACCTCACAGGAAGTGGCTCCTGTGTTTGAGCAACTTCAAGGGGATGATGTGAGCTGTGTCCTGCTTCAGATGCTGCCTCCTTTGGAAAGCAAGTAGGCTGAACATCCTGCCAAAATAAGACGGTATAGCCTCACAGTGACAAAAACTAACTAATGGTGCGTTCAGGTGATCCTCGTCAACTCATAAAATCAAACAAATCACCAGGAAGTTGCACTCAGCCGGCAAAGTTGTAACAATACTAAGAGTCTACAGCCATGCTAGCTGCTCTGTAAGGTTGTTCTTGCCTAACATGCTGATTTTTCAATGATTAAAAGTTTCTTGATTAACACTAAACATAAACTATAGCTGAAGCTGATGGGAATGCAAAAGTAACAAGTTACATTTAATCCTGAGAGGG
The DNA here is from genome assembly GCF_056507025.1 of Lutjanus erythropterus. Taxonomy (NCBI): domain Eukaryota; kingdom Metazoa; phylum Chordata; class Actinopteri; order Lutjaniformes; family Lutjanidae; genus Lutjanus; species Lutjanus erythropterus. Next base: position 10,362,066 of record NC_139319.1, read on the forward strand.
AAATCAATGCCTGTATGGACCTAATATCATGGAAATATATCCAGTAGTTGTGGACACCTTTAATTTAGAAACACAGATGTGAAATTTACAGTGGTGCTAACGGCTTGAGGGTTAAGCCAAGTCACTGAGATACATAATCTGGAAACCATCCATCCAGTGTTTTTCAGTGGATAAGTAAACACACTGGTGGCCCAAGAGGGAAAATATTTCATGGTAATCCATCCAACACCTCTTGAGATATTTCAGTCTGGAGCAGAGGTAGACCACTGGACTGGTTGACTTGCATAAGACCATTAGCATGGGTAAAGAACCGGTGATCAAACTCAGGCAGGTTTAATGATAACTGAGTTTACAGTACTGGTTGTGATGCAGAGTCCGCCACCAGTTTTAAACAATATGAAATGGTCTAAATAAAGAAACAAATTGTGTCTAAAATGTTTTTTTGCTAAATAAATTTAAATACCTGGTACAAAATGGCTTACATATAGCTCTACACCTTGATGCCACACCAGATTGCTAACAATAGCTAACTTAAGATGTGACTATATGTCGCTTTTACAGGTTGCCCAGCAACATATTTTAACCATCTTCAGAATGTGGTTTTCTCTTCAACATAGAAGAGCCTAACACATAGCATAGGTCACAGTCCAATAAAAAAAAAAACAATTAACCAAATTGAAATCTAAAGCCTGAGATTAGAAATTCAATATATGACAATAAATACACAGCTGGTCCAGTAAGTTTACAGCTCCTGGTCATGCACAAGCTGCGTTGCTATGGATACGTGTACTATATGTGTACTGTTGGGGTAAATGCCCGTTTTGAAAGGATAACAAAACTTTCTCAAACGCGGACAAACACAGATTGAAGATGTCAAAGCTGCCCAAACATCTCCAAAGAATTCCAAAAAAGGACAGACAGCCATGGTACACCAAACAAATTGATCAATATTACTTAAATATATATTAAATATGCTGCGATTATAAACATATCAGGGCAGATAGCATGAACAACACTGGCTTTTGTGTGACTAATAACAGCCTGACCTCAAACACCTGGTAAAAATATAGCGTGATACTTTATGACTTTGTGAGTAGACGAGGACATTTGAACGCACCGTTAAGCAATTGTAGGATACTGTGGTGGATACTGGAAAAATCACACCAAATGGGTGAAAAGTGAAGGCTGCGTTTGGACCTTCCAGCCCGCTGTGACAACTCTGCACTTCAAAGGAGGCAGCCTGTTAACTGGGACGCGGCCTTTGGTTTTTGCTGGTCCAGTTTAGTTCAGTTTCAAGTTATTTGTTCAGGAATTTTTTGCTTTCATTCCAACGATCAGGGGTTCAATTACTATTCTTGGAGATTTCTCTCTCTGCGGTGCACGTCCAGATTCAGTGTTCAGAAGCTGAATTGGAGGCATTGTCTTATTGTCGAGAGGAGGACAATGTTTACAATTAGCTGACTCGACTATCATAATTACTTTTAGGATATTATTTAAAGTATTATTATCATCATTAACAGGAAGTGCCGTTTTGGTTTAAATATATTTAGGAGGTTGCAACATCAGTAATTTACTATTTCAATTCAGAGCTCTAGATAGTATTATTACTGTTATTGTTATTATTAGTTGTGCTATCTACACTGTAGAACACTATATGGTTTAACAGCGGTTGCTTCAGTCGGTGATTTACTGTGATTTCCAAGTCACGCATGACTGTAGAATGATCTTTTTTATGTTGAACATACAGATATTCACGGTTTTAGTCTCTGAGACTTTACCTGTGTGCTTCCACATTTATTATCAGGCTCTACACGGTAGATTATCAAGCATAATTACTGAATTCTAATAGTTTACTGTTGTTGATTAGGTTTAGTAAGTGAAGATGTCATCAGTACGATTTATACAGTATATATTTATCAATGACGTACAGTATATGTTTATTTCATCTATATTTTCTTCTAATGTATTTATGGTGTCAGCTGATTATCTTCATCATCTTCAACCTAACGAATGGACCCATTTGATAGAGTTTGTTACACGGTTGAACCTCAGAAGAGAAAAACCACTGTCTGACTCAGCACTGCCAGAACTGACTGACTTACTGCCGTAACCGATAGCACACTACTACCATATATACATCTCACACTTGAAAGGAAACTGAAGCTATAGTATTGTTGAACAATCCGGCCCAATATTAAGGCATCTCAGGTGTGTGTGTGTGCGTGCGTGTGTGTGTGTGTGTACGCTTGCGTGTGTGTTTGTATGTATCCTATAATATCTGACTCCCATGAATCCAAAGCCTCTAATCGGCTGAGTCTATGTTTACACATCAACGCATGTACCTTGAACACATAAAAAGTATATTTGAAATATGTATGTACTCTCAGTGTTAAGCTGTATGTGGTGGCACACGGTTTATTGGACGAGCTTGTGATAAATGTGGCTGAAGGACCAAAAGGTCACACGGTCTAATATTTAAAGGTGTAAAGTACTTTCTTGAAACCTCTGCTCCTATTCAATGTATTTTCACTGCTGTCTGTCTCTCAGGATTTGGATCATTTGGGCTTAAATGCCTGTGAAGCCACATTCAAGGACCACTAAAGCCGCAGCGATGAAAATCTGCATACAGAATCAAATAGCTGTGAAGCTGCTTTCTTTAATGCTGGCGCCGCTCCACACAGCTTCGCTTGCTTACTCACAGCCCCAAGTAGGGCAGCAGCCCCAAAACTTTTCTCCTTTACGTGTGAGTGATATTTACAAAGTGACCGAACAGGAGAACACTTTAAATAGATAGTTCGGATCTTCTGTAGTGGTGAGGCGGTTATGTAGAGTCAGTGTACTGCCAACAGTAGATGGAGGTCGGCATGCCCTCGGTTTGGGGAAGCAGCAGTACGACTGGTGTAGAGAAGCCAAGCAATGAACTGCTGTGGACAGGGTCGGCAGCAAGCTATGTTTAAGCCACCATGGGCAAAATCAATAATTTTACCTCGCATAGCACGGGAGCTGTTGGTCGACTGTTGCCTTGATCTGTTAGAGCGTTTGTGTAATTGTGTGACTTCAGTGTTCAAGTTACACAATAACACAAAATCACTAACAGAACAAGGCGGCAGTAGACCAGCAACTCACATTTTCTGCAAAGGAAAAATGACTGTTTTTGCCACAGGAGTCTGGTGGCTTTGGAGAGAGCGATATTTGGCTCATATAACAGCTCAAGGTTAAGATAAAAAAGTAAAAATATTCTAGATAGAAGACGAATTTCTCTTAAAGGAGACAATATCCAATCCTATATAGTGTAAACTTAAACTGATATAGATTTTCTTATAGATTTCCCTGCTGATCCTGTCCACAGCAATATATTGCATAGCTTCCTGCTGCTTCTTCAAACTTGGGGCGAACCAACCGGCGTCTACTGTAGGTAAAACTCTGACAATGGATAAGCACCTCACACAACCCCACTTCCAATAATTTGAACTATCCCTTAAAAGCAGATAGAAATTGATGTACAATATTACAAATATTACAGCAGGAGATATGTTTGTAGATTATGAAAAAAAAAGAACTATAAATGATTTACATTTAGGTTTGCAATAAAATACACTGTGATAAACCCATATAAATGAATTTGTTTTCATTTAAGCAAGTGTAGTTCTAAAGTAAGAATATACACTTTCATTTCAAAACTTCATAATGTTCATTCCTCACTAACTAAAGATTTTTTGTAGTGAGAACTTACCAACCAGCACATAAATGCATCATTATGCTCTATGGGTCCAAAAAGAAAATCATCTAGTGACAAAAGAAAAAACAACACCAGAATTCAAAAAAATGTATTCACAATGTTTGATCTCTGACCAACAAACACACCAAGGTTAAAATTTATCTGACATCTTTGATATTAGCATTGTTACATATTTTCTTTTTTAATCATTATGAAGTAGTAATTTATTAAATACGGATTATTGTGGGGATTGCATTAGTGCCACTGTGGATATCTCTGCTTGGAATGAAACTCTTCAGATATATTCTTGATTTAAGAATACCTTTTAGTATTTGTACACTAAAAGTGTTTACTTGAGCCTCTGAGAAACACCAAATGATTGAGCATTTACTGGGCTGGAGTTCTCGGGGGTGTATTATAACCTATCATAGCCAGTATTTTGACTAATGCGGGTTTGATGACGGTGAGATGAAGTATTTGAGGATTTGCCGTGTGTCTGTCTTGTCTTGGTTATTATTATATCTGTCTCATTCAGACATACAGTGCCCACCTGACTTTGTATAGAGTTTTATAAAGTCTCCATGAAGCCTTCATGGACCCTCTGTACATTGTTTATAGACGCTCTGTGATTGTGGAGCTGCTGACTCTGTTCTCAGTGCTGCTGGTGTTTTCTTTACGGTCGTACGGGACTGATTATATTATCTCTCATGTTCTTTTTCTCTCTAGTTTTCATATTGGTTTATTGTGTCCGTGGTGCTTTTGTGCTGTGATAAGCCTATATGATGCCAACAATGCTTTTATCTTTTCTATTTCTCTTGTAATAAAAAAGTTTTTTCATGCAGTATATCCTGGACTCTGCATTTTATATTATTTCACCTCTTTGGTAAAACAACGTTTTGTCTGCAGACACTGTTGAAGATAAAATTGCAGCAGTTTTACGCCAGGTATTTTTTAAAAAATCATACAATGAAATATAAAGATATATTTGGATGCTGTACATTGGAATTAATATTTTAACCATTTTCAGCCTATTTCGATTCAACTAAGCTTTCATGTCAAGGAAACTAAAGAGAATCAAGTATAAGGGTTTTGTTCAAGAAAATGTAGCATCACACCTTATTAGAGAAGAAATGAATAAAAAGAGGAGATTTAAGTTAATCAGTCTTAATTATTAATGATGAAGGGCGATGCACCTATTTGTGAATATGAATACAGACCATGTGTGTGTTAGTGAGCATTTTTGTCCCCTTAAAGTGGGACTGTGTAACGTCTGCAGTTGTTCAGTTTTGTTTCACCATCATCCAAATAATGGCTCCTTCTGTCATCAATCCATGTTAATGAAGACTTCCTCAGTGCAACACAATAGAAAACTTTTATTTATCCATTTATTTTTATTCTATTACAGTTTGCAAATTTCATTCTTTCAAAATTACTATTGAAACAAATGCAATTGTGTGGTTTAGACATGTCAGAGGTCCTTTTTTTAAAAAAAAAAAAAAAAAAAAAAAAAAAAGACATAACATTACTTTCATTTAGAATAATGAGTTGCAGAGTTTAAATAATAAGTCAACAAATGGACAACTACAAGGAAAACAAATAACTGAACATTTTTGGACACACTCTCCCTGCAAATGGATTAGACTGATATAAAAACTTTTCAGGGCCAGTATGAACATTCAAAGTTTCCAACATGAATGAGACATTATGAAATAAGTAACATGAATAAATACAGACAAAACACACGCCTATTACCACGAAATTAATTGAATAACACAATAGATTTTTAAATCTCAGGTCATTATTATTAATGTTTTGGATTTTGGAATAAAGACTGCTGTAAATAAATCAAAATAACCTGCAATAAACTTTATAATAATATGCTGATCCTGACTGGATTATTTTATTTTCATTTTATAGACTGATGTATTTGATTTATTTATTTCAAACAGCAAAAACTAAAAAGTGAAATTATGTAAAAACAATAAATAAATAAATAAATAAATAACAGCGTATATATTAAACCGTCAATAAGCAACATAAATGAACATTTCATGTCCAAAATGGAGTAGGAAGAGCCAACATTCTTGATACTCCCACTCCTGTTCTAAATTAAATCCATCCCTAAAACTAAACCACTATGTTCATTCTCGTCATACCAATTTAATCACACTCCCCAATTAAGAGTATTAACAAATTTGGATCGTCGTTATTCCACCGCCTCCATGCTGTGCAGTACCGCCGGTGTCCGCCAGGCGGAGACCTCTCCGTCCTCTCGGGTGCCAGAGCAGGTGCGACGAGGTGAGGCAGCGCCGGAGCTCGGCTGTTTCCGTCGGGGCTCGGCACTGAACCGCTGTGGATGTGGGAATGCGGTTGCCGGAGGCAGCGGGCATTGCTGGACACTCGGCGGAGATGTGCGCACAGACACCGGAGCCCTCAGCGGTTGGCTGTGGTCCAAGTTAACGGGCTGTTTTTGGGGGATGTGGGTGGGAGCCCCGGACGGCTGGGTGTCGCTCGGAACAGGGCAGCTGGAGGTATTTTTTTTCCCACCCTTTTTTTTTTTTTACTGGGGAATTTCTGTGTTGTAAAGGGAGACGGAATGAGAGAGAAGCCAAGAAGGATTCCCCAGCACTATGGAGCCACGCATTGCAGGCAGCGTGAGTACTAACGCAACAGACAACCAGGAGAGCCCTCAGGGGACTGGGCTTGTCACTGCTGGAATCACACCTCAACTTTTCCAGGACCTATTTTATTCGCGAGCAGAAGCGCCACAGCTTTTTACCACCCTCGTAGTTAAAAGCAGCTAATTAATTTTATTGTTGGCGAGTGTTGTTCACGTGTCGACACAGTGTTTACGCTAATTGATTGATTAATGTGTGTGAGACGAGCTCGACTACAATCATTAGACACACCTGCGGACCGTTAGCGGCCGGGCTGTTAGCTTTTAGTGCCGCGCCTGACGACTCATCAGCGGATTAATTTCTGAGGATTTTCTCCTGCCTTTTGTTGCTACGGCGGTTGCTACTGACGACCACGGCGCCCAAAAGTCGTAAACAGACGGACGGTCACTAAAATAAAGGGCAGACCCGTAGTGCTCACAAGTTCTGCTCAGTATTGTCCAGTCTGTTATGGGTGTCAAGTTTTCGCTCGGCGCAGTCTCATTTTTTTTGACCTTCTCGTAGACGAGACAAGGACAGACAGTGAGTCAAAAGGTGCTGTAGAAGTTGTAGTGTGTGTGACATGATTACCAAATGTAACACTACCTCCTGGGTCACAATACACAACCTACCAATGCAAAATTTAGGCCCCTCTGTCTCTGTTTCTCGCCGTGTGTGTGTGTGTGTGTGTGTGTGTGTGTGTGTGGACGCAGGAGGGGTTTGTTGGCCCCAGGATTGAGTTAACTGCGGCCAAGTAGCCAGATTACTGTGGATTAGCAGGCATTTAAAATAGTCACGTTATCCCACCAGTGCCTGCAGAGTCAGCTACAACAACACCTTTTAGGCTGCATGCCAAATATTTACTGAAAAGAGGTGATGTACTCTGTAAGTGGATAACAGCAGAAGTTGCAATCAAAACAGACTGGATGAGGTGCTGCTTTCGTTTGCTGGCAGATCTGATGCTACACTGGCTGCAAAATGTGTAAAAATCCTGATGTAACCTGCACGAAAGGTCTTCATCGGTCAAAAGAGTTCATCCAAAGCCAAGAGTGAAGCGTGACTCACCTTCTGCAGGGACATGGGCTGGATACAGACCTGTTTATTGAGATAAAATGCATGACCTGGATGCAGGCAGATATAATAGTGTTTTATCATTTTTCATTTATGCTTCATTGTGTCAGTCGCATCAAGTTCAAGATCACATTCTCACAAGACAGCAGGGAGGAAAAAGACAGTCAGTAGACTTGCAAGAGAAACAATAAGATGAAAAATGCAAAAATCTAAACTATTAAAGCTGAAATGAGTAATTGATTTGCAGATTAACAGAAAAAATAATTGGCAATTAATAACCAAAATCATTTATTTTTACCAGAAATGGCAAATATTTGTTGGTTCCAGCTTTATAAATATGATGATTTGCTTTCTCTAAACAAAAATGCTTTTTGTTTTTTTCTCAAAATTGATTTATTCTTTGATTAGGTGTTTTTGGACTGTTGATTAGACTAAATAATCTGACATAATCTTGGGCTCTGGTAGCAATTCATGTATGTTTTCAATTCCTTTCTGTCAAAAAATAATAAATTGGTTTAGACCTGCAACAGTTAATCAAATAATCGATTGTTAATAGATTATTAAATTAATTGACAACTGTTTTGATAATTGATTAATTGGTTTGTGTTATTTTTAAGAAAAAAAGTCAAAATTCTCTGATTCTAGCTCCTTAAATGTGAATATTTTCTTTCTGGTTTCTGAGGACGTCATCTTGAGCTTTGGGAAACACTGAAAATTAATCAAGAAACTGACTGACAGATTAACTAATAATGAAAATAATCATCACATGAAAGACGTTTAAGAATATTTTTCAACTGACAAGATCGTGACAGGATTAATTAATTGAAATTATGGACAGATTAATCAACATTGAAAATAATTAGTTGCACCCCTAAATTGGTTAATAGAAAATATGTAACAAAATAAGGAAAGGTGTAACGTAGCTTTCGATTTTCTAAAGAATTTGAAATGAACCCATTATTGTTGTTAGGAAACAGATAATAGTATCGGAAATGCCGATGCAACATTTTAGCTGGATCTGATATTGGCAAGTGCGCTTATTAGAGATGAAACCGTATGGAAATTTCATATCACAATTAGTGACCAAAATTATCACGGTTATTAGTGGTGTTGTTATATTGTTAAAATGTAGTGAAAATGTTCAAAAGACTCTGATACACACCCTTAAACCATTTCACCAAGGTTTATATTGAAGATAATGAGACACTGTTTTGCTTCCTGCTGAAGTGTTTTATTAGATTATGTTTCAGTCTGTCTGACCTTCATCTTGTATAAATTATATGTATATGATATATATTTAAAAGTTGGACAGACTGAAATCCCCTAATCAAATAAAACTTTTCAGCAGTAAGAAAAACAACATGCAGGAGTTCATCTTGTTATCTTCAAGTTTCACATTCCTCTGACTCACCTGTCACACATTCAGGTGTGCAGAAACCTTTTATGTTGATCATACGTTTTACATCGGAACCTCTCAGTGGTTTGAAATAACACTGTATCCTTTATGATGTCAGTGTTTTTATTGATCCAAAACAAATGCAGAAGCATTTACCATGAGTTTTTTAAAGCACAGTAATCAAACATGATTTTAATGATAAATAAAAGTTGGAAATTTGAAACTTTTTGGAATTCTGTAATTTTCATCCCTAGAGTCTATGTGCCAATCCAGTATCAGATAGTTGGCCCCAAAACAGGACCCTGCTACTTCTCAGTTGCGTCCCGTATCTGAATTATTTAACCTGAGCCAGGCCTACAGTATATGTATGTATGTATGTACATGTATATGTGTGTGTTTATTGTTTTAACACAGTGGTATTGGATCGGTACTCATTATTGGCTGACACACAAAGTTCAGGTATCAGAATCAGTATTGAGAAGGAAAAATGGTATTAGAACATCTGTAGAACCAATCCTGTCATATGCTGTATAAAACACTGAATTCCTATTTCTCATTGTCCGAAATGATCAACCCATTTTTTGATTTTAAAATTTTTGTAGTGACCTCAGTCCTAAAAGATAGATGAGTCACTGTGGTTAAATGCATTCAGGGAACTCAAAGTCTGAAGTCAGTATCTGAATATACAGTATATTGTATTGGTAACTACAGACACAAATTGACTTTTTAAAAGAGCAGCACAGTTGGTTTCTATACAAAAATACGCTTTTTATGTCTAGATTTTGCCCTGATCAAAGCTGTGCACTGTCTCTGCCGATGGTTCCCAAGTCAAAGATGTCTTTGGCAGGCAGTGTGATGTTGATTTGCAATTTTGACTCTGGCATGAAAACAGCTTAGTTCTGTTAAGAAATCTTTAAAAAGCTGAAAGCCACAGCAATAATATCTGAATCCCCATGGACCTGGAAAAGAAGTTAACACCAGTGATCCAGAACACAGCAGGAACTCCTCAGTTTTACTGTAAAATGATATTAACATTGTCTTTTTTTTCTTTTTTTTTTGCTCCAGTATAAAAGATGACGGTGAAATGAGATGCAAATCATCTGACCCTTAACTGTAAACCTTGACCTGGTGCTGCTGCACATAGGAGTGACAATACAGAACAGCATCAAGGTACGTACACACAAATACAAACACACATCACAGTTTTTGTCATTTTTCATTGTGTGTTTATGGTGGATACATTTTACCTGATAGATTTAGAGTAGATTTTCTTTACCTTCCAGATCTACAATGTTCAACAAGTAAGTGTAAGATGTAACTGTGTGTCCATCATCAACTTTTTTGCATGGACTTTTTCATATGAGTGTGTGTGTTTAAATTTTTGAAACCTTTACAATGGGTTAAAACGTATTTCTCTGCTCACCAGTTGTGGAGGTTGTGAAGCCAACAGCAGCACCATGTTCTACGGTTCTTCCTCGGGGGCCAGTATGTCCCTGCCGTCCAAGAGCCGCCTGAAACGCCAGAGCAGGACCTTCACACAGGTACACACACGCGCACAAACATACACACAGCCATTGTTGTATAAACTCAATCTCAAGAGACCGTTTTAGATAAATAAAGGTCAAATTTAATGATGGAAAGGAACACACTCTAGTAAATATTAATGGAGCGTTTAGTGAAGAGCTTGGCTGAGCACTAGACACATCTAACATATCTTATCACTTTCTCTAGATTTATCTAAGCATGTAGATAGTTTTTGTTTTATTTGTTGATGTTTTCCAATATCTTAAATGGATTATTCAGTGTAACGGTTTATGGAATTTTTTGCCACACTAACAGCATGACGCCACAGATGACAGTGTTGGTCAGTTCTGACTGAAATAGCTGAGCATCTGCTTGATGGATTGGCACTAAATTTTTGACAGTCATTCATTGTCTTCAGAGGATGAATCCTCTTTTGTGATCCTCTGCCTTTTCATCTTGCACAACTATAAGGTTGGCATTTGTGGTTTCGAGATAAATGTCTCGACAACTGTCGGACGGCTTGCCATAAAATTTGTTACAGATATTCATGTTCCCCTCAGGATGAACTGTAACCTAAAATAAACTGCTTTTAATCGAGCATCATCATCAAGTCAAGATTTTAAATATGTCTAATACTTTGGACAGCTGTGCTTGTACTGTGTTCAGGGCTGTAGTTAGCAAATGGCAGTATGCTAACACGCCAAACTAAGATGGCAAACATTTCTCCTGCAAAACATCAGGGCCCCGTTTCCCAGAGCCTTCGCAGCGCTACGTCATAAGTTGTATTTTAAGGTCTCCCTTAAGGTTGTCTTAACTCTGGGCAACAGCCCGTAACCTTAAGGGAGACCTTAAAATACAACTTACGATGCACATAGCGCTACGAAGGCTCTGGGAAACGGGGCCCAGAATGTTAGCATTGTCTCAGCGAACATTTTAGCATGCTGGTGTTAGTGTTTACATCCTGTCATAGCTGCTAGTGTTATCTTCCAATTATTTTAGCACAAACAAAATTCTCTTCACCTCTAGTGTACTGGGATGGTGACAGAAGTCTTTAAAGATCCGGTGCATAAGATTTAAGGGGATTTATTGGCAGAATATGGCAGACATGGAATATAATATTATCATAAATATGTGTTAGTGTATGATAACCTGAAAATAAGAATAGTTGTGTTTTCATTACCTTAGAATTTCTATCTACAGAGGGCGTGGGTTCTCTTCCACAGAGGCCACCATGTTGCACTGCCATGTTTCTATTAGAGTTTCACAGCCACTGTAGGTTCTTCTATATGCTTGGAAGGGGAGGGTGGGGCAAGTTGGTTGCAATTTGAAACCTCACTGCTAGATGAGACTAAATCCGACACGCTTGTCCTTTGAATCTTGGCAAATAAAACCAAAACAATCTGCATGGCTGGATGCCACAGCAGGCAGATGTCTTTTTTTGTGATTTAAGTCAGCTAACCCTCTAGTAAACAACGCAAGACACAAATACTGTACATACTGTGTGTGATAAAGTGGCCCTGTAGTATGCTGAGTATTTTTTGTCTCCTCACCAGGTCCTGTACCGGACTCTGAGCTACAGAGACAGAGTCCCAGTAGAAACTGGAACAAACACTCGTGGGGACCGTCGCTCGACGACTGAACCACCAGAGCGACCGGCAGACGACCCAGCTGAACTCTCCACGCAGAGCTCGGCTCCCGGGGTCCTGAAAATTTTTGGAGATGAAATTTGTGCTGGTGCCAACTACAAAAGCGTCCTGGCCACGCCGCGCTCCAGTGCACAGGAGCTGGTCAAAGAGGCGCTTGAGCGTTACTCCCTCAACAAGAATGCTGCTCACTCCTACGTCCTGTGCGATGTGATCGGGCGATTGGAGGGGGGAGGTGGGATAGGAGGAGGGGGATGGAGAACTGAATGCTTACGTGCGCTGGGGGACAACGAAAAGCCACTGTTACTCCAGGAGCTGTGGAAACCCAGAGAAGGACACGCTCGCAGGTTTGAGCTGCGCAGGAGAGCAGAGGTGGAGGAACTCAATGCCAAGGAGAAGGATACCATCACTGCTGGTGAGGAAACACACACACATATATAGTATAGATAGACAGGTACACACACACACACACACACACACACACACACACACACACACACACACACACACACACACACACACACACAGAGCAGCTGGTCTAATTTCCTTCCTTTCTTGACAAGTCAAACTCAGCAGAAAAGCACAGCTCGTTACCTCCTCTGCAGTGTGTGTGTGTGTGTGTGTGTGTGTGTGTGTAGATGCAGAACAAGAGCTTTCGTCACAGTTATTATCCTCTGTAGCAGATATTGTTCCTTGGTGATTACCACTGTATTTTTTTATGTGGAAGTGCTGTCCTGTGAAGACAGTTTGATTTCTATTAGAGACACGCACACTTTTCATGTTCAGTTGAGCACTTAAACACACACACACACACACACACACACACACTAACAGTGCTGTGGAAATGCATGGACAGCTGGTCGATTGATTGAGTGAAAGCTGAATCCTTTGCGACCGGAGGTGTGGATGGGTGTGGGCACTCCAGTGTTTTTATGAATGACACATATCTACTACAGCTATCATTTTCCTACTGGAATACCTGCACAAGACTGTAGTGGGTCATACCTGAACAGTGTACACTCAGAGATTCACTATTCTGAAGATAGATTTCAATAGATAATGTGAAAACAAACTCACAAACTCATTAAAACTCCTGTTGTGACTTTACATCTGCAATGCAGTAATATGAATCAATGTCTATGTGAGTGTGTGTGTCTTTTGGAGCCATGAAGTGACCTTTGCACAGATTGGTGTACTGATTGATGATTGATGAAGTTTGCCATTTATACACACATGCACACACTCTCCCCTGAAGACATGTATAAACACACAGTTAGTGTACAACAGTGTTCAGAGAGACAGAGAAACTATTTTCAGCCTCGCAGTCACACATTGCTCTTTGCAGCCACAGTAACATTTCTCATGCAGCATGCCAAGGTTTACTGGTTGCCATGCCAACTTCTGTGGTAGCCAGACAGTCAGTCAACAATCTTTTTTTTAATTTATTTATTGTTGCACAGTAGAGTTGGTTGATATTGTGCTGTGTGCACATTTTGAATAGTACACAAGACAGTATTAATCAATCTGTAAAAGCAGTGGAAAAAGGCCAAGTTTTGTGTTAATATATATTTTTCAACAAATACCATGAAAATACCAAAACCCACAATACTGTCTGACTTCTCTGCACTGTCTGTGTTATAAATATCTAGTTTTGTTCTTAAAAGTTATTTGCACATATTTGGCGTATTAAATGCTCTTATTTTTCTGCATGCAACAAGACCCTGCTATATTATCACATATTCCACCTTTAAACAAGACTTGGTAATTTTGTACAAAAGCTGTTTTTTTTTTTTTTTAGAAAACATTACTCAAAATCTAGTAAATAGTACATTTTTGGGGGGCTATTTGCAACCATGGATTAATACACAGCAGGATTATCTGTGGTGGATTGACTCAAAATAAACTGCAGTATTCACTGTAGTGAAGGAACATGTTGCCCAGTGGCTCACTGATGTGATTTTAACAGTGTATAGACAACAGTGGAGCTCTATGCAGGGCTCAACAATAAGGCTTGCCCACTTGCGCAGGGCAAGTAAAATGCCACTTTGGCCAAGTAAATCTGGCAATTCACTTGCCTCACCCAGCAATCGGTGAAAAGGAATTAAACTATTAAACTATTTTGCTAAGTAATTTTTATTGCATATTGTCAGAAAATGCTATTTTTTAGCTTCTCAAATATGAAGATTTCAAGATTTTCTTCATTTATTATGATATTAAACTGAAAATGTTTGGGTTTAAGACTGACAAAACAAGACATTTAAAGAAATCACTTTGGCCTTTGAAAAACCGTGATTAAGATTTTTCACTATTTTCTGACATTTTATAGACGTTACAGCCCTAGATTAAACATGACAATTAGACTTGCACCGATTTCAACTTTCTTAGCCGATTCCGATTTCCGATTTTTGAGGGGTCTGAACTACTGATTCCGATTTTGGCCGGTTCCGATTTTCAGTCTTTCTAAGAACTGTAATTGACAGCATTCACAAACATTTTTGCAACTTTTCTTGTAAATATGTTCATAATAAGACACTGACTATTAAATATTCATTTAATACTTTCTCCAAAATCATCCAGATTACAACCAGGCCTTATTATAATTTTATATTAAGATTATGAATTGGGTGAACGTGATCTCGCGAGATCATCTCGCGGGATTTCGCGGGACGCGATTTCACGTGATCTCCTGTGGAAACGGATGTAAACAAACCGGAGACTAACGCGGTGCAACAGTTTGAAGTAAAACTTTGCCGTGAGAAAAACAAACACAGAAGTTAAACGTGTCTGGATGAGAAAATGTTTGAGGAGACACATCAACACAGGATGTTTATTCTTCAGCCAGAACAGGAGGTGAGATTTTAACTGTCCCTCTGTGAACAGCAGTCTGCTGCTAGATTGCTAGCATTAGCCTGAAGTGCGAGAGAGTTTACGGCTGTTTTGCGACATTGTCAGCTGCTCTGTCTATCCTGTTCTTGGAATCTGTCTCTGACACCAGCTTCAAGCAGACGTGTCTGAGTGTGTAGCTGTTATCAGCGCTGTGTTGACGTCACGGTCAGTTTGTCTGCTGCGCGTATGACGTGACCATCGTGCAGAACATGTGTGTGACAATGACGGGCACAGAACCGGATTTGTGACGCTGACCGGCCGGTCACCGGTCAAGGCCAGTCACGTGAAAACCGGCCCGATTCCGAGCATTGCCGATTAATCGGTGCAAGTCTAATGACAATTAACTGTAGACTTTGTTGTTATTCGATTTCCTCTAATAAATAAATCAGTTTGTACAGGGGCAAGTAAAAATGACTTTAGGCAAGTAGATTTCTGATCCACAAGTGCAAGAAAATGCCGTGGTGCAGAGGTATAAACTGTATCAGGCTCTGGAAACACCAACACAGACAATATTTGCTTGTGGTATCAGTTTATTGTTTGTTTTGGTCTTTTGTTGGATTTGTTTGCAGTAAGAAACATAAACATTGCCACCAACCTTCTCATTTAAACATGTTCCTTACTGTGCTTAGAGACATTTCAGTTACAACTACAACTTGAGCCTCTGTTTTTTTTTGGTAGCGTCTGAAAATACAAACAAAAATAATCACAGCAGAGAATACCTTCTGGGATAAAACTGGTTTATCAACAAATACATATTAATACACATATTTTTATTTTCTCACTAACCTTTCTCTTTTGTGTTGTAGTGTTTACTCACAAACCCTGGAGTCTCTTTCTCTTTACTTATTGCTTTTCACTTGTTGTCTTTTTTCCCTCCCCTGGTGTATGTGTGAGCATGCATGCACATGTGTGACTAGTTACACACATTTTTTACAATGAGATAGCATTTTAAGGGTACGGTAGGATTTTCATTAATTACATGAACACATCACAGCCAAATTAATTGTATTATCAACCTCCAATGATACAATCTGCTTTCCCAATTCCGCTTTGTTCTGGTTTTAATGTCACTTGCCAACCCACTGGGAAAACAAATTGGATTTCTCATAATGTCAAAGACAAAAACACCCAAATTGAGCCAAAAGAAAGCACCAATCAGACCAGATTTGTTTTTGTTTTTGTTTAGCTTTTTAGTACAATATCTTATTTCTAATTTGACAGTGATATGTCAGAGGGAAAATCCTGCACCTCATACCTTTAACTGTGTATCTCTCCTTACTAACTGCTTATGTGACTCACTAGAAGAACCACAGACTCTTCTTTGCTCCACACTGCATGCATGTCTCGTGGTGTGCGGTTGGTATATGTGTGTATTGGGGGTTATTCAGTGCTTGGTGTTTTCGACGAGGGGGTGTTTTTCCTTCGTAACCCCTCCCACCCTGCTGTAGGGCCCAAAACCTCCCAATTCCTGGCGGCTCTAATGGGTCGGTCTGGGCTGGGCAAACACAGGAGCTCCCCCCTGCGGTGTGGTCGAGCAGTACAGTCCAGCTCTAAAGGTGGGGACTGGTCTCAGGTAGGGTGGCTGTCAGTCATTGCCATGGAGACCACCTCTACCTGCGTCGTCACCAGCGCCACCCCCATTGCCAGTGATTCAACCAGTGAGAGTGTATGTGTGTGTTTAAATCTGTGTGAGCCATCGCATGGCCTCAAATTCAACTCATGAAGAGCTGCTCGGTTCACCTCTCATCAGGTTCACTGTTGTCAGCCACGTGCTGCTCCATCCAGCACCATCTACTGCATCTGACTGGTTTTGTTTTATGTAGTTTCCACTCAGCTCACACATGACTGTACGTTTCTACAGCCTGAGATGTTGCTTAAATCATGAGTCAAACACACATGCTAACAATGCACGTCACTTTTTTGTTCCTGTTATTTGAAGTGGGGTTGCATGATGTACTTATCCATGATCGGTGTATTACCTGCAGCAGATGGCAATCAGCACGCCCCCGGTTTGGAGAGGAAGACAGGATACCAGCACATAAGCTTAACAATGTGCTGTAGACAGCAAAATGTATTTTAGCCATTTCAAAAAAGCCCACCTAAGAAAATCAGTGTAAGTGTACACTATAGTTAGAATGTTTTCACTGCTTTACCCGGCTGTCGGACATCTTTTTCAACACAAAACCACCATTATATAGGCCACACACAGCACCCCTCTCTTGCTAAACCAGACTCCTTTGTTAGCCTGGTGTCATTGGATAGAGCGATATTTGGCTTGTATAACAGGGTGTTCCCCTTGGAAAACACTGATGTAGGGCTGGGCAACATAGCTGAAAAATTTTTTATGGATGATATCAAAAATATTGATCATGTAGGTTATGATTTGTGACGTGTTGTGTACTTAGAAGGGCGGAAGCAATCAAGGTGATAAAATAAGTTTGTTATATTACCAGTCTTGGTCGGGATGGCATCCTGCACAGTTTACATACAACAGTGTTTTGATCCATCTTTGTTCATCCATCAATTTTCTTCAGCCTATCTGGGGTTGGGTCGCCGTGGCAGCAGGCTAAGCAGACGTCCTTCTCCTTACTAGCGCTTTCTAGCTCCTTCACCTCAGGTCTAGTTTGAAAACTACAGTATATAAAGTGTTGAAAGTATTCTAAATATAGCATGCACATGAACTGATATTGCTTTTTTAAGGTGTCTAAAATACATTTTGCTACTGATCCTGTCCACAGCAGTTTATTGGTTAACTTCCTACACTGGTACTTCTTTTAAACTGGGGGCGTGCCAGCTGCCACCTGAGTATGGATAAGTACTTCATACAGACCCACAAAAAATCAGAACTATTCCTTTAAGTACTTGCTTTTTATTTTCCACTCTTTACCTTTCTTTTTTTTTCTGTCCTCGACTTCTCTCCCTCCCTGTTCTGCGTCTGCCTTTTTGTTCCTTTTTATTATTCTCCACCTGTTCTCCCTCTTGCCCTTCTCTTTATCCCTCCTCGTTCTCTCTGTCTCGCTCCTCCTCTCTGCCTCGCTGTAGATATTAATGCTCAGGCTCGTAAGCTCCAGAGGAACAGGGCGAAGGGGACACTGACCCTGCCCCGCTCCAGCAACTCATCCTTCTGCCGCAGCCTCAGCGAGACCAGCCTCAACCAGGTGGGGCCTCACACTGTAGCCTAGTCAGGACCATTCTTATTATTAATGGGACTGTAAATCCTGAGTCCCTGTGTGTTTCTGTGTGTGTGTCTGCAGCTGGGAGTGGGAGATGAGCCCAAGCGTTATTACTCCACCCTGCCAGGGCCCTTAAGGGCTCGAGAACGTGAGGCGGCCTCCAGCGGCCGGAGGAAAGAGGAGGGGAGTCAGGGAGGAGGAGGAGTGAGACACTCCCTTTACCAGTCTCCGCACCTCTTGCTGCTACAGGGATACAATCGGCAGGTGAGGATTATGAGGAGGTTCATGTGTTATGTTTATTGCTGTACCCAACTTAGAATTTAGTAATTGGAATTGGATTTGGCTGGTCAATACGAATATTCTACTATTCTTTCCTTTTTTTTTTCGTACAGAATATCAAACAGTGCTTTATTGAATTCCAGATTTTTTTGAGTGAGGTTTGGCAGGATTTTCTGGGTGACAGTGACATTCACGTAATGTTGTAACTAAGTCAAACCTGGATTAGCCTTCCAAATGAATGCCTTCCAAGCTAACGTGTGCTACATTGTGATGCTAACGATGGAACAGAAATGTTCTATATTTTTTGTCAACACTAGTTTTCAAACAAAAGCTGGAGACTGTATCATATTACAAACCCCACACTGTGTAAATAAAAACAGTATAATATGGTTTGCAAATCATTTTTGACTTGTATTCAATTGTATGAATTACAAAAATGAGATATTTAATATTTAAACTTTATTGTCTTTTGTAAATATACACTCATTCTGAATTCGATGCCTTCAACATGTTCCAAAAAACAAGTTGGAAAAGGGGCAACAAAAGACTGGTAAAGTTGTAGGATGCTCAAAACACCTGTTTGGAACATTCAAAAGGTAAACTGGCAGCAGGTTACAGAATCATGATTGGGTATGAAAGGAACATCCTTGAAAAAGGCTCAGGTGTTCACAAGCATGGATGAGGTGAGGTTCATCACTTTGTTAAAAACTGCGTGGGCAAATAGTCCAACAGTTTTAGAATAATTTTTCTCACAGTGTAAAGACATTAATGGGTTTCATCATCTAGAATCCACAATTACATCTCTGCACATAAGGGGCAAGGCCAAAATCCAGCATGGGGGTGTTTTAGTGCTCCATGCATCATGGGCACTGACCCACCACTCATACATGTGAAGGCACTGAAAAGTATATACAGGTTTTGGAGTAACATATGCTGCTGTCCAGACATTGTCTTTTTCAGGGACGTCCCTGCTTATTACAGAAAGACAAAGCCAAGACACATTCTGCACATTTTACAGCAGTGTCACTTTGTAGTAAAAGAGTTCAGCTTGACTTGGCTTCCTGCAGTCCAGACCTGTCTCCCATTGGAAAAATGTGGTGCATTATGATGCACAAAATCAGACAACAGAGGATTCCGGACTGTTGAACACCTGAAATCGTATATCACACCAGAAAAGGAAAGAATTTCACTTTCAGAACTTCAACAATAAGTTTCCTCAGTTCCCAACACTTGCTATTAAAAAAGGTGGTGTATCACAGTGGTAAACATGCTGCTTTTTTTTTTTCTTTACATATTGCAGGAATTAAATTCAATATGAGTGTAGATTTACAAAAACAATAATGTTTATCAGTTTGAAGATCAAATATATTATCTTTATTCAATTGAATATAGGTTGGAAAGGATTTGTAAATCATTGCATTATGTTTTCACATTTCACAAAGCTGAAGATTACCTGTACCTCAGAGCCTGACGGGGCAAGGCCTCTCTTCCTCTGGGCAGCTGCCTGGGTCTCACTCACTACTATATGTCCGTGGTATCCGCAGCTGTTCACAGCTGTCCATACCAGTCCCTGGCTGTCCATGTATACATCCATTTGGGAATGTATTCAGGTCTTTAGTCTCACCGTGTGTCTGGGTGCAGACATCTTCATGACCATGAGACCTGACGTATTGCATTGATTTTACCCTGGAGGAAAAATCTCAGTTGACTAAGGGTTCTCCAGCTGATGATTCAAACATTTCACTCTCAGGGGGCAGCCATAGTTATCTTAGACTCTTCCAGTATGTCTAATTATGTGGTGTTTGTTGTGCCGTGTGTTGCAGGACTGTTTGGTGTACCTGCTGAACAGAGAGCAGCACACAGTCGGTCAAGAGACTCCATCAGCTCGCCCAAACATCTGCCTTTTCTCTCCTGACATCCTGCCTCTCCACTGCCGCCTGCGGCGAGTCCCCGCACCCCGTCGTCATGCCAACAACAACAACAAGGGCGAAGAGCTGGCAGAGAGTCAGCGGTTCTGCGTTGCCGTCGAGCCGGTGCTTCATGCCACAGTCCTGGTGAACTTTTCCCGCTGCGAGCGCTCCACCACTCTGCGACACGGTGACCTCCTCTCCTTCGGAGCGCATTACATCTTCCTGTACAAGGACCCCACGGGCGCTAAGCCTCTGCCTGCTCAGACCTTGGCACGCCTTCGCTCCCTGGGCCAGCTTTATGATGCAGGGGTGGAGGAGGGAGAGGGCGGGGCTCAGACTTGTAAGATGTGTGGTTCTGTACTGAAGGACAGAGCAGGGCAGGTGTCGAGTGCTCCAGCAGTTAGACGCAGCTTCAAACCTCACCTGGTGAAACCCCGCGGCGGGGGGACGGCAGTGGGAGGACCCCTTAGTTTGTCTGGAGGGGAAGGTGGAGGAGGAGGAGGAGGAAGAGGAGGAGGTCAGAAAAGAAGGCTACAATTGGAGTTTGACCAGGCGCATGAAGACCAGCTGTTGAACAGGATTGTGTCTCTCATTGAACCTGGAGGTCTGTGCTCTGATTTAATATATAATAGACCATATAAGACATCATTTTTACGCTTATATAAAGCAATGTTTTTATCTTAGTGGATGTATTATGCTGCATTTTATGGATTATTTCACCAAAATTACTCACCTCCAATGGTTATCAAGTAGGGCTTTGCAGAATAGTTCAAAGCTTCAGTGACGCTCAAATTTTAAATCAACATGTGAATGCTGTGCTGCTTTTTTGCATGTCTGTTTGTTTAAACCTGGTATTTCTGCACAGTTGCAGAAAAAGATTAAGCTACACTATTATTAGTAGTATTATACTGTTTGTAGAATTTGATTTCAGGGGTGTCTGCATAGAATTGTTTCTGACTTGTGTGATCCAAACATTTCCAGTAACTCTAGTCCAAAAGTCAAAATTTACTTAAGAAAAACATGGTGGTCCAGCAGCAATCTAACAGCACTATAAAGTTCATTTATGGTGATGAAACTGACATTTTAAATTTGTTAAAGAAAGTTGAGTTAACAAAAAAAGATTAACTCATTAGTCTGATGAATCTCTTCATCAAAATTATTATTTTGTTGATTTTTCTTTAGGCTGCTGATGCCATAAAATATGACATATAGCCCTAGTGTCCAGCTTTGCTGATAGTTTTCATTCATTGGTTCAGGTTTTAAGAAATCTCTGAGATTTCTGCTGTCACTCAGATATAGTGGAAATGAATAGAATTTAATTTGTGCTGCTCAAAGCATTTGAGAATTGTAGAGTTTTAGTTTTGGTAATATTTTAAATTTAGCAGGGAGAATGAAATACAGAACAAGCGGGCTAGGATGAGGTTGTCAATAAATGCAGACACTAGACAAATACAGTTAATGACAAGAGGATTTGGTTTTATTGAAACAAGAAGGAATCAGAGAAATCATAAGAGCCTTGTTACACTGTTACAGAGAAATAACCCCATTTCAAGTATTTTTTGCTCTTGTTCTTCTGTAGCTGAGAGGTGTGTGTGTATATATAGCAATGTCCATGAAAAGCAACATCTTTTCCTAGAATCAGTGCCCCTGCTACTCTGGATAATCCACAGACCTCACTGTCAGCTGTTGTCATAGGAACTGCACTCAGTTGCATAAAGCCACTTAAGCTAAGGCTGCCCTTAGATTTTTATCTAAGGATGCCTTAGGAAAAAAAATGAGTTGTATAAAATCACCATAAGAATTTCCTTTGAATGTTTAAGGGAAAATCCTTTAATCTCTAAGTGTTGACCCTTAGCTTCTTAGTATTACCTTGTTCCCATGTGTTGCTAGAAGGCCCCGAGTGACCATGTTTCTCAGAAAATTTTAAGGCACAGATCTCTCAGGAGTGAAATAATTTGTGAAACACAAGATAATGGCTGAATTTATGGTGATTGAGGAGGAGGAACCATGACACCATGATTTTTCAGGACAGAGAAAACCCACTGGGCACTGTGAGTGATGTGCAACTTGTTAGCAAGTTTAGATTTGCAAACATAAACATAATTCTGTCTCATATATTTATCTTAGCTATCGTTTCATTGAAACTCTCCAGTTTTTGTTGCCTGCTGTTGATATTTGGCTCGCCTTTCTCGCTGTCACAGTTAGATTTTCATATTTCCTCATGACTTCATCTACAGTTTGTCTCTCACCAGATTTCTCACATTGATTTGCTGGTTAAATTTACTTTGCATCATGTGCTTGTTCTTTCAGTATTCTTTGAGGAGAACAACGCTATCATTTTTTTCTTTTTCTGTTTTCTTTGTTGTCTATTTTGGAGAAGCTAGCTAACGCTGTCAATAATGCTAACTAGATGCTCTCATGTTGAAGTAAAGTGTAACTATGACATCTGAAGTGCACACGTGCTGTGTTATGACAACAGCTATCATGAAAGCCCTAGTACACTTAGGCAAGGAGGTTGTCCTAAGTGAACCCCTTATCTTAGGAAAATATTTTGTTTTAAAGGACAAACTTAAATTTGAAACCTAAGGTACTTTATGTAACTGGACACTGTGTCCTAGGCTGAAAGTAGGTCAGGGTTTTGTTTTTTTTTTAGTTGGGTGAACTGACCCTTTAAACTCCCCTCACAGGAGACGATCATAAGCTGACGACTGCCTACCTGCTGTGTCTGTGCATACAACACTCTGCCTCAAGCTTCCCACCTGGAAGTTTTGGAAAACTGCTGCTCAAGATCGTCCGACGAATCCAAACCATTGCGTGGGTCAGTGTCTACCTGTCTGTGTGTTTGTCTGTCTGCGTGTCTGTGTGTCTGTCTGTGTGTCTGTTTCTGTGGTACTTTGGTCTCTGCTTAAGATGACCCCATGTGGAGACAAACTGGTCAGCCATGTCGGGTCAGGTGAATAGTTAAACAGATATCACATGTTTTGTACTGTAATACACACACAATGCACAAACACACTCTCACATACACAATTTCTGTTACATCATAGACACAGTTTGGGGATGGAGGCAAAAGTCAATCATTTGTACAGTTAAAATTATTAATCAATGAACAGAATGTCGATTGGCAAAAATTATATCAAGCAGAAGTGCTAATTAGTTGCTGGCTTCAGATGCTCAAATGTGAGGATTTGCTTTTTTATGTTGTGTTTGTTGTGTAAATTGAATTTCTTGGACAAAACAAGACATGACAGAAGATGATACGTTATGTCTCATAAGTTGTTTTTGGTGTTTTTATGATTTTTCTTAACATTTCATCAGACTAACCAATTAATCTTCCGCTCAACAAACAACAGATTAATTAAATAATGAAATTTCAGCCTTAAGTGTTTTGTATGCAGTCTTTCGTGTTTCCCTTTAATAAAGTTAAGGCTTCAAAGATGAGGACCTCCAGACTGGGCTAAGTAACTAAAATTTATCATATCACAACAGCACTTTTCAGGATACTCAAGTTTGGGAAATATTTTGTTAAAAATTAAGAAATTTTTTTTTTTTTTTCCTAAAAGATGGCAAACTGTTCAATGCAGCAAAATGACGAATTTTGCTGAAATAAAAAGTACTGAAAAGTTAGAAAACTTTTCTTATTATTTAGATTAAGAAATGTCTAATCAAATTGAGAATCTAACCAAACGTATTTCCACTTGGTATGGCTCAACTCAACTTTTGGTACTTCTACTTCCACTGCAGTAGTAATCCCTCAAAGTGAGCAAAACTGATCATCATAGCGACACTGTTCTAGCAGTTGATAAACGATACACACAAGAAGAAGAAGAAGACGCTGCAGCATTTATTCACTGACAAACTGACCCACACTGTACATTTACTGCCAAATCGACAAGTTCACTGCTCACCTTTTCCTCTGCTAACTGCAGTCTAACTGCTCTCTAAATTACCATTAAAAAATTTAGATGGAATTTGTTGCAATTGCATCTCTTCTCATTTCCCCTGAAGGTTTATGTTTTATTTTTTAAAAAGTCTGTAACTATTTTTATGTCAGCAGAGGTTTCTGATGAGGTGGTCAGCCTCTGCTAAAGAACAGTGTGGGAAACCCTGCATTCTACCTTGTTTTATTCAAAGGATTTATATGTTTTATCCAAAAAAATCGGGGGTTAGAGTCATCGTATAATTAGAGTAAGCTTATATTCAGTTCAGTGGGTCACAAAGTAATTATCAACATGCGTCACTGTGGGTGTGTGAGGTTGTGTAAATATGATAGTGGCATTTCTTTCTGCAGGTTAGTGATAGCGTCATGAAGTGTGGCTCTCCTATGCACATCCTAAAAGTTTAATGAGCACTTAATTGTTGTGTGTGTGTGTGTGTGTTGTGTGTGTGTGCTTCTTACAGGAGAAGACAAAGGAGCTGGCCCAGAAGCAAGCTCAGCAGTGAGTATCACTTTCCGACAGAAAGAGAGCATGTGTGCTCATGTACCGTTTTTGAGTTTGCATGTCACTGTGTCCAGTGTGTCAGTATATCCACCTAAATATGTTTAAAGGGATAACTTGGATATATTACCTACAGTAGATGTGACACACCCCCGGTTGGGAGAAGCAGAGAGGAGTACCAGCTCTGAAGTTATGCCATGCACTGCTGAGGACAGGGTCGGTAACAAAAAGTATCTTACAGGGTTCGTATTGGTTCTGTTAGTCCTTGAAACTACTTGAATTTTAATGCAGTGTTTTCAAGGTTTGAAAAGTGCTTGGATTTTGGAGAAAGTGATTGAAACTGCTCAAAATTGTCATTGCATTACTTTGGAAAAGGTGTAGGAACACTGATTTTAGCCACCTAAAAAAAGCCCAACTAAAAAATCAATTTCAGTTTAAGCATACAAAGCAATTTAGAATATTTTCACCACCAGGCAGCCTTTCCCGATGGGAAACTACTGTTACACAAGCCAAATATTTCTCTCTTCAAACCAGACTCGTTATTTACCTCACAGAACACAGGAGTTTGCTGGACTGCCACTGCCTTGACCTGTTTTTGTGTCTGTTGGGTTATTGGTTGACAGTTCAGATTCACTGAAGTCACGCAAGAACACAAGCAAACTAACAGAACGAGGCAGTGTTGACCAGCAACTTCTGCGTTCTTTGAGGTAAAATTACTGATTTCAGATATGGAGACTGGTAGGTTTGAAGAGAGCGATGTATGGCTCATATAAAAGCAGTTTCCTATCAGGAAAGGCCAAGTAAAGTGTTCAAAATATATAAACATAGCATAAACTAAACTGATAATGATTCTTTTAGGTTGTGTGGTTACAATTTTTTTTTGCTGCTGACCCTGTCCACAGTAGTTCATTGCTTAGCTTTCATGCCGGTACTCCTCTCTGCGTCTTCAAACTGGTTGCATGTCGACCAGCATTTACTGTAGATGATACACTGAGTATAGATGAATACATCATACAAACCCATTTCAAACAACACAAACTGCCCCTTTAACCCTCCACTACTTGTGCGTGTGCGTCCATGTAGCCAGGACCCGGCCTCCCTGTCCCTGCTCAGTATCTCAGACTTGATCCCAGACCTGCAGACCATCTTCTTCTGGATGTCCAACTCCATCGAGATCCTCTACTTTATACAGCAAAGAGCGCCAGCGTACACACACAGCATAGAGACACTGCAAGGTACACACACACACACACACACACACACACACACACACACAGAGTCTGAATGATGAGTGTGGAAACAACTTGGCTGAAGAGTCATTACTCACTGTGACATACAGTAGATAGTGATACAGCTATATCATCCCTCCCTCTCAGTGTATATGTCTTAACTACGCCTCTATCTCTGCTGTCATCTGTGTCTAGGGTCAAAGGAGTCATTGCTATCGGCAACCATATCAGCCAATGAGGAGGCAATGACCATCTTGGAAGAAGTGATCATGTACACTTTCCAACAATGTGTCTACTATATCACCAAGGTAATCTGTCACCGCGGCAACAGTGACATCCTCTTAATGAGCGAGACATTCATTTTTTTTTTTTAATCTTGCTTTCGAAACAGGGCCGTGTGAATAATAACATCGCCTCATTCACACAGTTGTCACTAACATGCACACACTAAATGACTAGATGACATAGGAATATGAATAAGCTGGAAATTAATCAGCAGTTTCAGATCACTTCCATCATCCTCACATGTGTGTTTGTGTGTGTTTGTATGTGTTCCTCCAGGCTCTTTATGTAGTGTTACCAGGTTTGTTAGACTGTAATCCATTCCCGGTCGACAGCTCTGAGCCCTGCTGGAAAGGAGGTGTCGGGTTTCCTGAACCTGTACGAAGGGTCCTGCAGGTAAGCACGTGTTTTATATCATATTGTAGTACAGTTATGGTTGTGAAAGGTATCCACCACACATGTTCTAAAACAAAAAAAAATATTTTGTTTTGAATTATCAGTTGTGGTTAATGTGTTTTTTTCCAAAAAACGTTCAGTCAGCTGTTTAAAAACTACTAGTACTACTCACTACTACTAGATGCAGATTTCATTGTACAACCCTGTGGTGTATAATGATAATAAATGTCCTTGAATGCTTGAAATTATTTTCTACTTAACTGTAAAGTTTCCACATCGCACTTGTGTGAGCTGCATACTAGACCATGACTGGCTTTCAAACTTGTTGTGACGTCACAAAATCCTCCTCATACACGTCTTACTGTAAACTCATACTGAAAGTTACTCTGTGGAAAACAAAAGTTCTAATTACAGTGAGTGTTCTTACCAAACACATTCCTGTTATTCCTGAGGTCCAGAAAATGTGATAAATGCATTTGTTTCCTCATAAGACATATGCAAAGCCAATTTTTTGTAGTATTTTAAATCTTGTATTGTTTGCATCCATGTTAACTGTGACCATGACTCCAAAAAAGTTGGGGCAATGTGTAAAATATAAATAAAACAGAATGCAATCTTTTATTGTAACTTCTTCACAATAAAACAAGTACACACACACTAGACATACAACAAAACTCAACATGGCAGCAGGGCTCATAAACTGAACTCACGCCTCATCTACTAATACCAAAAACAGCTTCCACAGTTTTTGAGACTAGCTTTGTGAATTTCATTTGTCAAAATGAATCTGTTCCATCCTAGTGATAGAAACCACTTCATTGAGCCACCCTTTGAAACATGAGGATGATGGAGACTTCCAGTTTAGTAATATTAATGTTTTAGCTGCAACCATGCCTGTTTGTGAGAGCCTGCTTTTGATGAGAGGGAAGGGCTGCTGTCCTGTCAGGAGTCAAATATTGCCAAGTTGCAGTCTGGCTGAATGTTAATTTTATGTTGTTTAGAAAACGCTGTAGTGATATCTTTTGTACAACCATGTGTTTGACAAAGCGGTGAACCTCATCAGATTCATTGATTTTGGTAAATAGATGCTCATTCTGAATTTAATGCATGCAAGACATTTCAAACAATTTGTGACTGGGGCAACAAAAGTTTGGAAACACCCAAAAAACACCCGTTTGGAATATTCCACAGGAAAACAGGTTATTGAATATATAGTCTTTGTACTGTTTTCAGTTGAGTTTATGTCAAAAAGGATTAGCAAATCATCACATTCTGTTTTACTCGGCATTCCAACTTTTTTGGAATCGGGGTTCTAGCTTGCGGTCTTCATAACTGCCTTTGCCAACGCATTTCTGTATATCTTGGCACATTACCGCCACCTGTTGATCATTGGAATAGTGTTGAAAGCATTAGCATATTTTATCATACCTGTGCACAGGACAAACAACTGGGAGACTCTCAAAAACACTAAAACATAACACCTCTAGAGGTCAAAAACGCTGCACAGTGAAGGTCAAACATCTAAATGAACTAATAATACATAAAACACATTTTTGAGGAGAGAGAGATGTAATGTAATGGAAAACCATGTTTTGATTTAATCTGCAGCATTATACTAAGACTTTCAAATATTTTCTCTTCAGAATAGATGCACAGAAATGGCAAAAGTACAAAAAAATGATATGAAGAATATAACATGACAGACTGTTTCTAAACTGAGTTATAAGTCACTGAAATTAATCAGCTAATTATCAGCGGCATGTCTATAAACTATTATACTGTCAAATTCACTGATGCACCTGAAAGGGAGATTTTCTCCTGTAAATGAGACACACTGATCTTCAGGTCAGAGTGGACTGTTGACACCTATTTTAATTTTGTGTCATGCAGCAAGAAATGTTGCCTCACAAGCTGACAAAGGTCTGCAAAGGTCAAGCCAGTGAAACTTTTGTGTTATTTTCCACATATTGTCTACTATTGTATTTTTATTTATTTATTTATTTTCTTAATATTAGTTGTGGCCTTTGTGAAATTTGCTTTACCCTTACCCAAAGATACTATATCAGACTAAATTTTGGGGAACTGTGATGCACTTTGTCACTGAAAATTTTGCTCTGTGTAAACAATAGGTAGCCTCAATGAAAAGGTGAAAACTGCTGATACAGAATGATATGATAATGCAGTTTTTGTGCATATTTGATAGACATAAGCATAAGTTTTTCATAACAATATTTAACAATATTTCTATGCTCATCTGTGTGTTTGTGTGTGTTTGTGTGTGTGCAGGTGTTTCAGAATGCCCAGGAGCTTTTGCAGGGCTACCAGGTCCACCCAGAGATCCAGGCTCAGATGTTTGCTTACCTCTTCTTCTTCTCCAACGTGTCACTTTTTAACCAGCTTATGGACAAAGGTAGGGCCAGAATCATGTACACTCACACTCTGTCTTCCATTAGTCCTCCCTCAGGATTTGTACAGTTGTTACTGTGCGTGAGAGAGACAGCGAGAGTGTCCTTGTGTCCTTGTCAGCATTTTGACAGTGACTAACCCAGATTTGTCCTCAATGCCCTTCTCCTATCTGCATTCTGTTTCTCCCCCCCTTACGCCTCCTCCTCCTCCTCCTTCTTGCCTTCCTTCCTTCCATCTGGCCATCAGGGGGTGAGACAAAGAAGAGTAGAGGTGGGATTGGATGGAGGCGAGAGAGAAGAGGTTGAGGAGGGGTGGAGGAAGGAGGGGAAAAGGGCAGAGTGAAGGGTAAAAGGCTGGAAGGGCACTCAGTTGTTGTGATGACCTTGCTAATAGACTATTACCTCGTCTAAATACAGAAAATAGTCATTTACCGCCGGCTACATCCATACGTATCCATCCAACCTCTCCACCTCCTCCCTTTGTATCTTTAGCCACACGTACACACACTCACACACATGCCATATGTCTTCATTAGCCGGTGGAGACAGCAGAGATCACATGTCTGGCAAAGGCAGAAGGAGAAATACCTTTATATTCATGCGGAGGCTCCCCCTATCCCCCACCTCCTCTCTCTCTCCGTGCGTCTGTCTGGCTTTCTCTTTCTCTGCCTTGCTCCGCTTTTTGTCGCTCATTTATATTTCTCCACTGATGGTGTCCATGGTAACAGTGAAGTGAGTTTATAGCAGGTAACGCTGACGTTTGCACTGAGCGCTCTGCAACTCACTCACACAAACACTCACACTGTTTGCCTGACATTACGGCAACTCAGGAAGAAAACCTGATTGGGGGGAATTCAAGATTAAGAGCTGTAATATGGTGCAGATGTTCTGCTCCGTTACGGATTCGTATGATTGTGTGTTTTGACATCTTTGACTCTGCAGACAGATGATAAAGGATCACTCTTTGTTGTTTCTTTGAGAGTGTATGTTGGCTTTTCTGCATTTAAAATGTGAGCATGTGTGTAAATGAGGTGCTGTGAAGCATTATGACACCTTTCTTAAGAGGTTAAGTGATGTCTTGTCTGTTTGCGATGCCTTACACATAGATTACTGTATGCCTAGACATAAGCCTATTATAGAGGGGAGTGTGTGCATATCCAAAACATATGGCAGAATTTTTAAAGGGTTGTGTGTGTGTGTGTGTGTTGTCTGCACAGTTTATTGTCTGTCTGAAGCGTCCTGTCATGCCTAACTTATAGGATAGAGCTGTAATGATAAGTCGATTAATTGATGGCAAATATTTTCTTTTTTTTTTCTTTTCTTGGTCATCTATGATAGTAAATGAAGAGTCTGGGTTTTTGATTGTTGACAAAAGGAGCAATTTGAAGATGTCACAAATTGTGAGGAGTATTTTTCACAATTTTGACAGAGAAGGTCCTGTCAGGGTTAATTTGAGGCAGTTTTAAGCAAAAATACCAAATCTTCCTTTGTTCTAGCTTCTGAAATGAGAGGATTTGCTGCTTTGTCTTATGTGTTATTAAATCTGAATATCTTAAGTTTTTCAACTATTATTCAAACAAAGTAAGCAATTTGATGATGAACTGTGGGCTCTAAAAACAGTACAGGCACTGTTCACTGTTTTCTGACATTTTATGGAGCAAAATATTGATAAATTTAAGGAGAAAATAATGAGAAGATTAATCAGTAATGAAAATAGTTGCAGCCCTGCATGAAGTAGATGACAGTTTTTGTGTGTGTATGGACGTTGGACGAGGTTTGGGTGTATAATTGAAATGTGTCTCATTGTACATTACAGTTTGTATTTTCTGTGTTTGGAAATTGTGTTTTTATTAATTATATGTTTTGCTGTTTGAGCCTACTTACTGAATGCAGATGGAAAGAAGCTTTTCTGGTACATCTGTTCTCTGTGTGTAAGATTTTTTTTTGTACTTACTCTCTGATTATATATGAAAAAATAACTTTGAAAATATTTTTAAAAATGTATTTATCAAAAAAAAAAAAAAAAAAGGTGTTGCTTTGTCATCTGTACAGAAATTCATCATTAGGAGTGAAAAATCTGAAATAATACCCAGCATTAGTCCAGTTGTTTGTCATTGTTTGTACCTAACCCCAGCAGAGGCCTGCGCTCACACTGGGGGGTATTTCAGAAAGCTTAAACAGGAATTATAGCTGCGGTGAGGTAATGGAACGACAGATTGACAAACTATGGGATGCCAGCTTGACAAATGCAAGAATTAAAGTTATCGCCTGCTTAACTTGCCACAAAACTTCCTTTCAGTTCTTTGATGTGATAGAGAGAAAGAAAGGATTAGACAGAGTGAGGAATGCATGCAGGCTGTGTGCTGGTTTGTTGTGCAGTAAAACACAAACCCAGTCAGCTGAGCCCCTCTGCAGCAGTCCATTTGTATTCTGCAAGGAGCTGCAGGCTGTTGCTATTGTTTCACTGACTTCAATATCAACTTATTTAAAAATAAAATGACCGTATAGTCATTCAACACACACACACACATGCATAGAAACACACACAGTCTCTATTTTAGTCTGCCTTTCTCTCAGGCATGAACGTATCCAAGAATAGAAATCTACTGCAGTGTCTCTGATGAAATATCCAAACACTCACTTTGGTGTGTGTGTATGCGTGCGTGTGTGTGTGTCATGCAGGTCCATCTAGGGGTTGGTTCCAGCGCTCCAAGGTGTTGCAGATTCAGGCCTGTTTGCGGATGGTCATGGAGTGGGCGAGCAAGTCCGGTCTGGGACATCTGGCTGACAAATTCTTCACCAAACTCAACAGTATTGTGTCCATTCTGGCCACACCACCACAACAGCTCACACAGGTACAACACAAACACACACACACAATGTTGTGTAGTATTGCTAGCTAACACTATTTGGGGGGAAATGCTTGAAAATAAACAGAAAAGCTTACTGTGACTTTGTTTGTGCTCTACACACTGAAGGTGTGGTGACAGGCATCTAATGTACCTCATACAGCCTCACATTAAATAATCTAAAAAAACAACAACTAAAAAGCCAAACAATAGAGACCATCAATTACAAAGCGTCACTGTTGACATGCTTGATCTTGCAGTCTTTCAAATAGATGTGTAAGATAATAGGACAGCTTCAGTTGGTTGTTTGATTGACTGTTATACATACATCTGACAGTCTCTAATCTTGATTGATACTCTCTCAGCTTGTGACTGCACACACATCGTCTCACCTCCCATGATCGATTATTAAAAAACCTCCCAGGATATAGGATTAATGTCTCCTCTTCTTCTTTTCTCCTTTTCTGTTTACAGTTGAGTTGGCGAGCTTTGTCCAGTGAACACCCGGCTCTGAAACCTGTTCAGCTGCACAGGATTCTCACCCAGTACCAGCTCACAGCAGAGTTAGGCCCCGTTCCAACATGGCAGCCCAGCAGCGAGGACGAGGCATATATATACAGAACAGGTACATATATAAATTTGTGAGCGTGAGAAACTAAGAGTTAATTTCATGGCCTGCAGAACTGACCAAATTATGGCCTCATGTTGACTTCAGAATGACAGTTTAGCCTTTAGTACATTCATATTTAAAGTTCCCTCCATTCAGAAACATGTTTTGTTAAGTTTGATCTTCACTGTACAGAATGATGTATGTTTGACATTTTCAAATACTCTTGATTTTTGCATGAGGTAGAAGGAGCAGATGTAATTTCAACATGTTTAACAAAGCAAGTAACAAATTAAGCAGAGTATGTCTTAAAACGAGTGGAGGGCGATCTTTAATTTAAAGGTCAGCTGTCGTTCTTCTTCCTCGAGGATGTCGGTGAAGATTGAACACAGACAATTACAAATGAATGAGAATGTGGACATTCACAGCAGTCGGTGTCAGTCCGCATTAGGTTACATTCTGAGGGGAGTTTGCGGTTTGTAATAAACAGATCAAATACAGGATCAATATGTTTACATGCACAGTATCCTGTTTTATAGTCATCACTCAGGATATGACATTTACAATAAATAGGACATAAAGAAACCTGGTGGTTCATATCATTGTGAACTGCACCTGAATCCTCTTTCACAGATTCTGATCCTCTGTCATGCCCTTATTTCTGTATTGACAGAGTTCTTGAACAGTTGAGGATGAACCTACTTTGGTTTTTCTGGCTGTCTGAACTTAGTTGTATTTACAACTCCGTTGGACTTAGTGCGTCCATCTGTCCTCCACATAACCTGTGTCAGACATTCACTTTCATTTTAGCATATATGGTAGATCTGTCATATCAAATTACTTTTGTGTCAAAGAGCCGGACAGTTGTTTTTTATGCCGGACTTGTATTAATTTCAAATTAAAACGAATAAGTTCAGTGTGCTTTAATATCATAATGCCAATCACGATACATGATCAGACACAAACATGTTTAGCTGCTGTTAGATACCTAATGTTCCAGGAATGCAGTGACGTAAAATTGATCGGTTTTTGAAAATAGAAAGTGATGTAGGAGACAACACTGCAACAGTAAAAGCTCCAAAGTGTGTGGTGAGGAAATATGACCCTGAATACACTAAATCTGGTTTCATAATGGCAGGCAGCGGTGCTGAGTCAAAGGCACAATGTAATGAAATCCTGTCAAATGAGGCACTAAAAACATCAAAGCTCCAGAGACATTTAATACGAAGCCAAAATACTATTTCCCAAAGAAAACGGACAGGTCTCACCCTGCAGACCATTACATTATCAAAATAAAATGACAAATATCGCTACATAAACAACCTAATATCCACATCTCTCATAATGTTTAAAAGTAGATGTGTTTTTCTTCCAACCAGAAATGTGGGGTCTTTGGTGCATGCATCTCTACACGAGCCAGGCAGACTTTGGGTCAGTTGGTTTGTTTACGACTCACAGAGGCGACCATAAACAGACAAAACACTGTGGATTGCAAACTGCAGTAAAAACCACGCGACGCGA
The DNA here is from genome assembly GCF_056507025.1 of Lutjanus erythropterus. Lineage (NCBI taxonomy): Eukaryota > Metazoa > Chordata > Actinopteri > Lutjaniformes > Lutjanidae > Lutjanus > Lutjanus erythropterus. Next base: position 10,396,048 of record NC_139319.1, read on the forward strand.
TTGTGCTGTATACATGTCCAAACTGAATATGCTGTTTTCATGACCCTTATCAAATTGGGAATATTCTCATATTTGGAACAAAGGTGGAAAATTAGTGTGTGTAGTCACTGTGATACTCCAAAACCTGATCATAACAAGGATATAGTGTACATGTAAACACACACACTGCCAGAGAAGAAAACTGTCCTATCTAAAGCAACATGCATGGAGTTTTGGGTGTGGAAGTTTCAAAACAACAAGTGACAGGCTGATGGGGGAGCTGTGCAGCAATCCTTGATCAGGCCTTTAATGGTGTACATGTGCGCAGATGAGTTAACTTCTGTGTGTGTGTGTGTGTGTGTGTGTGTGTGTGTGTGTGTTCAGTGGACCTCCTGGAGAGCTTCGAGAACCACCCTCCCATTGTGCTGCCCAGCGCCGGCTTCAGAGTGGACCTGGACAGCGAGTGCATAGAAGACAGCATCTACAGACAGCTGCTCTACATCCGACACTACCTGTGGGGGCTCCGCACCAAGACGCAAACACACACCAACGCTCCCGCCGTGCACACGCACTCCAATGGAACCAACACAGCCGACTGGCCCGACGTCCAGGTCAGAGAAACGCACACACGGAACACATTCTGTCAAATGCACACACCTAGCAGTAATCCCGGCCATGTGCCTCAGCAGCTGTGGTTGTTGAGGAGTTCCTCATAATCCCATAAATGAAAGACAAAAACCCTCTACTCCAGCCAAGCCGCACACACAGACACATACTCACTCACAGAAACCTAGACATGGTTAAATCATGGTTAATCTGATTAGTCTTTAGGCTGTCTAATTAGTGGGAACGGCTGACTAGACCATAATCCCCAGTGTTACTGCACCCTCATATGTACACATCCACGCGCACACAGGAACACATATACATTCACAAATATGTTAAGTCTGTCTAGAGGATAATTATGCATCTCTTTTATCACCTTTAATTGGACTGTTATCTCAGAACAAAGCTGTTTGAGTACAGAACAAGAACGTTTTTCACAGGTTAAAGATAACAGGAACATTTTCATCATTGCATCCTCAGTTCACCACTCATTCTGTCTTCTAAAGTGTTTCTTTTCTGTCTGCTGTCTGATCCCAACACAGAGGGAGTTGCTGCCACCAGCCCACAGCAGCCCCCGCTCAGGCGGCCCGGGGGACGATGTGACGGCAGAGACAGGAGAAGAGAGAGGACGGGACAGACCCTCAGGCCAGTCCCACACTCACAGCCTCAGAAGGAACGGCACCATCCACCACCCTCGGACAGCAAATCCAGACCCGTCCTGCCTCTTGACCCCACCCAACACCCCGCTGTACCCGGAAGGAGGAGGAGGGACGATCATAGGCCCCAACACCCAGACTAACGGCTGCAGCAGCAGAACTGTGGCAGAATGTAAAAAGGCCAACGGACTCATCACTAATGGACTGGAGGGTAGGCTGAAAAACACGCAGGAGGTGGACAAAATAACAGGAACATATGAGCAGTATAATGGAACACCACCATAGATTAAAGACTACAGTCTATGCTTCAAACTTATTACCATGCAATCAGCATGTCTGATAGTCCTCACATAAGTGGCATTTTTTGTAGTGCTATGGTAGTAAATCACATACTGCACAATGTTTTTGTAGTTTTGTCCACCGCAAATGTGCTGTTTAAATTTTTATGGGACAGTTCACCCCAAAATCAAAAATACACTTGGCCTGTAGTGCTACTTATCCAGCTACACTGTTTTAGTGTGAATTTGTCTGTAGTGTCTGTCTAATATAATAGAACTAGATGGCACTCATCTTGTGCTCCTCAAAGCGCCAAAAATACATCTGGAAAAACTCAAAAGCAATGTCTCTTTCTGGAAATCATGACCTGGTTACTCAAGATAATGCATAGACCTTGTCGTGAGCAGTTTCATGTAGGAACTGTTTTCTTAAAGGATGTAAAAAATATGTATTTCTAATTTTGGGGTGATGTGTCCCTTGCTAATATTGTGCAGTTTATTATGCACAATATTAGTGATTCACTGATCCAACTTCTTCTCTCCTAATACTGATATGGATCCTGAGATAGAGTGTCGATTAATACCAGTGATATTCTCTGTCAGGATAAGCAGAAGGCAGCACATAGAAACATTTGTCTGCAGCTTGTAGCGCACTCTCTGTCAGCGCTGTCCATGGTTCTGAAACAACAGCGTCTCAGAGATAATAAGTATATAGTATGGAGTATACTCTTAAAAAACTGTTGCAAGTTATGAAGTACATGCATGCTATCATGAAGATAAAGTTTCTGGTATCACAGTCACATTGCCGCTGGAATCGACCAATGTGAAAAATGTTTACACTCTACCAGAAGATGCTTTATGAAAGACAACAGGATGTTTTGCTAATAACAACTGCACAAAATTAGCGCCATTCTAAAGTCGCTTAAAGCTGCGTTCATCAATATTATTTATATTAATGGATTGAACAATTACAAGTAATGTTTAAGGGGTATCAATGAATCCACTAAGAATTATCACCAACTCTGCACCAACAAAACTTTTTGCATCTTTTAGCTCATCTGTTGGTTTTAACAGTTATAAAGTTTTGGCATTAAGTTCTGATAAACCCCCTATATGCCACCTGCCAACCTGGTGAAGAATGTAGAATGTGTGCTAAAGTCCTGGATAAATTTTCTCAGGAGTTGGATGTCTCAGCTCCCGTGCTACTATTGGAGTTACATTCATCACATCAAATCCAAATAGATAATTGTGCTCTCTACCCACTGACTGTGTAAAAGGCAGTTGTTTGCCAACATGCTGATCTTAAAAACTTTAAAAGCTGATAACACAATGTTAGTTTCGTGTTCCCCTGATTGTTTTTCAGTTCTTCTGTACCCCGTGTGGCCTAGAATCGATGAAAGCGTCTTTCAGGCTGTACTTGTTGTGTGTGTAGTCCCGTAGTTGAAAAGCTGTAGCTCGTCCGTCTCTCTGTGCCTCACACGACAGCACGATCTCTCCTCTGTGTCGTCTTCACAGTGTATTGAGTCAGTGTGACATCTGCAGGCTCTTGTCAGAAGCACATGTTTGTGTGTCAGATTAGCTCCGTAGCTGCATCGTTGCATGTCTCTTGGTATCTGTGTGTGTCTTCTACACAGCAAGATCTCTGATGTTTGTCCAACCCCATAGCGAGACCCTGTGTGTGTGTGTGTGTGTGTGTGTTTGTGTGTGTGTTTTTTTGTGTATTCGTGTGTCCGTGTCCTCTGCAGGGTGTGTTAGTGGGTGTGAGTTTCCTTTCCCTGTATCCTCCCCTGGCGCCCCTCCCCTTCCTGATGACTTGTGTGTGGTGTTTGTAGTGGAACTGGACAAAGGACCCTATGGACTGGGCATGGGACTCATAGACGGCCTGGTGAGTAGACAGACGGCTGAAAACAGATTTTACTTTTTATCTTTCTTTTCGGTCAGCCTTTTGTCTCAGTGAATCAGTTGTTTTACTACGTTTGCTAGTAAGGGGAAAAAAGCACCACATGAACACGTTAAAGGGACAGTTTGGATTTTTTTGAAGAGGGATTATATAAGGCAGGAGTTCCCAAACTTTTTCATGTAAAAAAATAGATGCACATTAGACCACAGATCCCAAAAAACATATTTTAGCCACAAAAAAAAAAAAACAGTTTAGGTGTACGCTGTATTTAGGAAATTTTCACAGCTTTACCTCGACATCAGACTGCGACTTCCGACTACAAACAGTCATTATATTTAAGCTAAATATCCTTCTCTCCACCAGACTCCTGCGGAAGAATTAGTAATTAAACTTGCAGAACACTGATTTTGTCTATTTCTCCCTCAATCTGTTAGTTTGTTTCTGTTATTGTGTGACTTTGGTGAATCCAAACTAACATTAAAAAAAATCACACAGTAACACAAAGAAACTAACCAACTAAAACAGCCAACCAAAATCTACTTTAGGTAATACACTGACTATGGATAAGAAGCTCATACAACTCCACTTCAGAAGATCCAAACTATACCTTTAAAGCTACACTGAGACCAGATTATAGTCTCTGTATTTACAAAATTATATTTTACCCTAATATGTGACAATGTTTTGGGAATTTCTAATTAAATATGTAGTAATGTGGATGTGATGATCAAATGTTAGGGTATTTATTTAATAATTTTTGCAATTATATCTTCATTCAATTTTCTATGAATGTTCTCATGTAGATGCACAGGAGAGTCCTTGAATGCAACACATTAATTACAATGAAGGCGATCTCATGTATTTCACATGTGAAGATATTTTATATAATTACAACTGTGTTATATAAGGAACAGTTCACCCCAAAACCTCCCTGGCCTGTAGTACTGTTTATCCATCTATGTTGTTTTGGTGTGAGTTTTGGAGATATCCGCTGTAGAAAGGTCTGTATTATCTCAAATATAATGGGACTAAATGGCACTCGGCTTGTGATGCTCATAGAGCCAAAAATACTTTTGAAAAACTCTAAACCAGTGTCTCTTTCCAAAAATCATGACCTGGTTACTCAAGATGATCCACAGACCTTGTTGTGGGCAGTTTGATTTAGAAACTATTTTGTTTCTGGTAGGAAAGAAAGTAGTAAAGCTTAGAGCACACCAAAAAAACACAAAGTACATATTTTACCTCTTACTTCCAGTGCACAAAAAAAAAAGAAAAAAATACTTTTGAAAAACTAACAGCAATGTCACTAGAATTGCCAGAATTGTGAGCAGTTTCATGTATGAACTTTTTTTTTTTTTAATCAAACTACAACCCAACAACTGTGAGAGACATTGCTGTTGATTTTTTCCAATCTGTTTTTGGGTGCAGAAGGTAGACATCTACAGCCGAAAACTCTGCAGCTCACACCAAATCAATCTAGATGAATTAGCACCACAGGTATGAGGAAAAATATGCATTTTTCATTTTGGGGTGAACTGTCCCTTTAAGCAAAAACACTAGCCAGTTTATTTTTGCTTCTTTGTAGCACCCAATAATGTAATAATTTACTGAAAATGTAATAATGCCTGAAAATGTAATAAAATTTGCACTTAACTCAATCGAAAATGTAATAAAACCCAATAATGTAATAACTTGACCAATAATGTAATAAAATATTCTGACTGATATTGTAATAACATTTTTACCGATAATGTAATACCTTATTACATTATTGGCGATTTATTACATTTTCAGGTGGGTCTTTTTTTAAAAAAAATGATCATGTAAAACTTGACAGATAATGTAATATAGAGTTCTTCTGTGTTTTGAGAATCCAAGACTGTTATATAGCCTACACTGGATTTGAAACAGCAGAATGACCTTGCAGACCTATACCATACAGCTATATGCACATGCAGATACTCAGGGACATCCTGGTCCTGCTGAGTGTGTGATGGACTTACCTCCTTTGGTGACCAGAATTCCAGCTCAGATATATCTGAGTGAATATAATAGCCTATAACATATAACCAATCCTCAAAGGACATACATGCATACATGCATACATGCATGCATACATACATACGTACATACATACCAAAAATACATACATACATACATACATACATACATACCAAAAATACATACATACATACATACATACATACATACATACCAAAAATACATACATACATACATACCAAAAATACATACATACATACATACATACCAAAAATACATACATACATACATACATACCAAAAATACATACATACATACATACATACATACATACATACATACCAAAAATACATACATACATACATACATACATACCAAAAATACATACATACATACATACATACATACATACCAAAAATACATACATACATACATACATACATACATACCAAAAATACATACATACATACATACATACATACCAAAAATACATACATACATACATACATACATACATTACATACATACATACATACATACATACATACATTACATACATACATACATACATACATACATACATACCAAAAATACATACATACATACATACATACATACCAAAAATACATACATACATACATACATACATACATACCAAAAATACATACATACATACATACATACATACCAAAAATACATACATACATACATACATACCAAAAATACATACATACATACATACATACCAAAAATACATACATACATACATACATACATACATACATACATTACATACATAAAATACATTACATACATAAAATACATTACATACATGCATACATACATACATAAAATACATTACATACATACATACATACATACATACCAAAAATACATACATACATACATACCAAAAATACATACATACATACATACATACCAAAAATACATACATACATACATACATACATACCAAAAATACATACATACATACATACATACATACATACCAAAAATACATACATACATACATACATACATACATACATACATACATACCAAAAATACATACATACATACATACCAAAAATACATACATACATACATACATACATACATACATACATACCAAAAATACATACATACATACATACATACATACATACCAAAAATACATACATACATACATACATACATACATACATACATACCAAAAATACATACATACATACATACATACATACATACATACCAAAAATACATACATACATACATACATACCAAAAATACATACATACATACATACATACCAAAAATACATACATACATACATACATACATACATACCAAAAATACATACATACATACATACATACATACATTACATACATAAAATACATTACATACATACATACATACATACATACATACATACATAAAATACATTACATACATACATACATACATACCAAAAATACATACATGCCAAAAATACATACATACATACATACCAAAAATACATACATACCAAAAATACATACATACATACCAAAAATACATACATACATACATACATACCAAAAATACATACATACATACATACATACCAAAAATACATACATACATACATACCAAAAATACATACATACCAAAAATACATACATACATACATTACAAAAAAATACATACATACATACATACATACATACATACATACATACATACATACCAAAAATACATACATACATACATACCAAAAATACATACATACATACATACATTAATACCAAAAATACATACATAAAATACATTACATACATACATACATACATACATACATACATACATACATACATACCAAAAATACATTACATACATACATACATACATACATACATACCAAAAATACATACATACATACATACATACCAAAAATACATACATACATACATACATACATACATACATACCAAAAATACATACATACATACATACATACATACCAAAAATACATACATACCAAAAATACATACATACATACATACATACATACATACATACATACATACATACCAAAAATACATACATACATACATACATACATACATACCAAAAATACATACATACCAAAAATACATACATACATACATACATACATACCAAAAATACATACATACATACATACATACATACATACATACCAAAAATACATACATACATACCAAAAATACATACATACATACATACATACATACATACATACATACCAAAAATACATACTTACATACCAAAAATACATACATACATACATACATACATACATACATACATACCAAAAATACATACATACATACCAAAAATACATACATACATACATACAGTACATACATACATACATACCAAAAATACATACATACATACATACATACATACATACATACATACATACATACCAAAAATACATACATACATACATACATACCAAAAATACATACATACATACATACATACCAAAAATACATACATACATACATACCAAAAATACATACATACATACATACCAAAAATACATACATACATTACATACATAAAATACATTACATACATACATACATACATACATACATACATACATACATACATAAAATACATTACATACATACATACATACATACATACATACATACCAAAAATACATACATACATACATACCAAAAATACATACATACATACATACATACCAAAAATACATACATACATACATACATACCAAAAATACATACATACCAAAAATACATACATACATACATTACCCAAAAATACATACATACATACATTACAAAAAAATACATACATACATACATACCAAAAATACATACATACATACATACCAAAAATACATACATACATACATACATACATACCAAAAATACATACATACCAAAAATACATACATACATACATACATACATACCAAAAATACATACATACATACATACATACATACATACCAAAAATACATACATACATACATACCAAAAATACATACATACATACCAAAAATACATACATACATACATACCAAAAATACATACATACATACATACCAAAAATACATACATACATACATACATACATACATACATACATACATACATACATACATACATAAAATACATTACATACATACATACATACATACATACATACATACCAAAAATACATTACATACATACATACATACATACATACCAAAAATACATACATACATACATACATACATACATACCAAAAATACATACATACCAAAAATACATACATACATACATACATACATACCAAAAATACATACATACCAAAAATACATACATACATACATACCAAAAATACATACATACATACCAAAAATACATACATACATACATACATACATACATTACATACATACATACATACATACATACATACATACCAAAAATACATACATACATACATACATACATACATACATACCAAAAATACATACATACATACATACATACATACATACCAAAAATACATACATACATACATACATACATACATACCAAAAATACATACATACCAAAAATACATATAAACCCCCAAGAAATAACCAAGTCAGTTGTGATTATGTTTTGTCATTTTTATGCCGAACATTTTCATTAAACCTGTACTTACTGTACTGTACCTGTACTGTACTTACTTACTAAATCTCACGGTATGTCAGCTGACCACTATCACTTGACATAGGCTAGAGGAAGATGGTAAATGGTCCGTATTGTCACACACTGATGGCGGAAGAGCTGCCATGCAAGACATTAACCACGACCCATCAGGAGCGGTTAAGGGTTCGCTGTCTTGCTCAGGGACACCTCAACATGACCTCTGTAGGCCAGGATCGAACCAGCAACGGTTACAAGATGGCCACTCTACCCACTGAGCCATACCGCCCCGTCATTCAAAGTGATATAATAACCATTTATGAGAGCATATATTTATGTCAAATTTTAAATAATGTGTTGGTGTTATGAATACCTATGCATACCCTCGTCAAATGAAGTGTTACTTAAATTTGTTTTGTTGGTTTGTGGTTGTTTTCACGAGGTCGTGATTCGTTGGAAAACTGTGGAGAGCGAAGTATGTTTAGGGAAGCAATAGTTATTCTCTTGTTTCAAAGTCAGTGTATTTAACAGTCTTAGATTCTCAAAACACAAAATACAATTACCTCCTTTGGTGACCAGAATTCCAGCTCAGATATATCTGAGTGAATATAATAGCCTATAACATATAACCAATCCTCAAAGGACATACATGCATACATGCATACATGCATGCATACATACATACATACATACATACATACCAAAAATACATACATACATACATACATACATACATACATACATACCAAAAATACATA